>NW_006795401.1:727156-864363 GCF_000442215.2 Lipotes vexillifer
TCCCTAAACCTCATAAATCAACCTCTGCTAGCTTCAAACTTTTCTTCTGCTGTTTCCTCACCTCTCTCAGCCTTCACAAAATCTAAGAGAGTTAGGGCCTTGCTCTGGATTAGACTTTGGCTTAAGGGAATTCTGTGTCTGGTTTGATTTTCTATTCAGACCATTAAAACTTTCTCCATATCAGCAATTAGGCTGTTTCACTTTTAATTTCCTTCAGTAAATTTTCCTTTGTGTCCACAACTTGGCTAACTGTTAGGCACAAGAGGCTCAGCTTTCAGCCTATTTCAGTTTTCAATATGCCTTCCTCACTAAGCTTATAATTTCTAGATTTTGACTTAAAGAGAGAGATGTGCAACTCTTCTTTTCACTTGGACACTTAGAGGCCACAGTGGGGTTATTAATTAGCCTAATTTCAACATAGGCATACCTTGGAGATATTGTGGTTTTAGCTCTACACCACCGCAATAAAGCAAATATCACAATAAAATGAGTCAGAAATGTTTTGGTTCCCAGTGCATATAAAATTCATGTTCACACTATACTGTAGCCTATTAAGTGTACAGTAGTTTCACGTCTAACAAGCACTGTACATACCTTAATTAAAAATAGTTTATTGCTAAAAAGGATTAACATCATCTACCCTTCAGAAAGCTCTAATTTTTTTCAGTAGTAACATCAAACATCACTGATCACAGATCACTATAACAAATATAATAATAATGAAAAAGTTTAAAATAGTACAAGCATTACCAAAACATGACACAGAGACACGAGGTGAGTAAATACTATTGGAAAAAATGGCGCCAATAGACTTGCTGGCTACACGGTTGCCACAAACCTTTAATTTGTAAAAAAATGAAACATTTAATGAAACTCAATAAAGCAAAATACAATAAAATGAGGTATGTCTATATATGATTTGTAAATATCTTCTAGCCTGTTGCTTGTCTTTCATTCTCTAATGGTGACTTTCAAAGAGCAGAAAGTTTTAACTTTGACGATGTTCTATTTATCATTATTTTTCTCTTTTATGAGTCATGTACTTGGTGTTGTACCTAAGAAATCTTTGCCTATCCAAGAATATATATATATATATATATATATATATACACACACACATACACACACATATATGTATTATATATTCTGTTACATATAAATATATATATATTCTTTTCCAGATCATTTTCCATTATAGGGTATGATAATATAATGACTATAGTTCCCTGTGTCATACAGTAAATCTTTGTAGTTTATCAATTTTATATATAGTAGTGTGAATCTGTTAATCCAATACTCTTAATTTATCCCTTCCCCCAGTTTTATTTTTCAGTTAACATTAAAGTAGAATGTGATATACAACACAGGCAATCTGCTAAGAGATTGCAAAGACAGAAATAAATCTCACCCGTTTTAATTTTTATTTTTTATTACATGTAGATTTATTTGGTTGTGCCGAGTCTTAGTTGCAGCAGGTGTGCTCCTTAGTTGCAGCTCACTGGCTCCTTAGTTGTGATATGCAAACTCTTAGCTGTGGCATGCATGTGGGATCTAGTTCCCCGACAAGGGATTGGACCCGGGCCCCCTGCATTAGGAGCACAGAGTCTTAACCACTGCGCCACCAGGGAAGTCATAAATCTCACTCTTTTTTATACTCAACCAGATTCAACCCATTTCATATATGTTCTCAAAATACATGATAACTAGTCCTCAGGCAAGAGGGCTTGACAGCACTATATGTCACACATGGTTCATCCTAATTTCACCAATTGGGACGGTCACCTGTGTTTGCCAACTGGCTTTATTTAAAGAAAAAATAAACTGCTCATATTTTTATGACAGGAAGCAGTTTTGCAACTTGGGGTGAGATGCCTGCCTAAGTTAGGTTCGTAACCTCCCACAGAAACTGAGAGATAGGTGCACTATCTTCCTTGATGAATGCATTTCAAAGAGATGGTTCTCAGGTCCTGGAGAAAGACAGCTCTTGCTATGAGAATGCCATCTCCGAGCAGGAAGAGATCAAGCTAAGATGTTTACCCATGGTAGGAGCTCATTATGGTTTAGCAGTGAAATCCAGAGTCTCTGGAAAGCTTTTTAAAAAGATTTACATATTTTTGTAGTTTCCATGGTACAGATTTTTCACTTCCATGGTTAAATTTATTCTGAAGTATTTTATTGTTGTTGATGCTATTATAAATGAGATGGTTTTCTTGATTTCTTTTTCAGGTGCTTTATCATTAGTGTAATGGAATGCAAATGATTTCTGTATGTTGACTTTTTATCCTGCCACTTTACTAAAATTGATTAATTCCAACAGTTCTTTGACTGATTCTTTGGGATTTTCTATATACAGGGCCATATGATCAGTAAATAATGACCAAAAAAACTACAAAACTTTGCTGAAAGAAACTGAAGACATAAACAAATGTAAAGATACCCCATGTTTATGGATCATAAGAATTAATATTGTTAAAATGGCCATCCTACCCAAAGCCATCTACAGATTCAATGCAATCCCTATCAAAATATCAAAGGCATTATTCATAGAAATAGAAGAAGCAATCCTAAAATGTGTATGAAACATCAAAGATCCCAAATAGCCAAAGCAATCCTGAGGAAAAAAGAACAAAGCTGGAGGTACCACATTTCTAGATTTTAAAGTACACTACAAAGACGTAATAATAAAAATAGTATAGTATTGGCTCAAAAATAGACACATCAACTACTGGACCAGAATAGAGAGCTGAAAATTAAACTCAGGCATACACAGTCCCTTTGACAAGGGATCCAAGAATAACCAATGGGGAAAGGATAGTCTTCTAGGAATGGTGTTCAGAAAACTGGAGAAACACCTGCAAACAATGAAATTGGAGCCCTATCTCACACTACTCACAAAAATTAACTGGAAATGGATCAAAGACTTAAGCATAAGACCTGATACCACAAAGTTCTTAGAAGAAAACAGTGGGGAAAAGTTAATCAATATTGGTCTTGGTAATAAATTTTGGGGCAAGATGCCAAAAGTACAAATAACGAAAAAAAAAATCAACAAATGGGACATCAACTTCATAACTTCTGTGAAGCAAATGAAAAAATTAACAAAACGAAAGGACAATCTAGAGATTGGAGAAAATTTTTGCAAACTATATATTGGATAAGGAGTTAATATCCAAAATATATAAAGAACTCAATCAACTCAATAACAAAAAAACAAACAATCCAATTAAAAAAATAGGCATAAGAATTAAATAGACATTTCTTCATAAAGGACTTCAAAATGGTCAAGAGACATGAAAAGAAGACGTTCAACATCACAAATCATCAGGAAAATTCAAATCAAAACTATAATGAGATATCCCCCTCACACATGATGAACGGCTACCATCAAGAAGAGATAACAGGTGCTATCAAGGATGTTGTGAAAAGGGAACCATCATACATTATTGGTGGGAATGCAAATTGGTGTGACCAGTATGGAAAACAATATGGAGGTTCCACAAAATATTAAAAATAGATCTACTATACCATCCAGCAATTCCACTTCTGGGTATATATAAAAAGGAAATGAAAACAGGATTTTCACTAGATATATGCACTTCCATGTTTATCAAAGCATTATTCCCAATAGCCAAAATATGGAAATAACCCAAATGCCCATCAACAGATTAAGAGATAAAAAAGGTGTTGCTGATGATGAGATCTTAAAGCTTTTTTACGCTTGAGGTAGTATTCTCATTAATATTTAAAAGACCCTTTAAATACAAATTTAAATAATCTTTCTGTTTCTTGTACTTGGAGTATTTTGTCCTTTGTATAGATGTAGCTTTATGGTTTTAATCAAACTGGGTAAAGTTTTTCATCATTTATTCAATTTTTGTCTCCTTTCCTCTCTTTATAAACTCCAGGAACACTAATAATAGATAATCTGAAATTGTCCAACAGCTCACAGATACTCAGTTCATTTTTGTGGTTGTTGGAGCTTTTTTTTTCTCTGTGTTTCAATTTGGGTAGTTGCTATTGCTACACATTCAAATTAACTTACTTTTCCTTTACAATATTTAATCTGCTGCTAATTCCAGTCACTTTATTTTTTTATATCAAATATTGTAGTTTTCATCTCTAGGAGATTTTTTTATTTCTCCCATATCTATAATTTATATACAATCCTCTCTCAATCTTTGAAAACATAGAGGATATGATTTTATAACATTTTAGTGTCCTTGTATACTAGTTGTATTATTAATATACCTGTAAAGTTTGTTAACATTTATTCTTATCATAGGTCATATTTTCCTGCTTATTTGCATTTTTGGCTTTTTTTAAATTGGATGCCTGATGCTTGGATATGTCATACTTTTATAAATATTCATTAACTTTATTTTGGGATTCAGTTAAATTTCTCAGAAATACTTTTCAGGTTTTGCTTTTAAGATTTCTTAGATGAGACCAGTAGTTTTTGATTAATTTAAAATAAAATCCTTCCAATTATTCCACCCAGTGTCCCATGAATAATGGTGTTTTCCACCCTTGCTTGTAGGACATCAAGTTTTCCAAGATCTGTTTGAGCTCCTGGGATTGTTTTGTCTGTTCCTTTTGCCCACTTCTTTTCCCAGCCTCAGGTAGTTTTCTTACTTATACCTGCTAATTCATATTCAGCTGAACACTTAGAAGGGGCCCTTCCTCATAGGTCTCTGTAGTTCTCTCTCTGAGAAGCTTTCTCCTCTCAGGTACTCTGCCTTGCAGTTTCTAACTGCCATGACTTCATTGCATTCCCAACTGTTACCTTAACTTAAGGAGTCCACTGGATTCTACCAGGCCTTATCTCTATAATGTAAGCTAGAAATCACCCCACCCCCAACCCCCACCCCAAATCTGGAAGCCTGTACAACTCTACAGATGCAAAAAGAAAATTTTTTTCTGGTAGAGGTACAACTTATTCAATTCCACTCTAACCACCTTGAAAGAAGCCAATTTTATATCTATTAACAAAGTCATTTCAGCATTTGTACCTATGCAGGTGCCGGTTCTATGGATTCGCTTTTGAATCACTTTTTAATAACTTATTGTATCCCTTGTTAATTAATAGGTCAAACCAAATAATTGGCATTAGTTCATTTTATATTTGAATAGTAGTAATTTTTACTTATTTAAAAATTATCTTTAAAAAAAGTATAGGTGTAATATTCCATTGAGGGGAATTTTCTTAACTGTTGCTCTATTGATGAATATTTGGGTATTTTTTATTTTTGCTATTACAAATTCATCACACTTATTTTTCATGCACATGGATTATTTATTCTTCTACTTTAAAACTTTTGTTTAGGAAAAAGTCCCAAATACATGTAAATAAGTCAAAAGAGATAATCCTTTATAAAGATCATTATATAAATTGCTTAACTGGGACTTAACTCAACTTACTAGTATGGCTGACCATTTCTAATATAGGCTACTAGTTGTAGTAATTTTTACTGTAAAGATATTGTATTTTTCAGCATTAAATAGCTCTGTTATGGAGCTTCTCAGTTAAAACTTGAAGATGCATAATGGGATTTTGATTCCACTTTTTTGTTAAAACTAGCAGATAATAACCAGAAACTTAATGAAGTCTGAGTTTGCTAGTTTAATACGTTTAAAGTCGGAGCTTCTGTAGGCTCTCCTGGAACTAATTTATAGGTTCCTGCTGTAGGCACCTTCTTTATGGTCTCATTTAAGATGATGTAAAGTCACCAAGGGCATGTATGGCATAAAGACTCATTTCTGAGGTTAAAATAAATAGTTAAGTAATGCCAAGTGAGTTCCTGTGCATATATGTTTGAATGTGTGTGCATTTCTCATTTAGTAAAGTTTCTTTAAATAAGAAATAGTTCTTTACCTTTTATGTCTAATAGTAAGTCAGAGAAGTTACATGAGGAAAAAAATGATCTTCAGTGTCAGTCAATTGCCTTCCATTTTACATCATCACCTACTGATTTGGAATAATATAATTCAGAAGCTAATTACCCCTCACAATATTTTAAACGTACCTTTATTGATATTTCTACCACTGTGTATAGATCTAGTTGAAACTTGATTATTGTAGTATTGTTATTTTTAATTAGGTTGAAATCCAAATCAAATTAAGTAGAACTGACAATCCAGTGCTCTTAAAATAAACTTTGAAAACTGGGACTTGAACTTTATCAAAATTTATAAATGGAAATCATGACATTGGATTGCACTCTAAAGTTCAAAAATAGATTTACTTATAAACTTATGAAGGGACAGTTACATTACACGACCATTTATTTATTATGTTTACATACTTTTATTAAAACAATTTATTGAGTATCTGTTGAGTACCAGGCTAAATATTGGTAGTGGAAATAAAAATATAAGTACTGTGTTATGTTTGCCTTAAAGACATTTTAGAAATGCTGGTAAAATAGTTCTACAGAATCAGAAAATGGGGAGGACCAACTCTCTGGAGGCATGAGAGAGAGATTCATAATTAAGCACATGTTTTAGTTGGTCTTGAAAAATGGGTAGATTAACATTTCTGAAGTAAGGGAAAGAATGCCAGGCAGAAGAAAAATGCGGAAGTTGAAAAATTTACCCTGTGGTTACAGAACAAGGCACAGTCTACATAAATTTTGTGAAGAAACAAATATAATCTGATAGATTTGATGGAGGAGAATTAGGTTTGCATCAAATAATGCAAGATTAGTGTGGATATTATAGTATTTTGACCTTTTCCCACTGGGGAATTTTAGGGTCTTGATGCAAGTGACTTAACCTGCAAAACTGATAACAGAGGAGAAACTGAAGCAAGTAAATTAATTAGGAGACTCTCACAATAATCTTAATAAAATTGCAGTAGTTAGAATTCAGATGACTGGATGGATCAAAGAACTTTCATAAATAGAATTTTAGAATGAAACAGGGAGAAGAATTTTCCAAAAGTTTGGTAATTAATATCAGGTCCTGATTTTCATATCATTTTATCAAGCATAACTTCATAAAAATATCAATTCAAACTATAATTATTGTTATTAATATTATTATTATTTGATATTGTGATAGGCACGACTCCTATTTCAAGAATTATTTCAATATTTCAATTTTGAAGTTTCAAAATTCTTTAATAGCTAATATTAGACACTTCAGTAGACTCAAATTCCAGTGTAGCGTCTAGTTGGAGAGTTTAGAACATTATAAACTACATTTCCCAGATTCCCTTGAAACAAATAATCTGAATATTCCTCTAATGGAAGAACTCTTTTGAGATTTAGAAGAAATGAGAAGGTAATCTTCCTGTTTTCTACAGTAGCTGTGGCGCACGGGCTTTGTTGCCCTATGGCATGTGGGATCTTAGTTCCCTAACCAGGGGTCAAACCCGTGGTCCGTGCATTGGAAGGCAGATTCTTTACCACTGGGCCACCAGGGAAGTCCCAGAAATCAGAATTTGTATCAATGAGTAGAAATTATAAAATCTAAACACTATCAGAAAATTTAGGATATATTTTTATGAAATTTGAAGGATTTCTGTCAGAAACAACCATACACAGGAGAAATGAAGATCAACTGTACATCTTCTGTGATATCCCCTTTTTCTGTATGTATTAAATATCTCCTTATTGTAGAAATTTCAATGTATCCTGTTTTCAAAATTTTTTAAATTTCTAATAATAGTGCAACCTAGACATTTTAATTATATTATTTAATGGTTTTTAAGAACATGGGCATTGTAATTTAAATCCTGGTTCTGGCCCTTAAAAGCGCTGATTTTGAATATCAATTTATTTTTATTTAATATCCAATTTGTAAATAAGAGATATTATATTTTATACACAAAGAATTATTTGAGAAAAAGAAGAAATATTGGATATTAAGTGGGCTTTAGAACAATAGCCAGCAAACATCAGGTTCATAGTAGATCACAGCTATTCTTACTGACTACCCATTTATCTAGAAGGGTTTTGTTTTTTCTCTTAAACTTATTTCATAATGCATTATATATTTATTATTATAGCAAAAAATGGCTCTTTACTTATCTTTTCGTCATAGGTATCATCCCAGACAATTAAAAACTTCATTTAAACATGATTTGGTTGTCGGGCTAACAGTCTCTATTTCGAAAATAATGTACTTAAATATACAAATGACCACATATTTTCAATTTACATCTATTAAAATTATTACATAATAAATATTCTGAATTATTTTTCTTCAGATTTTTGAGTATTTTCTAAAAGAAGGATTCATTAAAAGTCTATTTGCCTTGAAGTATATGGATACATTTACGGTTCTTCATTTACATAATCAAATTTAAACATACACTTCTGAAACAATCTTTTTTTTTAACAATCTTTTTATAATGAATTAATAGACTTTATATTTAGAACAGTTTTAAATTCACAGAAAAATTGAGCAGATAGTACAGAGACTGTCTCTCCCTCATACACATTTCCCCTACTAATATCATCTTGCATTGATATAGTACATTTGATACAATTAATAAAACATTATTGTTATATCATTATTAAAGTTCATTTTATTACTGATTTGTATAATTAGAATTTATGAAAATAAATTAAATCTACAGATATAGCTTTGCTTATACATCTACCTATGCAAGGATGTACTTCAGCCTCACTCTGCCATGGAACAATGACACCATTCTTAAGGTATTTATATGAATAAATCAGCAGGTAACTCTCTTTTCATACATTTTAGTGCAATTATTCAATCAATTACTGAATATAATGTATTTATGCCATTGTATTAAGGGTCTTAAATTAGCTAAGACAAAATATAATCAGTGGCCATTAATTAAATTATAAGTGCAAACTGTAACATTTGTAATAATGGTAATAAAAAATAACAATAGTGCTAATAATAATTACACCTAACTTTTTTGAGAACTTACTTGTTACCAGATATATATTTTATATGCATTTCTTCATTTGAGTCTCTTAACATTATAAAGATTTAGCTTTTGGAATCTCTATTTTATACAGAAACTGACACAGAGATTAAATAACTTGAGCAACATACAGCTAGTACACTAAGGAAGTGGGATTTGAAACAAAACTATCTGATTCTAAAAACCATTATGCTATAGCCACAAATTTATGCTTACTTTTTCCCTTGTGCCAACCCCCCAAACTTCCTAAATTACTCTTCTGCGAACAAGAAGAAAGTGAACTAAAATTTTATTTATTTATTTATTTTTAATTAATTTGTTTTATTTTTGGCTGTGTTTATTTTTATAACTTGTGAAAGTATTATAATATCATAATACTGAATAGTAAGGATTTTAAATGAGCAAAATGAATGCAGAATGTGATCCAGTGGGTATTAAATATTGCCTACTTTCTATATAATGGATCTTAAAAGAGAAAAGTGGTTCAAGCAGGTTATCCTTGATCCTAATTTTAAATTTATCTTTTCCTTTTTTTAATACACTTAAAATTCTTTATAAAATATTTCAGTGTATGTGCACCTGTGCTGGAAGTGACCACATCTTCCACAACTGAAAACAACATTTATATATACAGGTCATTTATTTCATTTGCCCAGACATAAATACCTGTATTGTTTCTCTGTAAACAACTGGAAATAATTCATCAATCTCAGAAAAAGTGGCTAATTTTTACTAATTAGTGATGGGTTTCTGCAACATGATAAATTGTCTTTCTACCATGTGTCTATAAGTAATTTAAAACATCCCTTTAGTAACAGCAAAATAACCATCACAAACATTTTTGGTAGGTTTGCAAGCTAGAGCCTGAGAGTGTTGAAAAATATTTGGGAAAATATTTTTTTCAGTAACAAAATTAAATTAAGTTTGTAAAAGAGTTTCAAATCCTCAACTATCAAATAATAAGTAAATAATTAATTCCTGTGGTTGATGAAATAAGAAATAGCTGCATATGCATATAATATGAATGTGATTGTCAAAGGGAACATCTCAGGGATATAAATGTTGTTGACTCCTCAATGAGCTACAGGGAGATATATAAAACATATAGTAGGAGGCAATTGGGTTTATTAAAAGCCATCTCAGGTCTACTTGGTTTTGTATTTAACTTTTTAAAATGTAGTCCTTGATAAATTGTTAAATATACTTAACAAATATATTTTAAAAGATAAATTAAATAATATGTAGATTATACCCATCTATGTCTTAAAGGCTCTGAGAGATAACAGTAGCTATGATTTATTAAGAAAGTTTTCCAGTGATTATGTCAAGGACTTTGGTTATTACTTAAGGGTGGATATAAGACCTCACTCTTCAGAAAAGGAACCAGAGGAAATAAAATATAAGACTTAACAACATTGTTATCTCCTGCATAAGCAATGGAGAGTTACTGAAAGATTCATAGCAGAGTTCATGTCTGAGAGAAGTCTTGAAGGATAAGAATTTCAAGAGCTGGACTAGGTATGGGAAGAACATTTTGTGGAAGGGAAAAAAGAAAGCATTGTGTTATATACGTAGGAACACAGACATATTTGAATATTATTGAAGAAATGATTAGAAAGAAACGTAAGTCAACTAATAAGTTATTTTGAAAATATGAGAGGGTGGTATTATTTGGGGAAAAACAAACAAACAAAATTATAATCATTCATTCACTCACTGAAAAAATAGGTATTTCAATAAGTGCCAGTCATTGCAGTTATCAAATAAACTACAGTTTATTGGGGAATACAGATTAATAAACAGACCATTAAATTGTACTCTAGTAAATTCTACATTAAGGGTAGTTTTTTGAAGGACATAGGAACACATAGGATAATCACCATTGTAAGGCATTTAGAAGTTATAAAGGAAGTTATGATTAAGCTCATTAAAATAGCTGGGAAACATTATTCAAAATAGCAGAAACAGCATTTGCAAAGTATAGAAACTAACAATGATCATGCTACATGCAAATCTTTCTATATGCCAGAAAACTGAGAATAAAGAATGTAGAGGGCTTCCCTGGTGGCGCAGTGGTTGAGAGTCCGCCTGCCGATGCAGGGGACACGGGTTCGTGCCCGGGTCCGGGAAGATCCCACATGCCACGGAGTGGCTGGGCCCATGAGCCATGGCCACTGAGCCTGCATGTCTTTTTCAAAAAGAAAATTAAATGCATGGGCTTTGGTATTCGATAGATCATGGTCCAAATCCTAAGACTTAACAATTAATTGTTAAGCCTTAGTCAAGTTAATTAACTTAAATTTTTTCCTCTGTAAAATGGAGATAATAATAGTTGCTTTCTCCTGGGGCACTGCAGGAATTAAAGGGAATTATATAATTCATGCTCAGCTTCTTGCTCAGAGTAAGTACTGGATGAATAAAAGTGGTGATGGTTGTTGTTATGAGCTATCTACGCATGGGGGCCTTGTCTATTGGTCATGGCCTCCTTAGTTCTTAGAATAGTACCTGACACATAGTAAGTTATTAATTAGTGTTTCTGAATAAATGAATGTTCTTACTCAAATTATTATCACAGAATCCAAGGAAAGAAACTTCTGATACAGAGGGTGGCTAAGACTTTTAAATACATCCATATAAGAACAATCCTGAAATATTATTTTCTTGGATTAAGAAACAAGTAAGTTACTGGTGGTGTCTATAGAAAATCATCAGTTGAGCAATAGGTGAGTAGGAATGAATGAGAAATGAAGCACTATATATACCCAGTATAGAAATACATTTCAAGCTATTTGACCAAAAAAAAGGAGGACAGAAATAGGACTGTAACTGAAGGAAGAGATATAGAATTTTGTTATTACTGTTTTTCTTTTCCTAAGTTTTAAACAGAGATATCATAGATGAATGAAGTCAGTGATGAGGTAAAAGCAAGAGAGGATATAGATGGAGAATTAGATGATAACTCAAGAAGCATCACATCCACTGTACCATAAGGAAGAAAAAAAATGGTGGGTAGATACAAGTATATTTGTAGATTTAGAGGTGGGGAGGAAACAGTTGCCTCAGCATGCCTGGGTTGCTCAAACTTTGAACATTTAAAAGCTGGATCATCCTTTGATCAGCTCTTATGAGATAATCTCTGAGCCCTTGAATTATTCTACTTGATAAGAATGTTTCTATAAGCTTGAGGGCTTGAGACAAGCTGTACCTAGTTAACCAAATAAATTTATTCTGTTAATGTAATTTATGATAAAAGGGTTATTTTTGCTGGAGTTGTGGATGTTAGCAGAGAGGGGTTATGACTGGAATCTGAGTGGCTGAGATGGGCCCCAAGCACCAGCAGCAATGCATGAATCATAGTTTTCATCTTGTATTGACCAATCTGTTATTCTCTGCTCTAAGGTTTCAGACTAAGGATGTAATCCATATCTTCCCTTAGAGGTAGATGTATGCCATATGCCTCAAAAAGACTAGATAAATAAACACAGCTAGCTTGGCAAAGTACCATATTCATCACTCAAAAACCATTCCTAATCACACACATAATTGAAGCTTATTCAGTGAAGTAATTGCTTTACAAGTAAAACAGTACTTTACTACAATGGTTTCATAGAGAGGAAATACATAATGATAGCATGAGTTCCTATATTTTTAATAAGGAGTCAACAAACATTTATTTTCAGTAAACAGTCACATAATAAAATAAATATTTTAGGCTTAGTCAAAAGGAAACAGTTGTAACTGATCAACTCTATTATTCTAGACTGAAAGCTGCCAAAGACAATGCATAAACAAGTAAATATGAATGTGTTTCAATAAAAATGTATTTACATAAACAAGCAGAGAGAGGGATATGACTCTCAGGCTGGATATGGTCCAGGTACCTTGGTTTGCTGGCCCAGGTACTAGATAACTACATGTGCATTATCTCACTTAATTTTCACACC
Organism: Lipotes vexillifer; assembly: GCF_000442215.2. NCBI lineage: Eukaryota > Metazoa > Chordata > Mammalia > Artiodactyla > Lipotidae > Lipotes > Lipotes vexillifer. The sequence continues at coordinate 740,003 of NW_006795401.1, forward strand.
TATAGGAAGTAGATATTTTTATTCCTCATTTAAAATAAGTAAACTGAGGAATAGATAGAGCAAAATGTTATTCAGGTAATAAAAAGTAGATCTAGAATTTGTAACCATATTTTCTTGACTTGCTAACCTTATATTTATTAGTCTCTTCATCAAGTGGTTATATTAGTCAAGATTAATATCAGCTCTGAATGACCAAAATCACAGCTTTATTTTTTATTTATTTATTTTTTTTGCGGTACGCGGGCCTCTCACTGTTGCGGCCTCCCCCGCTGCGGAGCACAGGGCCCAGACGCGCAGGCCTAGCGGCCATGGCTCACGGGCCCAGCTGCTCCGCAGCACGTGGGATGCTCCCGTACCGGGGCACGAACCCGCATCCCCTGCATCGGCAGGCAGACTCCCAACCACTGCGCCACCAGGGAAGCCCCAAAATAACAGCTTTAAAAAATTACAAATAAAGTCAAAACTTTGCCCCAGGACTGAAGTGAGAGAGAACAATGAAAAGACTGCCAAGTTTCTTTCATCTTGTCACTCTTGTGATTCTCATCAAGAACCTTTCAACTTGTGATTCAGGATTCCTACTCAAGCCCCAGCTATCATATCCATACTATAGTCAGAAGGTAAGAGAAAGGGAAAAAGAAGAGAGGAGAACAATGCTATTTGCATTAATGAAACTTCCCCCATGCTATATACAATGTTCCCATTTTTCTATGACCACAGTCAAGAAACCTGGGAAATAAGGTCTTTATCCCAGACAACTACATGCTCAGGTAAAAGACATACATTTTGTACCTATAGAAGAAGGGCAGAATTGAAATGGGGGAACTGGCAGACGAGGAAGGTGTTGTATGTGGGTTTTACATAGGCTCTGCCATCTAGCTTATACCACAGTCTAATGAAAAACACTCATAGGTGCATTAAATAATTTTCCTAAACCTGCATAGTTAGTAAATGGCAGGTCCTGGAAATAAATCCAGCTAAGAATGATCTCTATTCCATATAATTTTCACTAGAGGAGTGATTTTTAAATATTTAAGAGTTTTCAAGATGACATAAGGATTTGACAAAAACTATACTCCATAGAAAAACATCTGTACTAATAAGACTTCTTTTAAAACTTCTGAGGGCACTGTCTGTGAAACCAAAAACAGAACATTACAGCAGTGATTCGTACAATGGTGTGAAAAAAAATGGTAACTTGTTTTCCAGAGCTTAATCAGAATTTGTATTGAGACAGTGGAGATGGATATATCTATGTTTATCTATTCCTAGGCTGCTGGTCCATGTTAGCAAGGTCCCAGAAGATGCAAGAGCCTTATTAAAGAACTCTCTGTCAAGAAACCTGAACTATGCCTTGCTCCTCAAATTCTCTCAAATGCAAATGATTTAAGAACATGACATCAGATTTTAATGCACCTTTTTTCTTTGATGCTTTCACACAATTTTAAAAATTGACCCCAATATACAGTTTTAGGTGTGTGTGTGTGTGTGTGTGTGTGTGTGTGTGTGTGTGTGTCTGTCTGTCTGTATGGAATGTGAAAGGACACCTAGCTCTCTAACCTTCAAATATTTCTGAGAAATATAAACATTCTAATTATTATCCATTTTTTAAGATTAGGAAATTGAAGAAGGTGTAGGTGGAAGGAAATAGCTTTCCTCAGATCTCAGAAGCAAATGAACCAATAGTAAATCTTCAATCTCAGTCAATAGTTTGCTTTTACATTAAAAGCAGGTCAAATCCTAAATTGTTGCACTTTCCCTAAGTAATAAATTACTTATATGCATTCAAGAAAGCATGTGAGTAGTTAACATTAGTCTGTCTTGGAAAAAAACAATATATGCAAATAAGATATTTACAAAGGAACTTTGACTGTAAACACTGTGATTATCTTGGTAACATTCTATTATATCCATTTTAAAACTGGGTCATAATTTTTCACTGAGGCATGAAAGCATTACTTCTTTTTCCTTCCTTTAGGATACAGATAGTTCAGTCATCATATTTTGACATTGCACTTACCCAGAGAAAATTATGGGGAATTAAATGTAATAGCTTTCCTGCCCACCAACACCCCCCGGCCCCCCCCCCCACAACACACACACACACCAATCCCCTGGAGTTCTTCCTTTTCAGAGAAAATCATATGGAATTAAATAGTGTTGGGGTTGGAAGGAGCATTGAAGGCTACCTACTTAAACCACCTTTCTGAAGCATGAATTGAATACTTGATTATAAGGAATGACAGTTGTAACAAATATAATTTTAAGGAAAAACAGTTAAGATTCTAGAATAGTTTCTGTATATAACAATGAAAGCAGAGGAATTTTCATAAAAACTTTTAATCCATAAGGCCAGGACAGTACCACAGCTTTCCTCTCCCATTCAAAACTACAGAGATTTTGGTACACAGATAAGGGTGATGATAAAAAGAAAAAGCCAAAATCCTTGGGATCCAGCTGCCACCCAAGTAAGAGGGAATGATTTGAAAATCTCAAAGAGAATACATAGGTTACATAGCCTGCCCCATTGGTGACTTCTATATATTGTTTATTTATTTATTTTTAGAATGGTGGTGGTGGTAGTAGGGGATAAAGTACAAGGGAAGGAAAATCGGGACATTGACAGAAGAGAGACCAGAAAGGTAGATCGGGCCTTTTGTACTGATAAATCATATGAGGGAAGTTTTCTCTTTCTTGTAGGGAATTAAATCTTATAATTGATCAATAAGTATAGTCTCACATCTATGTCCTAAAGATATTTAAGTGAGAAAAAAGTATATTTAGAGGGTGTTGAAAATATATTTATTAAAAGTAGCGGGAGTGCAAGTTTTTTTGTTGTTTTGTTGTTGCTGTTTTGGCTGCATCGGGTCTTAGTTGCGGCACACGGGATCTTTGTTGAGGCATGCGGGATCTTTTTCACTGCAGTGCGTGGGCTCTTCGTTGTGGTGCATGGGCGCGCAGGCTTCTCTCTAGTTGTGGCATTCGGGCTTTCTCTCTCTAGTTGTGGGGTGGGGGCTCCAGGTCATGTGGGCGCTGTAGTTGTGGTGCACAGGCTCCAGAGTACGAGGACTCTGTACTTTGTGGCACGCGGGCTCTCTTGTTGAAGTGCGTGAGCTCAGTAGCTGTGGCGTGCGGGATTAGTTGCCCCACTGCATGTGGGATCTTAGTTCCCTGACCAAGGATCAAACCCACATCCCCTGCATTGGAAGGCAGATTCTTTACCACTGGACCACTGGGACAGTCCCTGGGAGTGCAAATTTATTATTGCTCTCTTATACCTGCCTTCTGCATAGAGTATAGCTGTACAATTTGAACAGAGTAAATATCACATTCACCTGGAAAAATCTTCTGACAATACTTGTAGTCCCTAAGATAGAATTCATACATTTTTTTCTCTTATGTTACAACATTCAAATGTATGTTCTCTATGTTTCTGTATGGTACTTATTTGTATATAAGCTTGGCTCCTTCAATGGATCAGTAGGTGACAGGGCCTCATTTTGTTTAATGAGGCACCACCCTCACAGGTATCAAGAACATAGCACAGTGCAAAGAATAGCATCAGCACTAAAAATCTTCTGAAGAAACACTTGAAATTTGATTGTAAGATGCTTTGATAGATAAGGGAAGAGTGATAGAACATGGAAATTAGCGAAGATTTTACTGCACTAATTTTGTGGTACCAAACTTTTACTTGAACCATCTTTTCCATTAAATGTTCCATCTTAATGTGTCAAGGAATTCCAAAGTTTTAGATATAAGTTTGTTAGATTCCAGTGTATTTATTATCTATTTTATATCAGTTCCAAACTTATCTAAACAATACAATTAGCTAAGCTTCAAACATACAAAAAAGTGTTAGGGAATTATATTTTTGTATCATTTCTTCTCTCCAATTATCTCCCAAACTTTGACTCATGCAGGTGTCTACAACCTGAGCCTGTACCCATTCTCAGTTAATCCTGTCTGGAATTTGTATTGGATTCTTCCTTGTACTTGGGCAAATATTTTAACTTCTTTTAATATCAGTTACCTCTTCTATATAATAAAGTTGCTGTAAGGATTAAATTATATCATCTGTGTAAATGCTTAGCCAAGTGCCTGGAACATAAAAAAAATAAAAATAAAAACAATGAAATTTAACCTATTATTATTATTACTATCAGTATTGATACAGCTGTTGCTGCTACTGTTGCTGCTGCTGTTACTACTACTTCTATTACTAATTTCTAAACCAGAAAATAGGTACAATTTTAGTCTCCTGGTTTGGGTATGCAGTGCTGCAATATTTATTTTCACTCATTTATTCTCTTAACCTTACTCCTTGCATCTCTTTTCTCTTTTCTCCAGGTTGAACCACCAAGATCTATGAAATGAACCTTGGCTTCAGGAGACCTCAGAGCAGGATTACCTTTTCACGGGGTCTTTTATGGCCCTGAGTTCATGTAGTCAAGCCAGGCTGTCTAACTGGTTAAGCCAGGTGAAAGCCAGCAGTAAACAAAGCAGCCTAGAGAGTACCAATTTTAGAATTGTTTAAAGCTACAGTTCACATTATTGTTGTGTAAATAAATTATTTGGGAGAATTGCAGAGAGGGCAGGTGTCTGTATCTAAGTCAGTGATTCTGAAGCAGCATGATTTTGCTACCCAGGGAACATGTGACAATATTTTGAGGACTTTGGTTGTCAAAAGATAGAAGGGAGGTATGACTGTCACCTAGTGAGTAGAAGCCAGAGACGATGCTAAACATACTACATTCACAAAACAGCCGTGCACCAAAAAGAAATATATGACACAAAATGTCAACAGTGACAATGTTGAGAAACTGATCTAAGCTGAGGCATATCAAAAGAAAGCATTATACAGGGAAGCTAGAGTTGAGAGCAGCTTTGGGTGGAAATCAACAGTTTCAGCAAAAACTTCTGAGAAAAATATACATTTTCAAAAGCTATAAAACTGTGGAATCTGTAGAGTGGCTGCCGGATAGTGCTGCACTAGAACGAAATAAGCAGAAAACTACAATAAAATTATATCTGTGACATAATGAAAGGGTAGATTTAGCAAAAAGGCACAGGGAAAAGAGGAGAGAATTAGAGGATGGAGGGAAAGGTGCTGGTGGAAGAAAATTATTGGCAAGATGGTGGAGGAAAAGATTCACCTTCTTCTTTGCCTCATCTCTAACCTTCAAGAACACTTTGTGATTGTTTCAAAGCCCTGGGATAAGGGACCAGAACTCTGGGCTGGAATGTGTTTTCTCAATGCCTAGTTGCTTGAGGCAGCATTTCACTTCAGATAATGGAAAACCATCTCTTTAATCTGAGGAGCAATAGTGCCCATATCTGAGCTCAAGCTCAACTACATGGAGCCTTGGTTCTTTCTATTCCCTTTTATGTACAGTGGGTCTCCTTCTTTTTATCCACTACCAACAGAAGAATCAAATTTTAGTGATATTTATGACAAATCTGTTCAGTAATGAGGACCCCCTAGGATCCTTTCCACTTCCCACTCTTCTAAAATCCATTTTGTTGGTCAGGACAACTCATATTCCATTGGATGAAATCCAATCATATAGTCCCTCTTAAATGTAAGAAAGGAAGATAAATGATAAACGTAGACTAGCTATAATCCCACAAGGAATATGAACAATGATTGGTGATCGTCTAGTAAACTAATTGGTAACATAGTCACTGAGAACTGAACCTATCATGGGGTATGTGTGTGTGCGGGGGGGGGGGTGGGTGCCCATCAAGTATAATCTCCCACTTACAGTTTCTGCCCAAATATCAAAGAATTTGGTTTTAGTATTAAATCTTAATTATCTTTTTTTTCTCTTGTATATGTGAGTTCAATTTTACTCTTATTGACTTGTTGGAAGGAAAGAAACCACCATTACAAAATCGGAGATCTTTTTGCTTTTAACAACAGTGAAAAAAATGCTTCAAAATAAAAAAGAACCACACACACACAAAAAAATACTGCTTGGTCTTAGCAGAAAGACTGCCAGACTCCAGTCAGCTCGCAAGAAGGCCCCTCTGAGAAGTTCCTCTTTTGCTGCTGCACAGACATAATGGGTCTGGGATCCCAACTTCAAGTGCAGCCAAGAAAGGGGAGATGATATATGGCTATATTGATCATCACACAAACATTTTTAGTGTATTAATTTGCACAAAACTCTCTTGCAGTTTCTAATCTCTGCGAATGTCAAGGTGATTTCAATATCACTAACTCAGGAGATAAACTCTAAAGATTAGTAGGTACAGAATCAAAAGCAAAAGCAAATATTCCCACTATTACCTCCAGTTGTTTGATATGATTAGTGCTCTGTTCAAATAGCTATATAATATGCAAAACAAGTTTGAGAAGCACATGATAATTCTAATAATACATAAATTAGAGAGTAAGCTTTTAAATATTTTCCTTATTCATGAAATTATCGCTCCAAAAGGCTTACTTTGATATTCATCCTAAATGTTCTCTGGCACTTTGAACATTCAGACATTCTTGAGAATTTTAGCAGCAGTTTTGAAATAAAATTCATGACTTTATTCATGTATGCAAAATTCCCCATACTGTATATGAGGAGAAACCTTCTAAGAAAAAATACCAACATCAGAAGATCCTATGAATTAAATGCAAGAACAATCCTAATGCTAATTATCAGTCTTAAGGAAACACAGCCAACTTTTTTAGAATATAAAATGTCAACTGTAAGTTATGTTGAAGAGAATGAATTGTATGTAGTTGGGCCTTGCTTTAAATCACAACTTTGGCTCATATACGTTTGTTCATTTATTCAATAAATATGCCCCACCTTCAAGCACTGTGCTGCAAAACTACAGGCAGACTGTTTAACTTCTCTAAGCTTTTGTTTCATTACTTTAAAAAAAATGGTTAATATTATCTACAACCAGGGTGACTGTAAAACCTGTATTAATACTCAGTGTAAAAGGGCAAACAAAATGAACATAAGATTCCTATTTTGCTTTGAATGTGTGATCAAATTTCCAAATCTTAGATTAAGAAACAGCACATACGTCTTTAAAATGAGCTGATCGTGACAGTGAAGAGTATTAAATTGTTTCACAGTAGTAGATTTCGTCTGTAAACTGAAGAGCAGTATAACTCTAATAGAATGAATATCATCATTTTGGTGTAAGAAAGTGGTTAAATCAATCTCAATCTCTCCACGCTGGTTGCAGAAGTGCCTCGTATTTATGCTTCTTCTTAGTTTTAGTTTATTTTTTAAAGCTCTGTAATATTTACCCTCATAAACCAGCTAGTTTTCCAAACGTATGACAACATACAAGATGATTCTTTTGTGGAGCAACACAGTCAGCCACCGGCTGGGTCAGAACAGCTCCACTCCAACAGTTGAGTACAGACATCAGTCTAGTCTCCCAATCCCTACATTGTACATTCCTAAGTAATATAGTGACATTTCTTTTTTCTTTCTTTTGCTATTTTTTTTCTTTTTCTTTTAACCAGTGGAAATTATTTTAGGAAGAACATAAACCCTTTGAGAAAAGGAAAAATTGTTTGCTTATATCTTTTCCTCCTAGGAAGTTTCCTGACCACCAAATAAATTTGACTATATGCTGCCTAAAGGTGATCTCTGTATACTACTGGACCATCTTTACGAGGATATAAAGACCCTGTGTATACTTATTCAAGGAGGGATAATACCTGTCTCCCCTACATTTTATAACTGAGAAGGACCACTTAATTCTTCCTGGAACAAAGATGATTTCTTGAAATTTTTAAAATTGAATATACAGAAATTAGAGACAACAAAGGGGAGAAAATCCCAAATCACCTATGGTTAGACCACTAATAACAAATGTTTCAGTGCTTTCACATGTGCTTCACATCACACACACACCACCGCCACCACCAACATAACAGATACGATGAAAGCCTCCTGTGTTCTATTTTACCTTCCTATTACTGTCCCTTCTCCAAAGTATTTTTTTCCTGTCTATATTTTCATAATTTTTCTACTAAATATATAGTCATGAAAAATATATCATTTTGAATGATAATGTATCATTTTCCAACATGCCTCAGTCACTTGATATTATGTAATTCATTTTAACTTTATGCAATGTTCCATTTGCAAAAATTCCATAATATCTTTATTCAATTCACTATCCATGGTGTATAGGTTATTTCCATTACTCTTGATATTTAGTTTTGCAATGGATCCTGGTGTATATGTATAAGACTTTCTCTATGGTATCCAACTAAAAGTGGATTTATTGGGTTATTAATAATTTATACTTTCAGCTTCACAAAATATTGTTAATTGCTCTTTAGCTGGTTTTTCCAATTTAGGCACTCATGGGAATTGCTTTTTTTCCTCAGTTGGTATTGCCAAACTTACTAATTTTTGCCCTCTGATAGATTTGAAATAGATTATTGTGTTTTAATTTTCCTTGTATTTATTTCATGCAAAGTTGAGTATTTTTAAAAAATCCTTATTGACTCTTCTGATTTCCTCTTACTCAGTGGCAATTCTTAAACTTCCTTTTTCTATTAGTTTATTTTTATCATGTAGTTTTTAAAAAAAATTCTGAATATACATCCATTTCATACATATACATGTGGATATATATACATATATCCACATATACATAATATCATGTCCTACTTTATGACTTGTCCTTTAGCCTTGTTATATTTTATCTTTTACCCCCCCAAAAAATTGCTTTTGATATAGCAAAATATATCAATATTTTAGTTTGTGAACCATGCTTTCTATAAAATGCCTTTAAAAAGTTTTTCTACTGGGCTTCCCTGGTGGCGCAGTGGTTGAGAGTCCGCCTGCTGATGCAGGGGACACGGGTTCGTGCCCCGGCCCAGGAAGATCCCACCTGCCGTGGAGCGGCTGGGCCTGTGAGCCATGGCCGCTGAGCCTGCACGTCCGGAACCTGTGCTCTGCAACGGGAGAGGCCACAACAGTGAGAGGCCCGCGTACCGCAAAAAAAGAATGCACAATAAGGGCATTAACATACTACCTCTTTATGCATGTAACTCAAGTATTTTCCTTTCCACTTGTTGAGTCAAATCACATTTATTTATGGAGTTCAAGTATAAGAAAGAGGGAATATGTTATTTTACTTGCTGAAATTATGGCCAGTGCTTTGAGACACATATTTAGGATACAACTGAGAACTGAAACAAACTGTAGGTAATTCATCTATCTCTGAGTCATATCTGTCATATGCTCATTGAATAAAATTTCTATTACTATGATATTAAAGGGTAAAACAGATTTTAGGGACACGTACATGGATCTTGGAACCAGTAGGAGTCAGTGCTTATTAAATGAGTGATTATCATGTAAGGTAAAGGATAGTTCACTCAACTAAACATATGTCATGATTTATTATATGATTTTCTCGGGTAAAATGCTTTACTCACCTTCTGAAGAAATCAGTGTATGGAAGGGGACATTGACTTTGGACCATGTCAGCTGAGTAGACCAAGGGTGATTGAGATATAGGATGATCAATGACCTAAGATGTGTCCTGGAACAAAAGGCAATACCCAGCTAATACTTACTAGCTGAGACAATGAAATATGTTCTCCAGGATTTGACCTGGGAGTTGAGATACGACTTGCTTGTTGGCAGCATGCCAGAAAGTGTAGCTGAATCCTGTCAGTGGCAGAACACAAGAATGAAGGTTTTCAAACTGCTGAGCTGAAGTCCCCAGAGCTACTTTTGACTTCAGAACCAGCAATACTAAGAGCATCAAATAGAATAATAGAACACTACCACATTACACCAAATAAATAAACAAATAACATTGGCAATACAAAGCATATATAATGAACTTTCATATATCATTTATAGCTTGTTTCTACAAACCATCCATGGTAGGCTGAATGTAAGTCAGAGTTATCAGAGATGAACAAAATACACACTAAGGCAGGCTTTCTGAATTATGTAGATTGTTCTTTTAAAAGGTAGTACAAGATTTATTCTTATCAAAAGGGCTAAAGGAAACTTGGCTTTCTGACTTATGAAAGATCTTAGAAACAACCAGGAACTCTGGGATAGAAACAACTGTTTCCCCAAGATACCAATGATGGGATTTTTATCATAGCATAAGGTGACCTAGAAACTTTTCTAGATTACTAGGACCAGGCATATTTCATTGTCAGAAAGTTCTTCCTTCTTTTAACCTGAAATCTGCCTGTTACCATTTCTCCATCCTTTCCTCTTAGGAATTTTCTGGACTTCTAATTAAGTTTTACCACATGCACCCTAAGACCAGCTCTATACATTCCTGGGGCATTTTTATAGGGTATATATTTCTGTCTCTTTTGCTCATAGAAGCAAGGTCAAATAAAATGATGCTATGCTTTAAGGAAAAAAGTGTATCTACTCATCATAACTAAGGTCAACGATGAAGAGAGAATTGTTCCCAAAAAAATTAGGTTTCCCCAGAGTTCATTGAAATTGTCTATTTTAATTTACACAGAAAGAAATATAAAAACCTGATAAAGTTGTCCACATCAGTAGATAATAGAAATCTCTCCCCTTTGTTATTTTTACAAAAGTATGAACAAAATAAGTGCTCTTAGTAATTATTGCAGTAAATACAAGGCTCAAAGTGTCAAGCAGGACTTCACTAAATTCTAGTGAATTTGTTAAAAGATGCAGATGGGGGGAGATTTGGAAGATGATATACATCTAAATATTTGCTTAGAAGGAATTTATTTCTTATGAAATCAAAGATTTCCAATTTCTAATGTGATCTCAAAGAAAAAGTGATAGTCCATTGGTTATTCCTATATTTTCATCCTTAAATCCTTTCTTCTTCTACTTCTGCCTTGGGTTAACCATCCTCTTCAAGAAGTCAAATCCTGTGGATGAGGATATCAACCTTCCACTTAGCTGCCATGTCTCTACTGATAAAAGCTAAACAAGTAACAGTGACTTGAACTCAGAAGTATACATCAAGCCACTGTTAACATCTTTCATTACTGGAGAGAGTACTGTGAAGTAACAAATTACCCCCTCTGCTCAGTCATCCTCCTCACCTTTGATTCAATCACACAGTTCTGGTACTCAGTTACAATAGATCTAATAAAAAGAAAATTTTATTTTCACTCAATAATTCCTTTTGCTTTTCTAAGGTATTACATCTCTCTGTGCAAATTTCATTCCCTATGATTTCTCTCTGATTGCTTCTTGGAATAGCAAAGCAAATTCCTTTATAATTATAGACTGATATCATTATTAAAAAGCACACCACTTTTTCAATACAAATTATAGGTTATGTCCATTGTATAAGTGTATTTCAAAATATAGTATTTACTCATACTGAATTGGATTGGTCACTGAATCTATGATTTCTCAATCTTTGTATTATAATGAAGTAGACAAGGGGCCCTTGGAAGTTATAAAATTTCTAATTTGCTTTGATCTTTAGAGAAGAAAATTTTTAAAAGAAAATGATTTTGTCTGCCTGACAACAAGATTTATTGTCTATGTTTATACTTTTCAGTATGTAATGGTGATAAAAACTGAAGACAGAATGTGATGTCATTTTGGCAGAACAGTATAATAAATAAGGTAATCACTCAATTAAATAAAGATATCATATAAAGTTGGAAGCCTTTTCTGATTTTCCAGTTATATATGCATAGGTCCCATAACACACAGTATATTCTTACATGCATACAAACATACATGTATGTATAATATATATCCACATATATAATACATCCATACATTATATATTTTAAAAGATATTTCAAACACTAAAGGCAACAATTATAATTTAGATTATTTTGAATCCACCCATACCCAAAAGAGAAATAAAATTTGCTAATTGCAGATAAGAAATCTGAGTTTCTGATAGGTAAAATATTTTGTACAAAGAACCCAGGAGGTAGGACTAAAGCTAGACTTTGAAATCAGATTATTTTGCCTCTAGAGCTAGAGAAGTTTCTATCATGCAATTATTTTTATTAAATGTTTGTTGAATTTCATAGAGTGAATGGCAAGTTCTGGCACTCATGAAACTTAAAAGTAGTACTTTTCGTGATGATGATACAGTGTTAAAGAATATTGAAAATGGTCATAGTAAAGTTTTATATATTCAGTCAAATAAATCAAGATATTCACCTTGGCTGAGAATAAAATATTGAATTGGTGAAATTAATTCATATACCTATTATGGAAGACACACTCTAGGTGGTCCCCATGATTCACACACCCTAGAATCCATGACTTTGTGTAATCTCCACTTGAGTTTAGGTAGGACATGTAACTAGTTATCCAAAATGGAGACTGTCCCTGGTGGGCCTGACCTAATCAGAGAAGCCCTTTAAAACAGGGTATAGGGATCAGAGACTCAACTAAGCAGAGATACACTATCTTTGCTGCTGGCTTAGAATAAACAAGCTGCAAAGAAATGGATTCTTCCTATACTCTTAGGATGCTTGGAAGTAGATTTTTCCCTGGTCAAGCTCCCAGATGAATATGCAGCCTGGTCGATGTCTTGGTTTCAGCCTTGTGATACTCTTAGCAGAAAACCCACATAAGTCTGTACCCAGATTTCTAACCTACAGAATATGTGAGATAATAAATAGGTGTAATTTCAAGCTCTGAAATTTGTAGTTATTGTTACCTAGCCATAGATAACTAATGTACCTATGTAAATAAATAATAATGAATGAAAGGCAGGGTTGAGAAAGAAAAGGAGAATTTTTATAATTTTCAAGATTTATAATTATAAAAGTTTTATGCATTTGAAATATATAAATGAATGTGCTAAGTTAAAAAACAAAAGCTTGGATTCATGAAGTCGTTGTTGAACCCTCAAATCCTCTATTAATTTAAAAGTCTGATGGAGAAAGAAAGGAAAGAGGAAAGTCTAATTTATAACTTTCAGATCACATAATAGAGGAAGAAAGTGAGACATCTGCATTCCTACTGAACTTTAATGGAGTAAAAACACCATTTATTATATTTATGAATTATATACGTCTGCCATTTAAACTGGGTACAGCGGAGATGGCTTGACTCTGCTTCAGAATGTCTGCAGACTCAGACAAAAGACTCAAAAGTCTCAAAAGGTAGGAGCTGTAATAACATGAAGACTCATTCCTTTACTTGACGGAAAGATGATGCTGGGCATCAGATGGGTGGCCTCAGTTCTTTTACACATGGGTTTTTCCAGGTTGTCTCTCCACATAGCCTACTATGGGCTTCTTCGGGATCTGATGGCTGGGTTCCAAGTGTGAATATCAAGAGAGTATGAGTGTGAGAGCATGAGGGAGAACAGAATCATGCCAGGGAGAAGCTGCATGCTATGTTCTTTTTAAAACGTAGCCTTGTAAGTCACATAACATAACTTTCACCATGCTCCATTGTTTAGAACAGTCACAAGCCTACCCAGTTCATGCGGAAGGAAAATAGACTCAATCCACTGGTGAGGGCCTGCAATGTTCTTAAAAAACAAGTGGGACCATAAATATTTCTTTAGACTTTTTGGAAAAGACAATCTCTCACTTGTGTATTTTCTGTTCCCTGTAAATCTATATTTGGATCTAGGATTTATTTGACAGGGACTAAGAAACTATTGTCACTTATATATTATGTAATTCAATAAAATGCTAAATTTAACTACTGCAGAACAGTTATTTTAAATTTAAAAAAGAATCTGCAAAACTATGTGTCCTTTAAACCAAGGTACCTTCAAATCCTTATGAATTACAGGTACTCCTTGTCTGTTGTTTCCTTTATAAATTTGTTATGCTTCCTGTAATTTCTGCTCCTAAACTACATTCATCTTTACCTCTCAAGAATGTGGTGTATCTTACTTTAAAAACTGTTTCCTAAAGGATAATTTGCATGTTCATAACATGAAATCTAGTCAAAGACCTATTTTTTTTAAGGAGAATGTTCTCAATAATTTTATGGGAATTACCCTTTCAAGATTGGCCTTACCCAATCTGCTTACATTTGCAAAGGCATCTAAGCAATATTCTATGAACATAACACACATTTGGCTGTCTCCTTATCTTTCTTTGTTGTAATCTCCATTTACGAAACAACTTGCACTCTATCTTTGTTATTGAGATTACTAGCCACCATATTTTGGTTCCTACATTATTTAGCCTTTCCCACATGGTATTCATTTCTCCATCACACAGAGATGAATTCTTAGTTGTATCTCCAGTGCTTATTATAATATAATACACTATAACATAACAATTAAAATCCTAGACAGTCAAGTGCTTAATTCTCTGGCTACCAGGTCACATATGCTTACTCTTCCTAAGTCTCTGGGTTTGCTTCTACAGCAGATTTACCTAGCTTTTACAACTAATTTTTTCTCAGTCAGATTTGGTGGGATTTGAAACAACTCTGTTGGTTATTTTCCATTTCAAGTACCCAGGTGCACATGCATGCACACACACACACACACACACACACACACACACACCATTAGAAATACTCATAATGGAGAGGTCTTTTGCTCAGTTAATCAATAGCAGTAATATTGTTTAATTGAGGCCTGTGAAATACAAGCAGAATTTATGTAGTCACTGAATTTCAGTGCCTTAACATCCACATATGTACAGGCACACAAAATCATTTCTTGATAACAGAAACTGACTTGGAAAATAACTAAGTTTTGGACAACCCATATTCACGCATTAATTCAGGGATCTAAGTTGATAGACTCTGCCATTTTCAATGCATGGATTTTAAGATCAGCCTGGGAGTTCACACTGAAGTTGGCCAGAAGGGAAAAGACCATGGGAGAATAAAAAGGAATTTCAACGTTGTAGTCCTGTAATTGATGCACATCACTACTGTTTATATTCCACTGACTATAACTCAGTCATATGAAAATTCCTAAGTACAAAAGAAGTACATAATGGGCAGCCATCCAGTAACAACTCTATGCTATAGAAGGGGGTAATGATTGGGGCTAATTAAGGTTCAAATTTTGTTCAACTATTTTACTGGAAGAACTACTCTTAAAACAAGATATGTCTGTATTCTGTATTGCAAAATAAACAGGCACCTCAAAAATTATATTTTGAATATGCATTTTTACCACAAATTAGAGAATTTACCACAAATTAAATAGCCACAAGGTATATTTTCTAAGGCAGACTTAGCTTTAGTAGTAAGCTAATGATTTCACTGTCTTAAAAGAAAAATGTTTTAAATGAAACAAGATGTATCTACAATAAAACTTGTTTCTTTTTCAACTCTTCAAGCTTGCATAAAATAACAGGTGATTTCATGGCTGCCTATAGGAATGTCTCTATGTTCGAGAACAATTTATTTAGATAATTATGTGAGAACACATTAACATACCAGTTGCTATATACTGAATGTTGCATTCTCCCCAAATTCATATGTTGAAATACTAATTCCCAAGATGATGGTATTGGAGGTGGGGCCTTTGGAAGGTCATTAGGTCATGAGGAAGAAATCTCATAAATGAGGATAGCAGCCTTATAAAACAGGTCTAAGACTCCCTCACCAGCTTCTACCATGTGAAGATACAATGAGAAGTTGGTAGTCTGCAACCTGGAAGAAAGTCCTCCCCAGAACCTGACCATGCTGGCACCCTGATCTTGGACTTCCTGTCTCCAAAACAGTGAGCAAAAAGTTTCTGCTGTTTATGAGCTACGCAGTCTATGGCATTTTGTTATAGCTACCTGAATGGCCTAAGACAGCAGTTCCCAACCTTTCTGGTACCAGGGACCAGTTTCGTGGAAGACAATTTTTCAACAGACCAGGGTGGGAGATGGTTTTGGGATGATTCAAGTGCATTACATTTATTGTGCACTTTATTTCTATTACTATTACATTGTAATGTATAATGAAATAATTACACAACTCACCATAATGCAGAATCAGTGGGAGTCCTAGGCATGTTTTCACTTGCCATTCACTGACAGGGTTTTGATATGAGTCTGCAAGCAACTGATTTATTATGGTCTCTGTGCAGTCAAACCTCTCTGCTAAGGCTAATCTGTATTTGCAGGCACTCCCCAGTGCTAGCTAGCAACACCGCCTCAGCTACACCTCAGATTATCAGGCATTAGATTCTCATAAGGAGTGTGCAACCTAGATCCCTCGCATGCGCAGTTCACAGTAGGGTTCGCGCTCCTATGAGAATCTAATGCCACTGCTGATCTGACACAAGGTGGAGCTCAGGCAGTAATGAGAGTGATGGGGAGCAGCTATAAATACAGATGAAGCTTCCCTTGCTCACCAGCCACTCACCTCCTCCTGTGCAGCCAGGCTCCTAACAGGCCAGGACCAGTACCAGTCCATGGCCTGAGGGTTGGGGACTCCTGGCCTAAGACATTATTTTTCATACATTAATACTAATCACTCATTTTACCTTGAAAACAGGCAGTTATGCTAATGAACAGAATTAAACTTGTTCACATGATAAAATGATCCTGCATTATGCAAGGTGTTTTGTCAAAAAATTATTTCAGTGTGTATTTCTTTATTGAAACACTGTAAGAAAAAATGGTAGAAAAACCTTACCTACTATATAATAAGAATGACAGATTGCCCTATAAATCTGGTATATGAGAACTAACTAAATATGGTAACCTTGAGAATAGGGTTAAAAACAAATTGAAATGCCAGATAATATAAATTCAAAAGACTTTTAGGCTATGCTTTCCTCTAAATCATGCCTTGTTTTTTTCAAAATCTAACACTAGATAGACCCTGCTAGGTATTTTTCCCAAGTGAAATATATACACTATTTAATAGGGTCAAGAGATTTAAAGTTCTAACAATATTTAGTCCATGCTATTCCTAAGGAAAGGATATACACTACAGTCTCTGAGACAACATACCAGGAGCACAGCTTATCCCCTTATCCTACATACTTGTTAGTTTCGAACAACAACCTGGACTGGACTAATACTATCAATTTTACTGGATCTCAGGCCTTCAGACTCACACTGATAACTGTAACATTGGCTCTCCTGGGTCTCCAGTTTGCTGACTTCAGATCTTATAACTTCTCAGCCTCTGTAGTCACATGAGCCAATTCCTTATAATGCTTCCATATATAATAGAATATATATATCTCTTATGGGTTCCATTTCTCTGGAGAACCCAGACTAATATATCGCTATCACAGAAATGTTTACTAGAGTTTCCTCTAGTTACGATTTCATTTTTTTATATTTATCTTTTTAGTCTAAAGCATCTTGGCTTACGAGTATTTTTGCGGCATTTCAAAGTTGTCTGAATCAAGTAGAATTTTTGAGTATTTTAAAATCATTATTGGGGGCAGCTTCAAGATGGCGGAAGAGTAAGACGTGGAGATCACCTTCCTCCCCACAAATACATCAGAAATACATCTACAGGTGGAACTGCTCCTATAGAACACCTACTGAACGCTGGCAGAAGACCTCAGACCTCCCAAAAGGCAAGAAACTCCCCACGTACCTGGGTAAGGCAAAAGAAAAAAGAAAACACAGAGACAAAGAATAGGGAAGGGACCTGCACCAGTAGGAGGGAGCTGTGAAGGAGGAAAGGTTTCCACACACTAGGAAGCCCCTTCACCGGTGGAGACTGGGTGGCAGAGGGGGGAAGCTTCAGAACCACAGAGGAGAGTGCAGCAACAGGGGTGCAGAAGGCAAGCGGAGAGATTCCACACGGAGGATCGGTGCCGACCAGCACTCACCAGCCCGAGAGGCTTGTCTGTTCACCCGCCGGGGCGGGCGGGGCTGGGAGATGAGGCTCGGGCTTCGGTGGGATCACAGGCAGAGGACTGGGGTTGGCGGCGTGAACACAGACTGAAGGGGGCTAGTGCGCCACAGCTAGCTGGGAGGGGGTCCGGGAAAAAGTCTGGAGCTGCCGAAGAGGCAAGAGACTTTTTCTTTCCTCTTTGTTTCATGGTGTGTGAGGAGAGGAGTTTAAGAGAGCCGCTTAAAGGAGCTCCAGAGATGGGCGCGAGCCGCGGCTATCAGCGCATACCCCAGAGACGGGCATGAGACGCTAAGACTGCTGCTGCAGCCACCAGGAAGCCTGTGTGCAAACACAGGTCACTATCCACACCGCCCCTCCCGGGAGACTGTGCAGCCCGCCACTGCCAGGGTCCCGTGATCCAGGGACAACTTCCCCGGGAGAACACACGGTGCGCCTCAGGCTGGTGCAATGTCCTGCGGGCCTCTGCCGCTGCAGGCTCGCCCCGCATCCATACCCCTCCCTGCCCACGGCCTGAGTGAGCCAGAGCCCCCGAGTCAGCTGCTCCTTTAATCCTGTCCTGTCTGAGCGAAGAAGAGACGCTCTCAGGCGACCTACACGGAGAGGTGGGTCCAAATCCAAAGCTGAACCCCAGGAACTGTGTGAACAAAGAAGAGAAAGGGAAACCTCTCCCAGCAGCCTCAGAAGCAGCGGATTAAATCTCCACAATCAACTTGATGTACCCTGCATCTGAGGAATACCTGAACAGGCAACGAATCATCCCAAATTGAGGAGGTGGACTTTGGGAGCAAATATATATTATTTTTCCCCCTTTTTCTCTTTTTGTGAGTGTGAATGTATATGCTTTTGTGTGTGATTTTGTCTGTATAGCTTTGCTTTCACCATTTGTCCTAGGGGTCTGTCCATCCGTTTTCTTTACTTTTTAAAATTTTTTTCTTAATGATTATTATTTTTTTTATTTTAATAACTTTATTTTACTCTACTTTATTTTATTATATTTTATCCTCTTTCTTTCTTTCTCTTTTTTCTCCCTTTTATTCTGTGCTGTGTGGATGAAAGGCTCTTGGTACTCCAGCCAGGAGTCAGTGCTGTGCCTCTGAGGTGGGAGAGCCAACTTCAGGACACTGGTCCAGAAGAGACCTCCCAGACCCACGTAATATCAAACGGTGAAAATCTCCCAAGAATCTCCATCTCAACACCAAGACCCAGCTTCACTCAACAACCAGCAAGCTACAGTGCTGGAAACCCTGTGCCAAACAACTAGCAAGACAGGAACACTGCCCCATCCATTAGCAGAGAGGCTGCCTAAAATCATAATAAGGCCAAGGACACCCCAAAACACACAACCAGACGTGGATCTGCCCACAAGAAAGACAAGATCCAGCCTCATCCACCAGAACACAGGCACTAGTCACCTATACCAGGAAGCCTATACAACCCATTGAAGCAACCTTAGCCACTGGGGACAGACACCAAAAACAACGGGAACTACGAACCTACAGCCTGCGAAAAGGAGACCCCAAACACAGTAAGTAAAGCAAAATGAGAAGTCAGAAAAAAACACAGCAAATGAAGGAGCAAGGTAAAAACCCACCCGACCTAATCAATGAAGAGGAAATAGGCAGTCTATCTGAAAAAGAATTCAGAATAATGATAGTAAAGATGATCCAAAATCTTGGAAATAAAATAGACAAAATACAAGAAATGTTTAACAAGGACCTAGAAGAACTAAAGAGCAAACAATGATGAACACCACAATAAATGAAATTAAAAATTCTCTAGAAGGGATCAATAGCAGAATAACTGAGTCAAAAGAACGGATAAGGGACCTGGAAGATAAAATAGTGGAAATGCCTACTGCAGAGCAGAATAAAGAAAAAAGAATGAAAAGAACTGAGGATAGTCTCAGAGACCTCTGGGACAACATTAAACACACCAACTTTCGAATTATAGGGGTCGCAGAAGAAGAAGAGAAAAAGAAAGGGACTGAGAAAATATTTGAAGAGATTACAGATGAAAACATCCCTAATATGGGAAAGGAAATACTTAATCAAGTCCAGGAAGCACAGAGAGTCCCATACAGGATAAATCGAAGGAGAAACAAGCCAAGACACATATTAATCAAACAATCAAAAATTAAACACAAAGAAAACATATTAATAGCAGCAAGGGAAAAATAACACACAACGAATACCCATAAGGTTAATAGCTGATCTCTCAGCAGAAACTCTGCAAGCCAGAAGGGAGTGGCAGGACATATTTAAAGTGATGAAGGAGAAAAACCTACAACCAAGATTACTGTACCCAGGAAGGATCTCATTCAGATTTGATGGAGAAATTAAAACCTTTACAGACAAGCAAAAGCTGAGAGAGTTCAGCACCACCAAACCAGCTTTACAACAAATGCTAAAGGAACTTTTCTAGGCAGGAAACACAAGAGAAGGAAAACACCTACAATAACAAACCCAAAACAATTAGGAAAATGGGAATAGGAACATACATATCAATAATTACCTTAAATGTAAATGGATTAAATGCTCCCACCAAAAGACACAGATTGGCTGAACGGATACAAAAACAAGACCCATATATATGCTGTCTACAAGAGACCCACTTCAGACCTAGGGGCACATACAGACTGAAAGTGAGGGGATGAAAAAAGATATTCCATGCAAATGGAAATCAAAAGAAAGCTGGAGTAGCAATTCTCATATCAGACAAAATAGATTTTAAAATAAGGACTATTGCAAGAGACAAAGAAGGACACTGCATAATGATCAAGGGATCAATCCAAGAAGAAGATATAACAATGGTAAATATTTATGCACCTAACATAGGAGCACCTCATTACATAAGGCAAATAGTAACAGCCATAAAAGGGGAAATCAACAGTAACACAATCATAGTAGGGGACTTTAACACCCCACTTTCACCAATGGACAGATGATCCAAAATGAAAATAAATAAGGAAACACAAGCTTTAAATGATACATTAAACACGATGGACTTAATTGATATTTATAGGACATTCCATCCAAAAACAACAGAATACACATTCTTCTCAAGTGCTCATGGAACATTCTCCAGGACAGATCATATCTTGGGTCACAAATCAAGCCCTGGTAAATTTAAGAAAATTGATGTTGTATCAAGTATCTTTTCCAACCACAATGCTATGAGAGTACATATCAATTACAGGAAAAGATCTGTAGAAAATACAAACACATGGAGGCTAAACAATACACTACTTAATAACAAAGTGATCACTGAAGAAATCAAGGAGGAAATCAAGAAATACCTAGAAACAAAGGACAATGGAGATACGACGACCCAAAACCTATGGGATGCAGGAAAAGCACTTCTAATAGGGAAGTTTATAGTAATATAATCCGACCTTAAGAAACAGGAAACAACTCAAATAAACAACCTAAGCTTGCACCTAAAGCAATTAGAGAAAGAAGAACCAAAAACCCCAAAGTTAGCAGAAGGAAAGAAACCATAAAGATCAGATTAGAAATAAATGAAAAACAAATGAAGGAAACAGTAGCAAAGATCAATAAAACTAAAAGGTGGTTCTTTGAGAAGATAAACAAAATTGAGAAACCATTAGCCAGACTCATCAAGAAGAAAAGGGAGAAGACTCAAATCAATAGAATTAGAAATGAAAAAGGAGAAGTAACAACTGACCTGCAGAAATACAAAGGATCATGAGAGATTACTACAAGCAACTCTAGGCCAATAAAATGGAGAGCCTGGAAGAAATGGACAAATTGTTAGAAATGCACAACCTGCTGAGGCTGAACCAGGAAGAAATAGAAAATATGAACAGACCAATCACAAGCACTGACATTGAGACTGTGATTAAATATCTTCCAACAAACAAAAGCCCAGGACCAGATGGCTTCACAGGCGAATTCTATGAAACATTTAGAGAAGAGCTAACACCTATCCTTCTCAAACTCTTCTAAAATATAGCAGAGGGAGGACCACTCCCAACCTCATTCTACGAGGCCACTATCACCTTGATACCAAAATCAGACATGGATGTAACAAAGAAAGAAAACTACAGGCCAATATCACTGATGAACATAGATGCAAAAATCCTCAAAATACTAGCAAACAGAATCCAACAGCACATTAAAAGGATCATACACCATGATCAAGTGTGGTTTATTCCAGGAATGCAAGGATTCTTCAATATACTCAAATCAATCAATGTGATACACCATATAAACAAATTGAAGGAGAAAAACCATATGAGCATTTCAATTGATGCAGAGAAAGCTTTCGACAAAATTCAACACCCATTTATGATAAAAATCCTGCAGAAAGTAGGCACAGAGGGAACTTTCCTCAACATAATAAAGGCCATATATGACAAACCCACAACCAACATTGTCCTCAATGGTGAAAAAGTGAAACCATTTCCACTAAGATCAGGAATAAGACAAGGTTGCCCCCTCTCACCACTATTATTCAACATAGTTTTGGAATTTTTAGTCACAGCAATCAGAGAAGGAAAAGAAATAAAGGGAATCCAAATTGGAAAAGAAGAAGTAAAGCTGTCACTGTTTGCAGATGACATGACACTATACATAGAGAATCCTAAAGATGCTACCAGAAAATTACTAGTGCTAATCAATGAATTTGGTAAAGTAGCAGGATACAAAATTAATGCACAGAAATGTCTGTCGTTCCTATACACTAATGATGAAAAATCTGAAAGTGAAATTAAGAAAACACTCCCATTTACCACTGCAACAAAAAGAATAAAATATCTAGGAATCAACCTACCTAAGGAGACAAAAGACCTGTATGCAGAAAATTATAAGACACTGATGCAAGAAATTAAAAATGATACAAATAGATGGAGAGATATACCATGTGCTTGGATTGGAAGAATCAACATTGTGAAAGTGACTCTACTACCCAAAGCAATCTACAGATTCAATGCAATCCCTATCAAGCTACCACTGGCATTTTTCTCAGAGCTAGAACAAAAAATTTCACAATTTGTATGGAAACACAAAAGACCCTGAATAGCCAAAACAATCTTGAGAACAAAAAATGGAGCTGGAGGAATCAGGCTCCCTGACTTCAGACTATACTACAAAGCTACAGTAATCAAGACAGTATTGTACTGGCACAAAAACAGAAATATAGATCAATGGAACAGGATAGAAAGCCCAGAGATAAACCCACACACATATAGTCACCTAATCTTTCATAAAGGAGACAAGCAAAAACAATGAAGTAAAGACAGCCTCTTCAATAAGTGGTGCTGGGAAAACTGGACAGCTACATGTAAAAGAATGAAATTAGAATGCTCCCTAACACCATACACAAAAGTAAACTCAAAATGGATTAAAGACCTAAATGTAAGGCCAGACACTATCAAACTTTTAGAGGAAAACATAGGCTGAACACTCCATGACATAAATCACAGCAAGATCCTTTTTGACCCACCTCCTAGAGAAATGGAAATAAAAACAAAAATAAACAAATGGGACCTAATGAAACTTCAAAGCTTTTGCACAGCAAAGGAAACCATAAACAAGACGAAAAGACAACTCTCAGAATGGGAGAAATTATTTGCAAATGAAGCAGCTGACAATGGATTTATCTTCAAAATTTACAAGCAGCTCATACAGCTCAATATCAAAAAAACAAACAACCTACTCCAAAAATGGGCAGAAGACCTAAAGAGACATTTCTCCAAAGAAGATATACAGATTGCCAACAAACACATGAAAGGATGCTCAACATCATTAATCATTAGAGAAATGCAAATCAAAACTACAATGAGATATCATCTCACTCCGGTTAGAATGGCCATCATCAAAAAATCTAGAAACAATAAATGCTGGAGAGGGTGTGGAGAAAAGCGAACACTCTTGCACTGTTGGTGGGAATGTAAATTGATACAGCCACTATGGAGAACAGTATGGAGGTTCCTTAAAAAACTACAAATAGAACTACCATACGACCCAACAATCCCACTACTGGTCATACACCCTGAGTAAACCAGAATTCAAAAAGAGTCATGTACCAAAATGTTCATTGCAGCTCTATTTACAATAGCCAGGAGATGGAAGCAACCTAAGTGTTCATCAACAGATGAATGGAAAAAGAAGATGTGGCCCATGTATACAATGGAATATTACTCAGCCATAAAAAGAAACGAAATTGAGTCATTTGTAGTGAAGTGGGTGGACCTAGAGTCTGTCATACAGAGTGAAGTAAGTCAGAAAGAGAAAAAAAAATACTGTATGCTAACACATATATATGGAATCTAAGAAAAAAAAAGGTCATGAAGAACCTAGGGGCAAGACAGGAATAAAGACACAGACCTACTAGAGAATGGACTTGAGGATATGGGGATGGGGAAGGGTAAGCTTTGACAAAGTGAAAGAGTGGCATGGACATATACACTACCAAACATAAAATAGATAGCTAGTGGGAAGCAGCTGCATAGCACAGGCAGGTCAGCTCGGTGCTTTGTGAACACTTAGAGGGGTGGGATAGGGAGGGTGGGAGGGAGGGAGACGCAATAGGGAAGTGATGTGGGAACATATGTATATGTATAACTGATTCACTTTGTTATAAAGCAGAAACTAACATACCATTGTAAAGCAATTATACTCCAATCAAGATGTTAAAAAATCATTATTAATCTTATTTAGAATAAAATTTCAATATTAAAATGATATTATATATGTGATATTATATCATGTTGTAACTGAGCTTCATATCAAAAGTTTATCCAATTTCATTAGAAATATGTTATAAATCAAAGTATAGAGGGCTGTCTATCAATTCATTTAGCATAAGAACTCTAATTTAGTTAAACATTCCTTTACTGCTGCTCATTTAGAATGTTGTCAATAACTTATCACTTATTATATGTGAGGCACTTGGCTATATTTTTCGTATGCAACATCATATTTAATTTTCACAATTATTTCTCCCTTACAGATGAGGAAATTGAAGTATACAGAGATTAAGGAACCTATCAAAGATAAATAGAAAGTAAATAGCCAATTAAAGATCTGAATACAGGCTATCTCCCTATATATATACCATATTCTGTCTTGTTCTCTATTAAAATCCTTGTTTTCTATTTAAATAATTATTTTTAATTTGTTGATACAGGTTGCCAAATTTTCTCTCAGGAAGATAGAAAGTTCCTGATTAGACTTCTCAATGTCACATCACTCCCCATCTATGTCAGCACTAGTTATGATAATTTTTATATTGGGTATTTTGAAACACCAACTAAAATTTCTCCCCATTTAATTTTAACATCTTAAATTACTAGGTTCAAACACATTAAACTGTCAATATAGACTGATTTTGATACACAAAAATGGCAATTTCATATGGTTCAAGTTATTTTAAGAAAGGTTGAACATTTTTGAGTTTTTAGTATTTTAAACTCTTCCATGAATTGTTTATTGAAGTTCTTTTTCCTAACACGGTGTATTTTTCTTATCAATTTGTATGAGCCTTGAACATAATAAGAACATTAACTTCTTTGACCTAATGAATAATTTGATGGACAAAGGTATTAAAAGATAACAGACAATGCTCAATATTTCAATATAAAAGGTTAATGTTTGGGGGATCATTCTGATATTAGCTAAAGACAATAAACCACAGAAACAAAGATATAAACATTTAAATTACATTGTTAAGATGAATAGAGATAATTGATAATTTTGCATTAAATTATTCAAACCTAATGAAATCAGGTGGATATGAAAAGCGAAAGTGCATATTTTTATTATTCTTAGCATTTTCTTAACTTACAATGACTCTGGTTCAAAATTGAAATAACTGAACTATGATAATAACAACTTTATTTACCTCAACCACTCACATCCAGAAGTAATATCAAGTTTCTGTGTGACAGGGAAGGGAGAAGGAGGAGGGAGGAAATAGTATTCAGGATAGATACTACACACTTTTAAACCTTAATCTCATGTGTACAGAACCTAAAATTAAGAATTAAATATTTTAAAAATATACACTTGTGTAATCACAAATAAATAATTTAAATTTTAGAAACATAATTATGTATTCAAAATTGTTTTCTCTTTCTCATTCTTAATTTCGATAGATGTCTTTCTTGACTGCATTTTTAAAATATACTCATTGTGTAACATTTTTTTTTTATATTAACTAAAAACTTCTGGTTGTTATGATTTTTCTTGACTCTTACAAAGGCAGTGAATGAAATGATTAGTGTCAACTACAGATGCAAGGAAAAGATTTATTATTACTGAATCAATTATTGAAATACTTAAGTATATGCTTTGCATATTTTATAAATTTAATCCTGATAATTACATTCTAATTTTATTAGCAGTAAACTGTGTGTAAACTAAAAGAAATCTTAAAAGTTGCCAAAGAACTCATAGGTACTGTGTGGTACCTTTGTAAAGTATCAACTTGACTAGGCTGAACTACATTTCCCCAAATTCACTTTCTTGTATGCTTCTGTGTATAAGAGATTTCTATGGAAGGCAAAGTGAAGCTCACACACATTGTCACTTACCTGCTGGCTCACTTCTTTGGCAGGAGGCAGTTTCAGAGCCTTCTTCAGGGTTCAGCTCGATGAAGAAAGTCCTGGCTCCTACAAAACACCCATACCATCAAGGTCAGAACAAGAGCTGATGTGTTTTCTTTCATATTTGCGTGCTCTAGTTTGTGCTTGTGGATCCAGACTGTTTTGGTTCTGCTTCTCTAACTGAAACCTGACTGACACAGGCACAAAATGATCAAAGAGTGGATAGAAACCCCTGTGCCACACTAGTGCTTGGCTCAGGGTTGGCCAATATCTGAACCTCATGTTCTGTAACACAAATGCTCTGTCTCTTTCCACTGCCAACATACTGACTAACTATGTTAAAGTGCTTTGAGAAATTGTGAAGTATTATGGAAACTTAGGCTTTTATTGCTATTATTATTAAATTTTGCCTGGTGAATAGGCAAAGCATGCTTTCAAGTGCAAACTTTATTAGAAGTATACTAACATTAAATATTGAAATTTGGTTACAAATGATACAGGGTTCCATTTTTATTGGACTTTGAAAAATACCCTCAAAGCCATTAAGTTCTGTTTAATTATTGAGCTAAGAAACAGCTGACAAAGTCAAGAAGTCAAACAACTTTGTAATTGAACCCATTGGTTCCAGATAGAATCCCAGTGTATTTAGCCCCCTTTACTCTAGACATCTGTTATACAGTTACCAGCTACCAGTTATTGCTCTCATTCCTGCCATAACTAAGTACGATGAATATACATGTATTGATACACATACACGCACACACACACACACACA
The DNA here is from genome assembly GCF_000442215.2 of Lipotes vexillifer. Taxonomy (NCBI): domain Eukaryota; kingdom Metazoa; phylum Chordata; class Mammalia; order Artiodactyla; family Lipotidae; genus Lipotes; species Lipotes vexillifer. The sequence continues at coordinate 767,064 of NW_006795401.1, forward strand.
CACACACACACACACACACATAGAGCGAGCAAGCAAGCAAGCACTCTTCTGCAATAAATTAACTAGTGTGCCATAGAACTGGCTACTGAAATCCATCCTGTCTCTAGTCTCTACCCACCATCCTTGCTGTTCCTAAAATAAAAGTTATATAATACAATTTAACTAAATATGTAAGTGAATTATAAATATTTCAATATATAGTATATCTGATACCTTCTGGATTCTCTTAGGTATCCATATATATTTCTATAATATTTAATAGGGATTCAGAGACAGAAAGCAAATGGTCTATCATCTCAAAACTATTAAAAAGAAATAGAAGCTAACATTTTTTGAAGGCTTACTAGACATCAAGACCTTTATAAACTGTGGTAGGAAAAATAATGAACCCCTCCAAAGATGGAATGCATATACTACATGATATGGCAAAAAGGACTTTACAGATGTGATTAAGATTACAGACCTTGAGATGGGGAGGGTACCTGAGACTATCCAAGTGGGTCCAATCTAATCACATGAGTCTTTAAGAATATAGAACCCTTCCAAGATGTGGTCAGAGAGAGAGAGAAAGAGAGAGATGTAATCATGGAAGCAGGGTCAGAGACACGGCACCATGAGAAGGACTCAATCTGCTATTGCTGGATTTGAAAAATGTGAAATAGAGCCACAAACAAGGAATACAGGCAGCTTCTACAAGCTATAAAAGGTCAGGAAACATATCCTCCCCTAGATTCTCCAGGCAGTGTCCTATCAATGCCTTCCTTTTAGCCCAGTGAGATCCATGCTTGACTTCTGACCTACAGAATTGTAAAATAATACATTTTTGTTGTTTTAAGCCACTAAGTTTGTGGCAATTTGTTACAGCAGAAATAGAAAATTTGTACAATGTCTTACATCAGTTAGTTCTCAAAAAGGAATCAGGTACCATTATTATTTTTATTTTACAGAAGAGAAAACTGACTCTCATAATGGTTAACTGAGTCCACTAAAGTAATCTAGTTAGTGAGATAGAAAGCTAAAGTTAAGTTAGTGAGATAGAAAGCTAAAGTTAAATTTCTCACTTCTCTCTGGACAAGATTTATGAGAAGGAGTTTTAAAGTCAACGTCGAGGGAGTAAAGTTCTGCAAGGAGAAAACTGTGAGGAAATTGACAGATTTATAATTATGTGAGATAATGGCTGAGAAATTTCCAGAATTAAGAAAATATATAAATCCTCAAATTGAAGCAACATATCAATTTCATAAGTAGAAGAAAAAGAACAAATTCAGTTAGACCCACCATAATAAAACCCCATTAAAAAAAGCAGATAATATTAATATTACTAGAAAGAAAAATATAGATACCATAAGTAAAGGAATGATAAGTACATATAAAATAGACTTTTTATCATCAATACTAAAGGCAAGAAAGTTTTAAACTTAATCATCGAAGGACTGAAGACAGAAAATCAAACTAAACTAAAACAAAACAAATATAATGCCAGGGGATTAGAACTCCTTATCTAGTTAAATTGTTACTTAAGATTAAGAAAAATATAAAAACTATTACAGACTGCTGAAGACAAGGCAAATAAAGTTAAATAATGAGTAAATCTGTAGTTGAAAATAATGTGGTATTATGATATAGGCAAAAGGACATGGCATATAGGAAGAGAAAACTGAGAGTTAAAAAATCTAAGTTTTTTGTACTGTACTAGAAGAGACTAAGGCTGATGATTACCATTTGTTTTATAAGTTGAACAAACTCCTAAATAATAGAAACACCCTGTATAATTCCAGGCCAGGAAAATAAATTTAAAAGGGGCAGAGGAGACTGTGTTTTCTCCATTGCATATTCTTGCCTCCTTTGTCATAGATTAGGTGACCATAGGTGTGTGGGTTTACCTCTAAACATTCTATCCTGTTCCAATGAGCTATATTTCTGTTTTTGTGCCAGAGCCATACTGTTTTGATTACTGTGGCTTTGTGGTATAGTCTGAAGTCCTGTGATTCCTCCAGCTCCGTTTTTCTTTCTCAATCTTGCTTTGGCTATTCAGGGTCTTTTGTGTTTCCATACAAATTGTACAATTTTTTTTGTTCTAATTCTGTGAAAAATGCCATTGGTAATTTGATAGGGATTGCACTGTATCTGTAGACTGCTTTGGGTAGTATAGTCATTTTCAAAATATTGATTCTTCCAATCCAAGAACATGGTATATTTCTCCATCTGTTTATGTCTTCTTTGATTTCTTTCATCGGTATCTTACAGTTTTCAGAGTATAGGTCTTTTGTCTCCTTAGGTAGGTTTATACCTAGGTATTTTTTTGTTGTTGTTGCATTGGTAAATGGGATTGTTTACTTAATTTCTCTTTCTGGTCTTTCACTGTTAGTGTATAGGAATGCAAGAGATTTCTGTGTATTAATTTTGCATCCTGCAACTTTACCAAGTTCATTGAAGAGCTCTAGTAGTTTTCTGGTAGCATCTTTAGGATTTTCTATGTATAGTATCATGCCATCTGCAAACAGTGACAGTTTTACTTCTTTTCCAATTTGGATTCCTTTTATTTCTTTTTCTTCTCTGATTTCTGTGGCTAGCAATATACAATGGAGAAAAGACAGTCTCTTTAATAAGCGGTGCTGGGAAAATTGGAAAGCTACATGTAAAAGAATGATATTAGAACACACTCTAACACCATACACAAAAATAAACTCAGTATACATTAAAGACCTAAATATAAGGCCAGACACTATGCAATTCTTGGAGAAAAACATAGGCAGAACACTCTTTGAAAAAAATTGCAGCAAGATCTTTTTTGACCCGCCTCATAGAGTAATTGAAAATAAAAACAGAACTAAACAAATGGGACCTAATTAAACTTAATTAGGTTTGCTTTTGCACAGCAAAGGAAACCATAAACAAGACAAAAAGACAACCCTCACAATGGGAAAATAGTTGCAAATGAAGCAACCGACAAGGGATTAGTCTCCAAAATATACAAACAGCTCATGCAGCTCAATATCAAAAAAACAAACAACGTAATAAAAAAATGGGCAGAAGATCTGAATAGACATTTCTCCAAAGAAGACATACAGATGGCCACAAAGCAAATGAAAAGATGGTCAACATCATTAATTACTAGAGAAATGCAAATCAAAACTACAATGAGGTATCACCTCACACTGGTCAGAATGGCCATCATCAAAAACTCTACAAACAATAAATGCTGGAGAGGGTGTAGAGAAAACGAAACCCTCCTACACTGTTGGTGGGAATGTAAAGTGGTATGGCCACTATGGAGGAAAGTATGGAGGTTCCTTAAAAGACTAAAAACAGAACTACCATATGACCCAGAAATCCCACTCCTAAGCATATAACCAGAGAAAATCATAATTCAAAAAGATACATGCACCACAATATTCACTGCAGCACTATTTACAATAGCCAGGACATGGAAGCAACCTAAATGTCCATCAACAGAGGAATGGATAAAGAAGATGTACATATATACAATGGAATATTATTCAGTCATAAAAAAGAACAAAATAATGCCATTTGCAGCAACATGGATGGACCTAGAGACTGTCATACTGAGTAAAGTAAGTCAGACACAGAAAGACAAATATCACATGATATTGCTTATATGTGGAATCTAAAAAAAGGGTACAAATGAACTTATTTACAAAACAGAAGTGCAGTCACAGATGTAGAAAACAGATTTATGCTTACCAGGGGATAAGGGCAGGAGAGATTACTTGGGATATTGGGATTTACTTATACTCACTACTATACATAAAATAGATAATTAATAAGAACCTACTGTATAGCCCAGGGAACTCTACTCAATACTCTGTAATCACATATATGGGAAAAGAATCTTAAAAAAGATTGGATATATGTATACGTATAACTGATTCACTTTGCTGTACACTTGAAACTAACAAAACACCGTAAATCAACCATGCTACAATAAATTTTTTTTTAATTTAAAAATAAAATGAAAAGGGCAGAGGAAAGGAGAATTAAATAGCATTTCATCAATCCAGTAGAGAAATGAGAAAACAAAAACCAAAAACCAATGCACATGACAAAAAACTCAAAACAATTTGGTAGACCAAATTATGGCAAGATACTAAAATAAGATTGACCAGACTTCTTGTATCCAAATAGCTAAAAACATTATATAAAATAAAGATTACAAAGTTGTGATCAAAATAAGTAATAGGTAATACCTAGGCTTTGAAAAGCAAGACAAAACTAAAAATTAGAGCAGAAAACACGTGGTCTGATGCTGTGGCAGTGTCTGCCATTAAGACACTGAAGAAGGTGACAACTGTAGATTTTTGTAGTCTATATCATAATAACATATGGAAAGTAAATGAGGTCTTAGTCTCTACAAGACAGTAAGTTTGATCCAAGACTCCTACATCAACACATTAAGGGCTGCATAGTGAGGGTAAAATAGAGCCTTACAAAAATTGGCAAAAGATGAGGAAACGTGTCTCAATACAGTCGTCCCTCAGTATCTGTGGGGGATTGATCCCAAAGGCCCCTTCAGATATGTCTCAATGTTACTTTTATAAATGTAACCATCACTCTTCCTTTTGTGTTTTATCTGTTCTTGCCCGACTAGATTCCACGCTACCCCCCAGAATAAAGCACACTTTCTTTTTATAATTCTGCTTGCTCTGTTCCCTCTACCAAGAAAGGTTTCACTTAATTTTTTCCTAACGTAAGCCTTCCCACTCATTCTTTTTGTTTTTGTAAATTTTTTTAACATCTTTATTGGAGTATAATTGCTTTACAATGGTGTGATAGTTTCTGCTTTATAACAAAGTGAATCAGCTATATATATACATATATCCCCATATCTCCTCCCTCTTGCGTCTCCCTCCCACCCTCCCTATCCCACCCCTCTAGGTGGTCACAAAGCCCCAAGCTGATCTCCCTGTGCTATGTGGCTGCTTTCCACTAGCTATGTATATATGTCCATGCCACTCTCTCACTTCATCCCAGCTTATTCTTTAAGGATCAGTTCAAATAACACTTATTCTAAGAAAAAGTACGCAGCAAGAATTAATTGCTGCCTCTTCTGTGCTCTCCATAACATTCGGTTTTTTTTTTTTTTTTTTTTCCTAGCTACATTCACTCATTAATCCATCTGTCCATTTTATCAACAAAAAATTTTTGAAACCTTACTATGTGTCATTTCTAAGGACTGGATGTACATTGGTAAAAGAAGCAGAGATGGTTCCCAGGCTGCAAATACAATAATAGCAGAACATGTAAATATGAGTAAGTTTTTTTTTTTTCTCCCAGGTAGATAGATAGATACATAGGTAATAAATACATATGAGCATTTATTGGTACATAAATTATGATATGTAATTTTTTACCTATGGTCTCTCAGTCATTATAGTTTCCAAATTGAAACCATTAGTATCATTCTATTATTATCATACAAAACAATAGATTTTAAATTTTTCTAAAACTACTATGTCACCTTAGTAGTTAACACACATCTTACCATAGAAGTAACAAAACAGAAATTGAAGACAACTTGTCAGGGATGTTTACAATTATCACAGAACTAAATACAAAAAGCCAGATGTTTCCAACTGTTTTACCTGCCATGAGTCACTCATGTTTTCTTCACATTTAAAACTTTGTTAATAGGTTGATATACAAAATCATAGTGGTATGTTATATGCATAAAACATCCATTTTGATCCTGAATTTTCATATAATAATTTTCAAGATAAATGAAATAGTAAGGTTAAAGTGGACTTTCGAGATAATCATATCTAGTCTCTTACCTAATGTTCTCCAAACCAAATGTGTTAGCCACTGAAATATGTGTTAGCCATTAAAGGAAGAGGGGGAGCAACATTTACAGAGGTTTAAATGAAAATATGCTATGAGGCAATTGTGGTGCAACACTTTCTATATATAACCTTTCCGTGAACCCATAACAGCAACAAAGAAAGAGATAGTCTTAGCTTGTCTCTATCTCTAGTGCTCACAATAATGCCAGGTGCTTGATAACACTCCAGTAGGTGCTTGTTGAGTTGACTTGAATTTTATAAAGACTAACACAACCAAGATAACCTAGCCATTAAGCAACACAATTGTAATTCTAACTAAAGTTCTGACTGAATTCAAGATATTTCCAGTGTGAATTTATTTATTGGGCTGACAAAAAATAAAGGCAATTAAAGTGATTTTTTAGCAAGAAACCCCACACACTGTTAGCATACCTTGTGTATGGCCAGTTGTATGAAATTGTCTCTCTTGACAAAACTCTTGGTGATTATATAACTCTTAACTGTACAAAAAATTTAAAGGACAAAATAGCTTTCTTCTTTTTTATGAGAGATGATCCTTCTTAAAAGATAAACTCCATATTTTATTGTAAAATAAGAAAATGAAAATCACACCTTCGAAAGTTCATTTTATCATTCATGGAAAGATCCTTCTATATAACACAAATCCAAAAATTTTCCATTGGACGGTTTGGGGCATTAGTCAAAATTCTCAAGGAAAAATGGAAAAATATACCATAATGGTAGAGTGAGGTGCTAAACACAAATACTCTACACTGAGTAAATACATAATATTTTCAAATAATTTAATTCCTTTAAAACTATCATCCAATATGTATTGTTGAACTTTAAATATAGATGTCATCTATTCATTTTGGAATGTTAAAAGATGATATAGTGAAAAAAGCAACACCTTTGTTTGAAGAAATTGAAGAGACTAGGTTTGCATTAGAAATGCACCACAACTGTCATGTCAGGCAAGTTACTCATCTCTCTGAGCTTCAATTTCCTTATCTGTAAAAATAAGGGTGAATATAATACAAAAAGCACTTATTACAAAACTGGGGCATGGTAAATGCTCTTAGGCTTGTGTCAACGTTTAAATAAAATTATATTTGAGGGCTTCCCTGGTGGCGCAGTGGGTGAGAGTCTGCCTGCTGATGCAGGGGACACGGGTTTGTGCCCCGGTCCGCGAAGTTCCCACATGCCGCAGAGCGGCTGGGCCCGTGAGCCACGGCCGCTGGGCCTGCGCGTCCGAAGCCTGTGCTCCGCAATGGGAGAGGCCACAACAGTGAGAGGCCGGCGTACCGAAAAAAAAAAGAAAAAAAATATATTTGAGCCTCTGTAAAATATTGGACACAAAAGGGTTGTTATATTTACAAATACCTAGAATAGCGTTTTTCAAAATATGGTCTGTAGACTCTTGGGAGTCCCCCAGACCAGGGGTTTATGAGGTTAAAATTATTTTCGTAATACTACTAAGGTATTGTTTGCTTTTTCTACTCTTTCTCTTAAGCATGTACAATAGAGATTTGCAGAGGTTAAATGATATGTGATACCATCACTCTAGAAACTAGTGAAATGTTTATTTGTATATAATTATATTTTAAATATTTCTCTGATTTAAATATTAATAGCTGTAATCCACACAAGCAAAAGCTCTTATGGTGGTCAATAATTTAAAAATATAACAGTGTCCTGAGACCAAAAGCTTGAGAACTTGTGGCCTAGGGATATATTTAGTTTCATAATATTTTAAACCATAATGAGCTCAGAAAAAAAAAAATTCTTGATAATTTTATTCTTCCCATTCTTAGAGTCTGAAAACAAATATTTGTACTAGACAAAAAACTGGCTGTCTGAAAACCCTCCAGGATAGCATTATCTTGTTGAACTAGTTTCACCTATCTCTGGTTCTCACTCTTGCTTTTATAGAAACTGACTGCTTTCAGTAGATCCATAGCTGAACAGCATTTGTTGGTCAGACAAATGTACTTATCTATAAAGGTGCATAAAACAGAAGAATAAAACAAAATGTCAATTTTTAAGTAAACTATGATAGTCATCCCGGTCCATTAACTGTACCATTTATCTGAAGTGTTGCTCTTACTACTTTCAGGAATCTGGAAAGATCTTAGCCATTCATCTAAAATGCACAGTGTTAGAGCAAAATGATCTGAGTTATATTATGATATACTTCGCTCAAGCCATGGTAAAACTTTTGGAAATATCACTGACAAAATATAAACTTCTAATAATTGTCATGTTCTTTAAATTAAAATTCTCTCTCCCCCCTGTAAAAGACAACCTTGTATAATTTAAGCAAAACCCATTTTACTGAAAGGATACCAGATAATTCACAGCATCTATGGAAAGACTGGAGAAACAGAATTGACATAAGTGTAAAATCAAGGGACGGTATGGTGACAGAAATATAGTCAATATCATGGACACAGTCTGGTTAAGATACTACTGCTACAGACTAGATACTGTCTCTGGTAGTATTATCTTCTCCACCATGAATGAGCCCTAAAATATCCCTGCTCTTTTGGGGTCATTCACTCCAAATTCAAATTACAAATGGGAGCTTCAGATTGACCAAGTTTAATTTATATGTCTTTGCACTCTATTGATTTAGTAATCTGTTCTCAGTCAGCATAATATGACCATTGCTCAAACAAAAAATGTAATCATCTACATTCCCAAAAGACCTCACCCAAAATCTCATGAGTTACTGAATCAACGATTTCCAAGCCAAGATCTCCAGGTAAAGCAAATTCCTCCCCTAATTCAGAACTCTTCTGTTTCCATATCCCATAACTATGATGACTGGGAAAAAAACACAACCATATAAGTCCTCTATTTAAAAGACAAGCACAAGAACAGGAAACTAAAGATAAAATTAATTAATATAAATAAATAAATGCATGACTCAGCAAAGAAAAAAAGCTTGGTAAAGGCTGTAGTATTCATTTCTACAACTGGTCACATGGTCGTAACTGGTATTTTATACTTTTTTAAAAAAACCTCTGAATGGTCTTTTTTTTGACGTACAAAATGCTGTATGTATTTAATGTATACAACTTTTTGAATGTGGGATATGTATACATACATGAAACCATCACCACAATAAATATAATAGCATAAACATATCTATCACCTCCAAAAGTTTCCTCCTTTTTTAATTAGCATTCCATGCCTTCAGTCAACACCAGTTTCTGACCTGGCAGTGTGCTTTAATTTCCTACTGTTGTTGTAACTTAGTGATTTAAAACAACACACATATATATTATTTTATAGTTCTAAAATGTGTCTCACTATAATTAAAGATGTTAGAAGGGCTGCATTTCTTCTGTAGGATTTAGGGGAGAACTCATTTCTGTTTTTCTGTCTTCTAGAGAACTCCTGATTCCTTGGCCTATGTTCCCTTTCTCCAACCTTAAAACTAGGTGTGTAACATCTTCAGATCTCTTAACTCTCATCCTCCTGCCTCCCTCTTATAGGGTCATTGTGATTATATTGGAACCATCTGGGCAATCCTTATTTTAATAGCCCCTGCAAGTGTCCGTTTTTGCAGGTCATCACAGAGTCTGGGAATGAAGATATGGACATCTTTGGGGGCCATTACTCTGCCTACCTTTTGGTTAAACCAAATCTTCATTCTCGTGTGACCTAAAAGCCTTTTGCCCCTTCATTTAAAAATAGTTGTAGTAGTTTCTGTTATCATTTACCCCTGGTTGTGGTAGTAACAGAAGAAGGAAACCATTGAATGATCTGCTTAGTTCCACCCATTTTCCTCTATTGGTCCACTGTGTAGCCCAGTCATATAAAGAATTTTATATAGAGAGGTAACATCTACAATTTAATAGACACCTTTTTTGCCTCCTCTGATGGAATCATTTTTCTCTTCGGGCTAAATCAATAGGCTCCAGAAAGTATGGACTAGGACCTAGAGATTATCATATTAAATGAAGAAAGTCAGACAGAGAAAGACAAATATCATATGATATCACTTATATGTGGAATCTAAAAAAAAAATGATACAAATGAGCTTATTTTCAAAACAGAAATAGACTCACAGACATAGAAAACAAACTATGGTTACCAAAGGGGATAGCGGGGTTGGGGGGCATGTGGGGAGATAAATTAGGAGTCTGGAATTAACATATGGACACTCCTATATATAAAATAAACAACAAAGACCTACAGTATAGCACAAGGAACTAAATTCAATATCTTGTAATAACCTATAATGGAAAATACTCTGAAAAAGAATGTATATATGTATATATATATATATATATATATATATATATATATATATGAATCACTTTGCCCTATACCTGAAACTAATACAACATTGTAAATTAACTATACTTCAGTTAAAAAAAAAGAAAGATACTACGGGTTGGGATCTTCCTAGGTATAGGTAATGGAGTATGATGGTCATAGATGTTATCCCAACCTCATGGTTCCCAGACCTCTAACTTTCACTAAGGAAAAAAATAAACCATATATTAATAGCTGAATAAGAGTACATATTTATTACTTATCACCCTAATCGCTCTATTCTTGCAAACTGCAGTAAGATGCTCAGCTGTGGTGGAGGCCAGGCATGACTTTGCAGCATAGATATCCACGTTGTTAATTCTACACATAGTATTTATCTCTGCCAAAATAGCTCTTTTTTTTTTTTCAATCAAGACATTGATCAAATGTCAATGGCAAGTAAAACAGGTTGTTGCAGGACTAGTTTCCACTGAATATACCTTTGCTTTTTCATCCTTAGTAATAGAATCCAAATTTTATCTAGAGCAGCAATGTGTCTAGGTAAAAGACTGTATTTCTTTGTCCCTCATCTAGGTGAGACCACATGGCTAAGTTCTGGTCAGTGATACAAAAATAAAAATATTGTGAAAGATTTCCAAAACATTTGTGTAAAGTGATCCAGTTTAGCTGATATGTGGATCCTTTTGTACTCCAGCCTTTCTTCATTCTTGTTTCTTGGCATGCAAAAGGGATGGGTGGAACTCCAGCAACAATTCTGTATCATGAACTGAACTTGAAAGTGAAAGACATAATAATAAAATAGTGAGGTAGAAATTAGAAGGGAACTAGTTCAGTTATGAACATGAAGCTACCATAACAGTCATGGATTGTACAGTCCAAGTTGTTTCCTATGAGAAAAAAATACCATTCTAACTTTTTAAAGTTGTGACTCTTTTATTTGTCCTGTTATATGTCATATCTATCAATGCCTGATTTTAACTCATCTAGAGATTACTGATATTCATACAACTAAATACCCTTTTTCATCTGACATTAAGAACCTCTTCCAGAGCAGGACATTTAGTGAATATGTATATGAAACTCATATTTTACAAATACTGTGAGGTCCACCCATATACTTCTTCATGAAGCATCTTTATCACTAATTCTCCAATTTTGCTCCTCCCTAATCTCTGATCATCAGACCAAAGTATTGCCCAGTGCCCATGAATCCCTGAAGTCTTACGTCATCTCATCTTCCAGACAGAGAGGCAATAATATTTCCTGCTTGAAGATTTTTGCACAATAAGAGGACTTCCCTTTAAGTGTTCAGGACATTTCTGAATGATGCTTTAATGGCACAGCAACGAGCTTTTGTATGTTGCAATCAGAAAAGTCTTTTATAAATCAGGCTCATATTTTCCAGCTCATTCAATTAATTATAAGGCATTCTACATGAATCCTTAAGTGTAAGTAATGGACAGAGTAGAAATGAAACCAAAGAACTGAGGATATGAGAAGTTTTTACCCACAGCTAATTTATGCTTTCAGAGCATCCTTGGGTCTGGTGTCATAAAACATACACTCACTTTAAGATAAAGTGCTGCAGAGCAAACTGCCTTTAAGGCTAAGTGGATAGATAGCATCCATTTGATGATGGACAGCTTGGTAGGAAGCATGTTCACTTGTCGCCCCATGGTTAGATGTTCCAACTTTATAAGGGCTTAGAAACAGATGAAGGGCCCTCCTTAAAAGAAAAATCACTACTTATTAAAGAGGGAATGACTTTAATGAAAGAAAGAAGGAAAAAAGGGAGGGAAGGAGGGAGGGAGGGAGGAAGAAACTAGGACCTTTACTATGAGTTGCCTATTAGATCTTACCATGTTTTAAATAAAACACCCACTTCTACTACAGGAATTCTCAGTATCATTGGATCTGCTAAGTCATAAAACTGAATACCAAACTGCTCCAACTAAAATCTAAAGGTTAGGTAAAGGATGTAAAAGTAAAATCTATTCAATAACACCTAAATGAATTGGAATATCACATTCAAATATAATTTGATTTGCCTCTAGATTCTTATTAAAACTCACTAGGTGTTTTAGCTCATTCTTAGTAAAATTGGTTCTATTATGCATTCATTTATCGGCCCCTTTGAAGGGCATATTCCAATATGCTGCAAATCACTATATTTGCACAAAGTTTAGCAAGGGGAAAAAAAAATCTCTGTATTTTCATGGACTTTGTCACATGTTCTTCGATAAGAATTTTTCTTACCAAGACCGTTTATGGAGATAACGTCTACTTCCTGTTTTCCAAGATATTTCAAAAATAGATGGAGGCTTAAATTGAAAGTGCCCTGCTGAGCTGCTGCCCCTGCCAGGTGAAAGCAGAATGCTTTTTATGTTTGCTGTTTATTGGGAAAAAGTTTTTAGAGGGAAAAAGTTATCCCTGGATCAATAACAGCATACCAGATGCCAGGGGCTGTATTGATTTGCTTTAGTAAGGAGAGCATATTTGGAACAGTAGCTGCAACTGGAAAAATCACCTAATTAAGTTCATGACAAAGCTCTATAATTCTTCAGGAAAAATCCCTCTTTTGTCTCAGCCAAACTGAAGAGTTACATGGGAATGTATTAGGGATGATTACTACCGAAATATTACAGTTTTATGATGTGTGATTCTCCTAGCAAGGTAATGCTGCTTTTGATTCAATGTTGACATAGGGAAGTATTCCAGGAACTTCCATTTCGTCTTTCCTACAATCACGAGTCTCCTCAAGGTAAGAAAGCAAGTATTAGAATATTTCTAGCTGAGAAGATGTATCCCTACTCTTCACTCACAGATGGGAGACATTTCAATGGATGGGTTCCATTGGGCCTAGTGTAAGATTGACTAACTAGTTTAACAATGGTGTTACTTTACCCATTATAAGCCTCTTACACATTTCCTGGTGGGCTTCAGTGATAAATATGCACCAAAAGAACCATGAAAATTTCAGAACATGTTCAGCAGCCCGGGTTCAATGAAATACACACATACAACCACTACAAGGCTTAAAGAAGGGTTTAATATGGAATTAAAAATATACATGAATAAGTGAGTAACTGGGGATGTTAGGTTTCCAGTCTACCATAAAAGTTTCTAATAACCCCCTACATAATCTCCATATTTTCCTTTATGTTGCACACTTCTACTTGCAACAATAGGTGCAGATCAATATAGGGCAGGGTTAGAGGGAAAAATCATAGTACTTATCTATTATTTGATCACAATCTCCTTCCTTAGGTGAGCCCAGTCTCCCTTCATTCACAAAAACTTGGTTCCTTAAATTGATAACTGGGTGAGGGTTTGTAACTCGCTCTTTTAATGGTTAGATTAAGTAACCAGATTCACTAGAACTGAATAATTTGTGTTTGTTTCTTTTGATTATGAATTCCAAGTAGCACCTTGTCTGTTCATCTCAGTTATTCTTTTTTTTTTTTTTTTTTTTTTTTGTGGGTGGTTGCCCTAGAGTTTGCAATATTCATTTACAGTTAATCCAAGTTCAATTTCAAGTAACACTATATTACTTCAAGGGTAATGTAAATACCCTATAAAAAGAAAATAATCTTAATTCCTCCCTATTGTCCACTGTATCATTTATGTCATTCATTTCACTTATATATAAACATATATATATTTATATATATATCATACATAAGCATACACAGTCAAATATATTATTGCTATTATTTAAACAATTATCTATTAAATCAATTAATTAAAAAAAGCTTTTATTTTAGCTTCAGTTATTCCTCCTTGATGTTCTTCCTTTCTTTTTGTAGATCCAAGCTTCTGACCTATATTATATTACTTCACTCTAAAGAATTTCATTTATTTTCTTATGGAGGTAACATTGATTTCTAACATACGTTTCCTGTGTCCAGCATCATACACTGACTTCTGTAAACAGTACGGTGGGTACACCACACGAACCCGCGTCTCCTGCATCGGCAGGCGGACTCTCAAGCACTGCGCCACCAGGGAAGCCCTCATCTCAGTTATTCTTAAGGACACCATGAACAATTGCCATGATGAAAGATCCGTTAGACTATTTTGTTTACTTATGTTTACCCTTTTGCTTATCAAAATAAACTATGTTCATCTGTCCTCTGAACAAGTATAAGTTAAGTGCCTAGTCTTCTTATCTGTCACCCTGCTACTCTTTCATCCCCATTTAAAATCAGGGGTCCTTTTTCAACTATAGAGTTTCACATCAGAAGGCAAGGCTACATAGCAGAGACATTTGAGCATTTTTCAAAGGTGCTGTTCTCCTCTTACCAGTTGGGCAGAAAAGAGTGAAATTGTTTTTCTTAGAAAGGCCTACTTGTAGGGTTGGAACTTGGATGGCTTCTGGGGACTTAGATTTTAGAAGGGTTCTCACAAGTCTTAGAACTTATAAAAATGACTCAACGTGCCTAGATTGTTTGCATAAAGAATATGGTTTATGTTGAACATCTGCTTTACTTCTGGAAGTCTGAAATACTGAAAGTCAGTACTTGCTAAGAATAAGGAGCCCTATGTGACCAGGTCCCAATAAAAATACTGAGCATCGAATCTCTAATGAGCTTCCCTGGTAAACAACATTTCACACATGTTGTCACGATTCCTTACTAGAGGAATTAAACATGTCCTGTGTGACTCCACCGGGAGAGGACTCTTGGAAGCTTGAGCTTGGATTCCTCTGGGCATTCCCCCCAATGCACATTTTTCCTTTGCTGATTCTGCTTTGTATCCTTTTGTTGTAATAAATCAGAGCCCTGAGTACAACTCCATGCTGCATCCTGTGAGTCCTCCTAGTGAATCACTGAATCTGGGAATGGTCTTGGGCTCTCCCTAAACACCAATATATATTTTCAGACTTTAGTAGAGCAATTGTTTATGGGATTCCCTAGGATAAGAGGGGTAGTGGGTGAGTTAAATATTTAAAGTTCATTGCATCATTTCTATTTCCCTAAATCAATGGATTCGTTTCCAAATACAAAACCAAGGAAATTTTGGTACCTGACCTTTGTTTACTGCTGAATCCAATTTTCAAACAAGAAGGGAATGAAAATTTGAACAATGCCCTATTGCTAGGGTTAGCAAAACTAATCCAAATACTAATCAGTTCAGCTTTATTCAAAATATAATTCTTCTCTTCTTAGTCAAGTATCACCAGAATCTATCCCCACATATATTCTTAACATACTTTACATACATAAGTTAGAAAAAATCTTGCTAACAAAAAAACGTAAATAAGTTACTTTTACTTATTCTGTATTCTGTAATTGTTCCTCCACTCCTGACAACATGTCTGAACTTGATTCTAGATATAACTGCAGAGATAAAGAGGAACAAATATGAGGCCAAAAAAAGAGAGGAATTTGTCTTATCCCCTTTGTAATTCCCTACATTAAGGACATTACAATTTATTTAATAAAGAAAAAATCAGTCTCTTCAGCAAGGGGAAAGGGTACTTCGGTTACTTAGGGCTTTCAGTAACATTTCAGAGATTTGGAGAGATTTAAAAATCTCTAAACTCTACCTAATGTCCAACTCTTGGTATCCCATACAAACACTCCCTAAATTTTATAAAAGAACCCGAGAAAGACTGCCAAACAAGAAACATTTAAATTCAGCAACCTGAAGAATAAAACTTCACATTAGGTTTTCAGTTACTTCACCTTTGCAACATCACAGTATAAGTGATCAATTTTGGATAGAAACAGAAATCTTGAAGTATTCATTTGGTGCCTCAGGTTATTAGTTGTCTGAAATGGTTATTCTTTCTTATGAGCTATCCAAGTTCAATATTAGCAGTGATCTCACCCTGACATTCCTTCCGCCTGTCATACTGTTCTATGATATTGGCAATTCTATCATTAACCATTTATTTTTATTGGGCAATTATTTCCAGATAAATATATATGATCATTTGGTTATTCTTCTACTGTGTATTATGGGTCCTTTTATGCAAACTCTGATTATTAAATTTGTGCTTCCTCTAGCTACAAATATGCGTGATAACCAACCCACTTAAACTCCTGACATCTAGATGTCATTATCTGTAACAGCCAAACTTTTAGATGCAAGTACTCTCAACTGACTCTGGCTAACATATATAGAAATGGAATTTATTAGAAAGCTATGGGTGGCTCATAGAAAAAAGGAAATGGTAGAGAATTCATCTCAGAATACTAGCAAGAGTCAAGGGTATCTAGGCAACTGTATTCACAGGAAAGAACATAACTCAAGAACAACTTGGTTCTGTGGCCCCACCACTGGACACTACCTATAGCATGTTTACTGAAATATTACTTTATCATCAGAAGAACGAATTTTAAACTGTTTCTGTTTTTTTTTTTTTTACACTGATTCATTAAAGTCTTGTAAGGGTATCAGATTGGCCAAGCTTAGGTTTCTGCCCAAATGCATAATGTTATCTAGCCTTTTTAGCTTTGACAATAGTGTTTTAGAATGTGGTGGATCCCGGCCTCACAGAAAGACTCATATTGTGATGTATTTCCAAAACATATTGCCCATGATCTGAATTCCATCCTTACTTGCAGAGTTTATAAGTTGTGCTCCCTCCCACCCCAGAAGCTCAAATGAAAAACTCACTTCCTATAGTTATAGGTCATATCACACTTTAGAAACAGAATACTAAAGATTATGAAAGATATCTACATATAGTTAACATATTGTAAAAGTGAATCAAATTTGCATTTTTGGTTTTGTCTTAAGGCAAAATGATTTCCATAGTACACAGATTATTTCAGGGTACTACTTTGGATACAAATGGAAACTGATACAAATATAGAGAATTGCAGCATGTTGTAAGGTCAGTTAGCAAAATATATTATTAGAAATGATACACAAAGCATACATATAGTGATGGTATCCTTGATAACACTTCTTGTCTTTGAGAAAGATTTCTATTAATTAGGCTTTCTTTATTCTGTAGTAAAGAGCTACTTCATATATCCCTATTTCTTCTTGCTTTATTCATGGGATAGTCTTTGATTTATGATATAAATTGGATGAATTTTTAGCTATGCTAGGCATAACTAAAAGAGGCAAAGTAGTGTTACTAACACCACCACCGCTATTACTACATCTACTACTAGCTAATATGTACTCATACTTATTATGTGCCAGGCCCAGTTCTAAAGGCTTTGCATGTAATATCTTATGTCCCCCTCCTCACCTCTCCAAAATCCTATGAGTTCCTGATTATAGTTTCCCACATTGATTAATGCACAAGACAATGACTTTTCTTTATCTAGAAATACAAATTAAAAGACCCTTGGGACTTCTCTGGTGGCACAGTGGTTAAGAATCCGCCTGCCAGTGCAGGGGATATGGGTTCGAGCCTTGGTCCAGGAAGATCCCACATGCCGCGGAGCAACTAAGCCCGTGCACCACAACTACTGAGCCTGCGCTCTAGAGCCCGTGAGCCACAACTACTGAGCCCGCGTGCCACAACTACTGAAGTTTGCGTGCCCAGAGCCCATGCTCTGCAACAAGAGAAGCCACCGCAATGGGAAGCCTGAGCACCGCAACGAAGTCCCTGTTCACTGCAACTAGAGAAAGCCTATGCGCAGCAACGAAGACCCAAAGTAGCAAAAAATACAATATAAATAAACAAATAAATTTATTTTTTAAAAAGTTGAAGTACTTAAAAAAATAAAAGACCCTTGGATCTATTGTAATTAGGTTTTGTTAAATATGTTTGGTAGAAATATGATCTATTACGGCATCTTTCTCAAATGTTTATTTTCTGGCTTGCTTGTAGACTACACTGTAAAGAGCACTTTTTATGTATACCCTTTCAATCATTCTCAATGAATCTCTAGGGAGGTTTCTCTGAAATCATGTTCCTTACATTTGCATGAAACTCTCCGTTCACTGTAAAATAAAAATAACATTTCTATATACTGATACTCACTAAGGCTATATTACTTAAAATAATTAAGTGACATTTCAGACAGTTTTGGGGTGAGGTTTTCAGTCTTCTTTAAAACAAATTCTTCGTACCACTTTGCAATACCCACCAGCACATTGATATGTAAAGGAATTTGTCTGAGAGCTAGTTTTTGGTCAGCTTTATACTAAGTATTTGCTTCTTCTGTAGGAAACAGAAAAATTGTGAAATAACTTCCAATATTCCAGATATCATGTTGCCAAATTCACATGTAATCTGATTTGTCAGCTTCCTCTTTAAAACTTAAAGTGGGTGCTCAATACTAACCCTAATTTTTATTAACTTATTCTTGTGTTCTTTCAATGGGTTTTAAAATATTTATGGTTTTCCAGACACTGTTTTAACTTTTGTCACTTTTGACAATTTTTCCCTAAGATTATGATGAATTTCTTTTTCTTTTCTACTTAATCAGAATTGTGTTCAACTTGATTTTTCTAAAAAATATTACTTGAGGGCCTTCTTTGAACACTGGATTGGGATAAGTGCTGGGGGTCTCACTGGTAAGAAATACAGGAAGTGATACAATCCTCAGCTGACATTGTACAAGTCATCTAGCTATGAAATGAAGATGAATAAATCCAAGGGGCACTAAGAGGTAGTGGTAGGACTGAGAGTTTCTAAGCAGCACATTCAAGAGACAGCATGCCAGATCAGAGGAAGTGAGGAACTGAACTTCTGTAGTCAGGAGAAAACAAAACATAACAAAACAAAAACTATAATCAGAACCTTTGGACCAAGGTCTTTACTCCCTGGTCTCCTTCAGATGTTCTGCAGTGCTTTGCACATTCAAAGGACAATGTGAGAAATATTTAGTACTTAAGGCAAGATTTTGAATTATTTTGATTGCTTGCATGATTCATAGTCTAAAAACTTCTGAGAAATTTGAAATTAAGTGGATTCTTTTTTTTTTTGAATTAGCTTTTGCAATATCTATAATAAATGCAAAACCTCAAAAAGTCATTCCTAAAATATATAGATGCTTAAAATATTCTTACTTGCCACGGTTCAGGTAGTCTTTGGGAACCTTCCCAATTGCTAAAGAGGGACCATAAACGTAATAACAAAAACCTACAAATTGTTACTTGGTAGCAGAAATGAGAGATGAAAGATGGAAAAAGCAATTAATTCCTTTAATAAGCTAAACAGTTGGGTTTGAAAATTTTATAGCATAGCAGATAAAAGAACATAGGCATTATAAATCATTTTTTAATTAGAAAGAAAAATAAATTCTGCATATGCAGAATCTTCCTACTGAAGTCTATAATAACAGCAACTGTATTAGTCAACAGCTTATACTCATGATTTTAGGGCACGGTTGTATAACATATCAGCATGAAGTACATATGTTGAGGGAGATATGTTTTTATTTTATAATATATTCCAATTTATACTTTAGCAAAACATGCAAAATTAGATTCCACTATAATCCTTTATAGCTTACCAAATTCTTTCACCAAATTTGTTCTCATTATATTTTACAACAAAGCCATATTGTTGGTAGAGCAAATATTATTGTTTCTACTTACCTGTTACTCAGGGATATTAAATAACTAGGTTAATATGACAAAAATAAAGCTACATGTCTCATCCTCCAATTCAGAACCTATCATTCACTCTTTCTCATAATTTACACAGCCTTCTTTTTTATAACAACAAAAAAATTGGGGGGGGGTGGTTAAGTGCAATAATTAAGTAGTGTGCTTCCCTGGTGGCAAGTGGTTAAGAATCCGCCTGCCAACGCAGGGGACACGGATTAGAGCCCTTGTCCGGGAAGATCCCCCATGCCATGAAGCAACTATGCCCGTGTGCCACACCTACTGAGCCTGCAGTCTAGAGCCCACGAGCCACAACTACTGAGCCCATGTGCCACAACTACTGAAGCCCACATGCCTAGAGCCCGTGCTCTGTAACAAGAGAAGCCACCGCAATGAGACACCCGCACACCACAACAAAGAGTAGCCCCTGCTCGCCGCAACTAGAGAAAGCCCGTGCACAGCAATGAAGACCCAATATGAATTCCACCTTTCAAATTTGCTGCTTCGGGCTTCCCTGGTGGCGCAGTGGTTCAGAGTCCACCTGCCAATGCAGGGGACACGGGTTCGTGCCCCGGTCCGGGAAGATCCCACATGCCGCGGAGCGGCTAGGCCCGTGAGCCATGGCCACTGAGCCTGTGCGTCTGGAGCCTGTGCTCTGCAATGGGAGAGGCCACAACAGTGAGAGGCCCGCGTACTGCAAAAAAAAAAAAAAAATTTGCTGCTTCATATTTCCAACTAGGCTTTTGGATTAAAGAGGATCTAATCTGGTTGAATACAATTTCTTTACCTTTGCAACTGCAGGGTGAAGTTGACAGGATTGACAGACAGAAAAGTCCCCTCTAGGCAAATCCATTCAGCCCCCTAAGAATGAAACCAGGACCCACTGTTCCAAAAATACCATTGAAGAAATACTATTGAGCAAGTTAGTGTCCTTGGCATACCCTCAACCCATAAGACCCAATGTCATTTGTGTAAGCAAGGTCACCACTTGTATTCCTTGAGACAAAGTTTGTCTAATGTCTTCGTTCAAGCTCTTAAATACTAAGTAATGCTGCCTCTTAGAGGACAGAGGAAAGAGAATGTTTTGTGTTCAGGATTGGAAAAGATAATTTTAAATTGGAACCTGCATCATATAAATATTGATCAAGTATAAAGCAATATAATAGGGCTTCCCTGGTGGCGCAGTGGTTGAGAGTCCGCTTGCTGATGCAGGGGACATGGGTTTGTGCCCCGGTCCAGGAAGATCCCACATGCCGCGGAGCGGCTGGGCCCGTGGGCCATGGCCGCTGAGCCTGTGCATCCGGAGCCTGTGCTCCGCAATGGGAGAGGCCACAACAGTGAGAGGCCCGCGTACCGAAAAGAAAAAGAAACATAATAAAGTACTTAATATCTCAGACTGCTCTCTTTTTCAATGTTGTAGCTCAGTCTTTCTGTGAATTGGTTTTATTTTTGGTCACTGCAGGCTTTTTCCACATGGTCACCATTTGACTTCTCAGTTTCACTTATGTACCTACCTCACTTGAGAGAATGGACTTTCTCTTTTCAGTTCCTGGTCTAAACATGCTGGTAAAGGACTCTGATAGATCTGGGTTGGTTCAAGAACAAGAGAGAACCAACTGATTATGGATAGGAGGAAGGGGTATTCTTAAATGGGCGTTCTGGGGATAAATGTCTCTCTCTGGGATAATTAGCTAGAGACAAAATGGCAGGATCTCATAATTCAGACTTCTTTATATTCTCAGAGAGAAGAAAATGCTTTAGAGCATCAGAGTAAATTCAGGATTTTATGAATTATGAATAATATTCAATTCTATATTTATGAAAAGTAAATAATGTAAATTTAACTTTCATTACAAAATATGAAATTAACATAGAAAACAAAACTAAGAACATTTACAAAGAACTGATAATAAGTTATTTAACTAAAAATAAGCATTGATTTCATATCATTAATAAAGTTCATACAAGGATAGAAGACCTTTTTAACATTGAATTAGGAATTATGTTCTAAATTTTTGTATTAATGTAGAAATTTATGGCATTATTTCCCAGAGTAACTAGTATTGTAGAATATTTCTGTATGTCTTATTCCTATTTATCAGAGCTCTTGAGAATATCTAAAATATGTGATCAGTATTACATACAAGTTATACTGTTTAATCAACAACAAATGCTATGTTTATAACCAATTTGAAATTTGAGCAAATTTGAAATATGTGGAATGAGCAAACTAGAAATTTCTGAGATGCCTCAGTATTCAGAATTCATTCATTCACAGGCAAACATTTATTGTCTGAAATAGACAGTATGATTTTGTGATTTTCTCAGTTCAAAGATGCCTAAAACGTCACTTGTTTGTGATGACTCACAACCCTACTAGTAAAAAGAAGTATACGTTTTCACTGGACTAACCTTGAACACAACATTCACAAGTATTAAAGTTAGTCTAGGGCTTCCCTGGTGGCGCAGTGGTTGAGAGTCCGCCTGCCAATGCAGGGGACACGGGTTCGTGACCCGGTCCTGGAAGATCCCACATGCCGCGGAGCGGCTGGGCCCGTGAGCCATGGCCGCTGAGCCTGCGCGTCTGGAGCCTGTGCTCCGCAACGGGAGAAGCCACAAGAGTGAAAACATTTATTGTCTGAAATAGACAGTATGATTTTGTGATTTTCTCAGTTCAAAGATGCCTAAAACGTCACTTGTTTGTGATGACTCACAACCCTACTAGTAAAAAGAAGTATACGTTTTCACTGGACTAACCTTGAACACAACATTCACAAGTATTAAAGTTAGTCTAGGGCTTCCCTGGTGGCGCAGTGGTTGAGAGTCCGCCTGCCAATGCAGGGGACACGGGTTCGTGACCCGGTCCTGGAAGATCCCACATGCCGCGGAGCGGCTGGGCCCGTGAGCCATGGCCGCTGAGCCTGCGCGTCTGGAGCCTGTGCTCCGCAACGGGAGAAGCCACAACAGTGAGAGGTCCGCGTAAAAAAAAAAAAAGTTAGTCTAAAACATGCTTCCAATTTCCTTCAACACAATTATTATCTATTTGCCACCTTTTGGGAAACCAAATAACCTTGCAATTGTGCCTGGTGCCTATCATGCTCTCTTTCTATCATTTGCTGATTCTGCTAATAGGGAGGGAACTTCACTTCATTTATTGGAGTTCACTGTAGCTTTTCCTTCCTTTGGACCTACTTCAGAATTTCTTCATTCACTCTCATATATTTTCTTCTTACATTTCTCTTTCAACAATAATGACCTAAAAATAAGGACAATAAACACTAATGCCTACCTAAAAATTAAGAGCAATAAAAAGCAGTACTTATCTAAAAGTATGGGGTTGAGGCTAAGTAAATAGGAATATTTTTCATCACTTCTTTCCTAATTCTTTCCTTCCTTCCTTCTTCTTGTGAAGAATTATTCTAAAAATTACTCAACTACTTTTACTTTGTAAGCTAGAATAAAACATGCAGGTAAAAATCCAATGTTGATTTCCACTAGGAATACATGTTACACAGGTACTTTATTATTTAAAATGAATATGTCAATATATATTTCTAGACTACTTAAAAATAACAGATTAAAATGGTTTTGGGTACAGAGTTGGTCCTTCTAAAGAACTTACTGAGGTAAAAGTTAAATTAATCTGCCAGAAATATGGTAGATGATACATTTTGATGAAAATGAAAAAAATATATATTTGGCAACTTTTCACAGGATCTTCAGTTTGGAATGAAACAGAATTCGAATAAGGTCAACTGGGAGATAGAAGGATGATATAAAATATACCCTTTCATTCCAGGGAGCTATCCTGTGCTGAAAATATGATTAATATTTTGGCTTTTAAAAGAAATGATAAACTGATAAATATTTAAAGTTGTATTACTGACAATGAAAAAACAGAACTGTTTGGTGGTTATTATTTTTTAAATATATCAAAGAAGGGACGTGGAATGAGAAACATCCCAGTGCTCAGTAAATAGTTTTAGAAGAAACCTGTGGAAAATATCAGGATAGGAGATGAAAGGAGTTAAAGGAAGTATAGATAGAGGGTTGGGGACAGCACTGAAGAAGAAAAAATGTTTTTGATGATAAGTAACTAAATCTCTTTAAGCATTAATTTCCTACTTTTTAAAATGGGAAAGAAAAACTACACGTTTGGACACCATGTATCATTTTGGTTCCGTGTTGCCCCTGCAAGATTCCTACTTCTCCATCGTCTTCATCTCTTACAAAGATTAAATGATAGCCATGTCAAAAAAATGTGAAGTATTTGCATATAAGAGTGTTAAGCTGGCAGGCTCAGAGTCAAACCATATTCAAAACTCCATTTCCACCACTTACTAGCCATTTATTTAATTTCATGAACAGTCTCGGAGGTCAGAATAAGAATTGTTTTCTGACTGCCTATAAAGCAATTGAGAAAACATTTAAATTATGGCCACAATAACTTACCCTCTATCTCGGTTTGGCAGCATTTAGTATCCATCAGAAACAAAATTCATTTATCTTACTGCCCTTGGTACCTATGATTTCACACTCACAATAGGGAGTTTGACAAAGGAGAGAGACATGTTCCATGCCATTATTCATTTCAGTTAGAATCACTGCTACTTTTTGAACCTGAAGCCACACTATATTTGTCATTGCAATTAAAGGTACTTTTTTCTTTTTTTAAATTGAAGTACAATTGACTTACAATATTATGTTAGTTCCAGGTATGCAAAATAGTGATTTGACATATATACACATTACAAAATGATCACCACAGTAAGTCAAGTTACCATTTGTCACCACACAAAGTTATTACAATATTATTGATTATATTTCCTATATTCCCCATGAATTATTTACATTATAATTGTAAGTCTGTATCTATTAATCTCCCTCACCTATTTCACTCATCCCACCAGGCCAACTTCTTTGGCAACTACCACATTTTCTCTGTATCTATGAATCTGTTTCTATTTTCTTATTTTCTTTTTTTTTTTTTTAGGTTTGACATATAAGTGAAATCATACAGTATTTGTATGTCTATGCCTGACTTATTTCACCAGGCATAATACCCTCCATCTGTGATGCTGCAAATGGCAAGATATCAGTTTTTATGCCTTAGTGATATTCCATTGTGTATATACACCACATCTTCTTAATCCATTCGTCTTTCAGTGGACACTAGGTTGCTTAAATATCTTGGATATTGTAAATAATGCTGCAATGAATAGAGGGGTGCATATATCTTTTCAAATTAGCTTTTTTTGGTTTTCTTTGGAAAAATGCAGAAGTGGAAGTGCTGGATCTTATGATAACTATATTTATAATTTTTTGAGGAATCTCCATACTGTTTCCACAGTGGCTGCACCAACTTACAATCCCACTAACAGTGCACAAGAATTTCCTTTTCTCCACATCCTCTCTCACACTAGTTATTTGTTGTCTTTTTGATAATAGCCATTCTGACTGAAGGAAGGTGATATATCACTGTGGTTTTGATTTGCATTTCCCTGATGATTAGTAATGTTGAGCATCTTTTCATGTGTCTGTTGGACATCTATAGGCCTTCTTTGGAAAAATGTCTATTCAAGGTTCCTGTCCATTTTTAAGTTGGGTTATTGGGTTGTTTTTTTTTTTTTTTTTTTTTTTGATGTTGAGTTGTATAAGTTTTTGGTATATTCTGGATATTAACCACTTATCAAATAGTTTGCCTGCAAATATGTTCTCCCATTCAGTAGACAGCCTTTTCATTTTGTTGACAGTTTCCTTCCTTGAATGTGGAAAAGGTTTTTTTTTTTAGTTTTATTAGTACCATTTGGTTATTTTTGCTTTTTTGCCCTTGCCTGAGGAGAGAGAGCCAAAAACATTGATAAGACTGAAGTCAAAAAGAGCACTGTCCATGTTTTATTCTCACAGTGTTATGTTTCAGGTCATACATGTAAGTCTTTAACCCATTTTGATTTGTTGTATATGATGTGAGAAAGAAGTCCAGTCTGATACATTTGCATGTCCAGGTTTCCCAGCACCATTTATTGAAAGGGCTGTCTTTTCCCTATTGAGTATTCTTGCCTCCCTTGTCATAGATGAATTGACCATATAAGTGTGGGTTTATTACTCAGCTCTCAATTCAGTTCCATGTATGTTTGTTCTTGTGCTAATGCCACACTGTTTGGATTACTGCAGTAGTGCAGTATAGTTTGAAGGCAAGGATCAGCTACATTCTCCTTTCTCAAGACTGATTTGGATATTTGGAGTCTTTTCTGTTTCCATAAAAATTGTACAATGATTTGTTCCAGTGCTGTGAAAAATGCCATTGGTATTTTGACAGGGGTTGAAATGAATCTGTAGATTGCCTGGGGTACTATTGTCATTTTAACAATATTAATTCTTCTGTTCCATGAGCATTATTTATATTTCCATTTGTTTGTGCCTTCTTCAATTTCTTTCATCAGTGTCTTATACTTTATACTTTTCTGAGTACAGGTCTTTTATTCCTTGCTTAGATTTACTGCAAGGTATTTTATTATTTTTTGTGCAATTGTAAATGGGATTGTTTCCTTAATTTCTCTGATAGTTTGTCGTTAGTGTATAGAAATACAAAAGACTTCTGTATATTAACTTTGTATGCTGCAAATTTATTCAATTTAAGTTTAATAGTTTTTTTGTGGTGTCTTTAGGATTTTCTAAATATAGTATCACAACTTCTGCAAACAGTGACAGTTTTTTTTCTTCCTGTCAAATTTGGATTATTTCTTTTTCCTGTCTAATTACCATGGCTAAAATTTCCAATACTATGTTAAATAAAAGCAGTAAGAATCAGCATATTTGTCTTGTTCCTGATCTTACAGAAAATGCTTTCAGCTTTTAACTATTGTGTATGATGTCAGCTGTAGGTTTATTATAAATGGCCTTTATTATGTTGAGGTATGTTCCATCTATATCCACTTTGTTTAGTTTTTATCATGAATCGGTGTCGAATTTTGTCAAAAGCTTTTTCTGCAACT
Source organism: Lipotes vexillifer (assembly GCF_000442215.2). NCBI lineage: Eukaryota > Metazoa > Chordata > Mammalia > Artiodactyla > Lipotidae > Lipotes > Lipotes vexillifer. Next base: position 793,669 of record NW_006795401.1, read on the forward strand.
ATTGAGATGATCATATGATTTTTAATCTTGTTTTTTAATGTGGAGTATCAAATGTATTGAATCATCCTTGCATGCCTAGGATAAATCCCACTTGATCATAGTGTATAATCCTTTTAATGTATTATTGAAATCAGTTTGCTAATATTTTGTTAAGATTTTTGCATCTATGTTCATCAGTGATATTGGCCTGTAATTTTCTTTATTTGTGGTGCCTTCCACTGGTTTTGGTAAAAGGGTAATGCTGGCCTCACAGAATAAGTTCAGAAGCATTTCTTCCTCTTTTATTTTTTAGAATATTTTGAGAAGTATAGGTGTTAATTCTTCTTTAAATGTTTCATAGAATTCACCATCTGGTCCTAGATTTTCTCTGTTGGGAGTTTTTAAAATTATGGATGTAATTTCATTACTGGTGGTCAGTCTGTTCATGTTTTCTATTCTTGATTCTCTTTTGGGAGATTGTACATTTCAAGGAATTGATCCATTTCTTCATTTTATGAATGGGCAATTGTTCTTTATAACCTCTTATGATCCTTCGTATTTCTATAGCGTCAGTTTTAACTCTCCTCTTTCACTTCTGATTTTACTTATTTTGGGTCCTCTCTCTTTTTTTCTTGATGAGTTTGACTAAAGTTTATCAATTTTGTTTACCTTTTCAAAGAACCAGCTCTTAGTTTCCTTGGTCTTCTCTATTGTTTTATTTTTTTAGTCTCTATTTATTTCTGATATGATCTGTATTATTTTCCTTCTACTAATTTTAGGTTTTGTTTGTTATTTTTTCCTAGTTCCTTTAGGTGTAAGGTTAGATTATTTGAGATATCTTTTGCTTCCTGAGGTAGGCTTTTATAGCTATAAGTATCTCTCTCAGAACTGCTTTTGCTGCATGCCAAGAGTTTTGATAGTTATTTCCTTTTTCATTTGTAAGCTTGTATTTTTTAAATTTCCTCTTTGATTTCTTCATTGACCTATTGTTTGTTTTATACCATATAGTTTAGCCTCCATGTGTTTGTGTTTTTTGCAGGTTTTTTTTTCTTGTAGTTGACTGCTTGTCTCATAACATCATGGTCTGAAACTATGTTTGATATAATTTCTATCTTTTTAAATTTATTGAAACTTGTTTTGTGGCCTAGCATGTGATCTATCCTGGAGAATGTTCCATGTGCCCATGAAAAGAACATGCATTCTGCTGCTCTTGGATGGAATGTTCCGTCTCTCTCTCTCTCTCCCCATCTCCACCACCACATATATATAAGAAGTAAATCTGACCTGATTTTCTGTCTGACTGATCTGGCCACTGTAAGTGGGTTATTAAAGTCCCTTGCTATTATTCTGCTACTGTTAATTTCTCCCTTTGTGTCTTTTAATATTTGCTTTATGTATTTAGGTGTTTCTATGTCGGGTGCTATATATCTACAATTTTTATAACTTCTGGCTTGACTGATCTTTTATCATTATGTAATGTCTTTCTTTGTCTCTGGCAGTATTTGTTTAAAATCTATTTTGTCTGATATAAGTATGGATACCACAGCTTTCTTTTTGTTTCCATTTGCATGAGTACTTTTTTCCATCTTCTCACTTTCAGTCTGTATCTATACTTAAATCTGAAGTGAGTCTCTTGAGGCACCTGTGTTTTGTTTGTTTAAATCTATTCAGCCAGTCTATGTCTTTTAAGTGTACCATTCAGTCCATTTTCATTTAAAGTAGTTACTGTTACTGATAGATATGTACATATCACCATTTTGTTAATTATTTTCTGGTTGTTTTATAGTTCTTTTTTGTTCCTTTCGTTTGCTCTGCTTCCTTGTGATTTATTGACTATTTTTAGTGTTTTGTTTGTATTTATAATAGGTTTTCATTTTGGGGTTACCATGAGGTTCGTATATAAAACTTATATACATATGTGATTATTTTAAGTTGATGATCTCTTAAGTTCGAAGGCATTCTAACAACTCTTCATTTTAACTCCAACCACACCTTGTAATGTTTTATGTTTTGAAATCTTATTTTAAATCTTTTTATTTTATGAATTCCTTTAATTACTTATTATGGATATCATTGACTTTAATACTTTTATCTTTTAACCTTCCTACCACCTTTATGAGTGATTGGCTTACTACATTTTCTGTATGTTTGCCTTTACCAATGAGGTTTTTGCTTTTATAATTTTCATATTTAGTTATGGTGTTTTCTTTTTTGCTTAGAGAAGTCCCTTTAACATTTCTTGTAAAGTCAATTTACTGGTGCTGAATGCTTTTAGTTTTGCTTCTTTGTAAAATTTTTTCTCTCTCCATCAAGTCTCAGTAATAGCCTGGTTGGGCAGAGTATTTGTGGTTGTAGGTTTTTATCCTTTCATCACTTTGAATATATCATGCCACTCCCTTCTGGACTGCAAATTTTCTGCTAAAAAGTCTACTGATGGTGTAATGGGAGTTCCCTTGTATGTAACCAGTTACTTTTCTCTTGCTGCTTGTAAGATCCTCTCTTTAGCTTTAATTTTTGCTATTTTAATTATAAAATATCTCAGTGTGGTCCTCTTTGGATTCATGTTGTTTGGGATGATCTGTACTTCCTGGACCTGGATATCATTTTCCTTTCCCAGGTTAGGTAAGTTTTCAGCTATTATTTCTTCAAATAAGTTCTCTGTCCCTTTCTCTCTTTTCTCTTTCTGGGACCTCTACAATGCAAAAGCTATTACAGTTGATGTTGCCCAAAGATGTCTTAAACTGTCCTCATTTTTTAAAAATTCTTTTCTTTTTTCTGTTCAGCTTCGATGATTTCCACTACTCTGTCTTTCAGTTCACTGATCTGTTCCTCTGCATGATCTAATCTACTGTTGATTCCTTCTAGTGTGTTTTTTTATTTCAGTTATTATATTCTTCAGCTCTGTTTGGTTCTTCTTCATAATTTCCAACTCTTTATTAAAATTTCCACTGTGTTCATCCATCTTCTCTTGACTTCATTGAGAATCTGTATGATCATAACCTTGAACTCTTTATCAGATAGATTGCTTATCTCCACTTAGTTCTTCTTCTGGGGTTCTATCTTATACTTTTGATTGGAACATAGTCCTCTATTGCCTCATTTTCTGTTTTCATTTCTATGTGTTAGGTCAGTGACATTTTCCAATCTTGAAACAGTGGCCTTATGTAGGAGATATCCTAAGGAACCCAGCAGCATACTCCACGCTGGTCACCACAGCTATATGCTCAGGGGTGCCCCCTTTGTGGGCTACTCAGTTGGTTACCAGGCCCCGCCTCATGCAGTAGCTTCCAGCCCACTGACGGTTTGGGCCTGGTCCTAGAGTGACTGGCTGTGGGGGCCCAGGGGAACCAGGGTTGATGCTGGACCACTGGTGGTTAGGTAAGTCCTCAGCTCTAATAGGCTATCAGGAGAATTCCAAAATGGCACTTGCCAGCATCAGTGTACCTGTGGTGGAACAAGCTCCCAAAGATTGCTACCACCAGCATCTATGTCTCCACAAGCTCCCAATTGCCTCCTGCTTCTCTGTGAGGCTCTTCAAGATCAGCAAGTGGGCCTGACCCAGGCTCCTTTCAAATTACTGCCTCTGTGCTGGGACTCTGAGTGTACGAGATTTTGCATGTGCCCTTTAAAGGCAGAGTTTCTGTTTTCTACAGCCCCCTGGCTCTTTGAAGCCCTGCTGACCTTTCTGCAACCCCCAGGCTGCGGAAACTCATGTGGGGCTTGAACCCCTCACTCCTTGCGGAGAACCTCTGCAATTATGATTATCCTCCTTATTGTGGGTTGCCTACAGGGGGATGGGGACTTTCATTATACTGTATCTCTGACTCTCCTACTCATCTCCCTGTGGTTCCTTCTTTATGTCTTAAGTTGTGGAAAATCTCTTCTGCTAGTCTTCAGGTCATTCTCATAAATAGTTGCTCTGTAAATAGCTGTAATTTTGGTGTGTCTGTGGGAGGAGGTGAGGTAAGGGTACTTCTATTCCACCATTTTGGCCACAGCTCCTTCAGTTAGGTTTACTGAATGAGGTTTCTCTGGAGTGTAATACTACTGGCATACGGTAGCACATTTTTTTTTAATGGAAGTTAAAATCAACTCTAACCGTGAGATAATGTTTATGGGTTATTTTATATCTTTTAACATTACAAATTAATTTATGCAAACAATCTACTATTATAAATAGATAGAGCAAACACTATCCGCCCAACACCTAATAACTTAACATTAATAATAATATGTAAGCACATTCTGGGCCCTTACCTTATCCTGTCCACTTTTCAGTCCATCCTCCTCTCATCAAATGTTCACTGCATCAAATTTTGTATATTGCCTAATTTTTTATGTTAATAAAAATGGAGTCATACTGTATGTATTGTTTAATAAATATATTTTAATCACTTTAAAATATTTTATACATATGTATATATAGCTATAAATCATTCATTTTCATATCTGCTAGTATATACACATATATATACATACCTATATATACATATACATGTATGTTTATATACTGGTATATATTGCAGGAGGTCCTTCAGTGTATCTGGGGTCAAGTAGAAGGCTTGCTGATTCTTTGGATATGCAATTCCTCATATATACTAGGCCAAATCATTTTCCACAGTATTTAACAATTTATACTCCTGTTAGTTGTAAGATTTTTTTAAATAAATTAGAAGTTTTCTGATCATTCTTCATAGGTTTGGATTAAATATATTAAAGGTCAAGAGAGCTTTTTTTTTTTTTAAATTTAAGCTCTCAAAAGAACATAAAATACTGATCTTATTCAGGAATACTCCTCAGTGGGTATCAATGCCTATCATTTCTCTTGTGTATAAAGACCTATGAACTTCGATTAGAGCAAGACAGGGATTTGAAGTTTCCTGAATTAAAGTTATCTCCTGTGGCAGGATAGGTAAGCTGCAACCCTTGCACTGAAATGAAGAAACTAATTTCTTCATCAGCGGTAAATTACATGAAAACTGAAGCCTTATGCTAAAGAAGTAAATGTATTGGATGATCTAGCTGTGGGTATCATCACTGACCATGAGTTTACACACAAAAAATTACACCTCTGTAGGAAGACCTGCTCTCTCCAAAAACAAGTGAGTTAATTTTGAATGGAAATTACCAACTCAATGACTGTGGTGGTTACACATCAGAGATGGGAATCTTTGCATCACTGTTTGCATCTGGCTCAAACCCAGTAGCTTCCACATATTGAAGTATGGACAGACAATGGGTCCATTGCTGGTTAATTCATAAAGGAACTAGGAGATACAGCATGGGTCAGAATATTTGAGTTAAAGGCAAGGATATGTCTCTGCACCCAGAGCACCAGCTAATAGCTGTATTAACCTGGAAGAGTAAATTTTTGTGTGGAAGAAGAAGTTCTCTAGGCTTGGGTTAGAGAAGTATGATTATCACATTTTATATAAATTACCTTGAACCTCCATCACATGTATAAGAAATTCAACACACCCATCATTCCATAAACTGCTATAAAATCATTTTCATGATCCTCATTTTTCTTACTTAACCCCATTGTTTCCATCACTGTTCATTTGTCTTTGCTCCGTATTAATCCAAAAGTACAAAAAATAAGTATTATATTACTTCTGTACCTTAAAGAGTAGCAACTACAGTTACACACACATTGTTCAGGTCAACCTTTACATTTCCAAAACTACATTCTGAAAGTTACTCTGAATTTCCTTTTCTCAGTCCAGAGCAATGTAAAATATTAACATTATAATAGCTTCTTTAATTTCTAAAAATCTTAAGGAGAAATCTCTTCCTCATTAGTAAATTAAGGTAATGATAGCTATAAAATATTGATTAATTTATTACTATTTCACTTTTCAGTAAGTAATACATTCGTATGATTCAAAGTCAAAAAAGTCAAAGAAAATTTGCAGTGGAAATTCTCTCTCATCTCTGTTATAAGCAAGTTTCCCCATAAGAAATTCCTATTACTGGGTTTGTGTGTCCCCTGTTGGAAATATTTTAAAGCACATGTAAGCAAATTGAATGTAAACTGATTTTTCCTTTTTTTTTTCTGTAAATGGAAATTTACTGTCATGCACATTGATTTATTACTTATCAAATATATCTTGGAATGCTTCATATCAATACAGATAGGCTCCTGTCTCTCTCTCTCCCTCCCTCCCCCCTACCAGTTTTATCATGTTCCATTTTATAGATTAAAATATCATTTATTCAACTGGTTTTCAGATGACGGACATTTAGGCTGTGGATGTGAATTTCCCAACTTTGGTGAGGGGAGTGGAGGTTGTTTGTTTTTTGTTTTCTAACAACACTGCAAAGAACATTTGTCATTTTCAATGCATTGTATCTGTTTATCTCCAGGATAAATTCCCAGACTGGAATCGCTGAGTCAAAGGATAGATGAATTAATAAAGTGTTAAATGATGATAAATTGACCTCCATAGAGAATGTATCAAATTATACTGCCCACCATAATGAGGTATTACCTCACACCTATCAGAATGGCCATCATCAAAAAATCTACAAACAATAAATGCTGGAGAGGGTGTGGAGAAAAGGGACCCCTCGTGCACTGTTGGTGAGAATGTAAATTGATACAGCCACTATGGAGAACAGTATGGAGGTTTCTTAAAAAACTAAAAATAGAACTACCATATGACCCAGCAATCCCAATACTGGGCATACACCCTGAGAAAACTATAATTCAAAAAGAGATATGTACCACAATGTTCACTGCAGCATTATTTACAACTGCCAGGACATGGAAGCAACCTAAATGTCCATTGACAGATGAATGGATAAAGAAGATGTGGCACATATATACAATGGAATATTACTCAGCCATAAAAAGGAATGAAATTGAGTTATTTGTAATGAGGTGGATGAACCTAGAGTCTGTCATACAGAGTGAAGTCAGAAAGAGTAAAACAAATACCATATGCTAACACACACATATGGAATCTAAAATAATGGTACTAATGAACCTAGTGGCAGGGCAGGAATAAAGACGCACATGTAGAGAATGGACTTGAGGACATGGTGGGGAAGGGGAAGCTGGAACAAAGTGAGAGAGTAGCACTGACATACGTACACTACCAAATGTAAAATGGATGGCTAGTAGGAAGCTGCTGCATAGCACAGGGAGATCAGCTCGATGCTTTGTGATGACCTAGAGGAGTGGGATAGGGAGGATGGGAGGGAGGCTTAAGAGGGAGGGGATATGGGGATGAATGTATACTTATAGCTGATTCACTTTGTTGTACAACAGAAACTAACACAACATTGTAAAGCAATTATACTCCAATAAAGATATAAAAAATAAATTAATAAAAAAAGTTATACTGCCCACAGAATACACATAGGGTTTTAGTATAAAAATTTGAATATTTAATAATATTTATATATATAATATATATGTATTATATATGTATATAATATTTATAATATAATATTTTATAATATGGTAAGTGAAAAATAGTACCTCAGTTTTTTTGTTTTTTTGTTTTTTTTTTGGTGTACGCAGGCCTCTCACTGTTGTGGCCTCTCCCATTGCAGAGCACAGGCTCCAGACATGCAGGCTCAGCGGCCATGGCTCATGGGCCCAGCCGCTCCACAGCATGTGGGATCTTCCCAGACCGGGGCACGATCCCATGTCCCCTGCATCAGCAGGTGGGCTCTCAACCACTGCGCCACCAGGGAAGCCCAGTACCTCAGTTTTAATTGAACTGTTTTAATTGAACTGTCTGCTGTAATCAACTTTCTAGTGATTCCTATGTTTTAGAAGCTTTTAAAACTTATTTTTCTAGAAATTTTGTGTTCAGTCTTTGCCAATTTTATATTTTGTCTTTTATAAATCTATATGAAAAATGTTCTATGTGCAGATTTTCTACTTTACAATTCATAATTTTTTTTCCAATTCGTCAATTATCTTTTGACTGAGATTATTTTTTTAAAAAGATGTTTTACGTTGTCAAGTTTCTGAATCTTTCCTTTTTTATAGTTAGATCTTTGTATCACAAAGTTAGTAAAGAATTATATTTTCTCTAGTAACACTATATTTTTTTTGTATATATTTAAGTGTTTCATTTATTTGAAACATATTATCGTAATTGGCATGCAGTATGAATGCCAAATGATTTTTCTAACTGGTTCTTCAGTTGTTAATTTATTAAATGCATATCTTTTCTCCCAATGATGTGAGATACTACATGTAAGGTATATAAAATATCCACATGAGACTCTTAATACTGGCATTCTTGTGATTTTTTTAAGCAGTAACACAGTATGCATTTCCATTTATTATTTTTGTTTGTTGCTTTGCAGAATTCAAAAGTTTTTATTTAATTCAAATTTTACACAGTGCTTTTTAAATATAGTTCTTTCCACAGACATTTATCCCTAGGTATTCTTTCTTGCTAATCTAAAAGGCGTCTTTTCCTCTATGATATCTTCTAAGCAATTGCTACTGAAATATGTGGCACTTAGTATTTCTAAATATTAATTTTGTACTATGTTATTTCTATGAATTAGTATATACATAAAATTTCTAGTTTATTTTAATTTTTCTGAGTACAAAATCAGATCATAGGAGAGTAGTAATATTTTATTCACACATCTACATATGTCTCGGATTCCTTCATCTTTTCTAATTGCATTGACTACCACTTTCAGTAAAATGTTAATTAATAGCCATGTTAATGAATATTTCTTAATTTCCTTAAAATGCTATACAGTTAATGAACATATTTTGTAAACTAAATAGGACTGATCTCTATTTTATTATTTATTTTATTTATCATTAAGCATTAATCCCACCCAAATAGAAATATTTTATCAAATGCTTACCTCTTATAAGAAGAATCATATGAACTTTTGTTAGATACAATAATGTGATAAACTATATTATTCATCATCATGATGTATTATTTTGATATTTTGCTTTTATTTACTAAAATTAACACTCTGGCATTAATATTCATAAATTAGATTGGCCTTTGTTTTCTTTGTAATTTATATTGGTGTTTCACTATATTTTCTTAAAATAAGAATTATAAAGTTTGCGTTTACCCCTCAATATTCTGAAACTATTTAAGGAGCATTGGAATTATTTTATAGAATTTTGTGTTGGAATTCTTCTTTAAATCATATGAGCTACATATACTTGGGAGAGGGTTATTATCTCTTTATTCCATGGGAATCATTCTATTTAGACTACCTTCTTCTTTTAAAATTAGTTTTCATAAATTACATTTTCTAAAAATAAATGATATCCCAGTTTCCAAACGTATTTGTATAGAGCTGTGCAAGACGGTTTCTTATGAGTCTTTTCATTTTGTTTTTGTAGTTATTTTCCTTATCATTATTTATTTTGCACATTCATTCCTTTCTCATTTTCTGCAGATTCATATTAGCTAGTGATTAGTTACTATATTGATTTTGCCAAAGAACCTGATTTTTTTTGTTTGTGTATTCTACTCTTTTTTTCTAATTCATTGTTTCCTGCTTAACCTTTATTATTTCTTGCTTTATGCTTCCATTTTATTTTATTGCTCATTTACTAACTTTCTGAATCACATGTTTAATTAATTTTCCTTTTTCTCATTTATCAATGTATATATTTAATTTTCCTTTGAGAGTTTAGTTCTATACCTTATGCATTCTAATATGTAATGTTTCATTATTATATATATTCTAGGTAAACTGCAGTTTCATTTTAGGTTTTATCTTTGATCCAATAATTAATTTAAAAAGAAAGTGGTTTTTTGGTCCATCTGTTAGCATACCCAGATGATATAACTTTTTTTTTTTAGTTCCTTTTCAATTTCCAGCTTTTTACTTCATTGTATAGATAGATGGTACAATATTTCTGTTCTCTGTATTCCATTTCTAATTCATTGTTTCTTTGGGGAATTTTACAAGATAAAGGAAAGTTACTTACTAATCTACTTATACTGATATCAAACAGAAAAATCTGTGTAATTTATTTTACTTCTCTTAAATGGCAGAGGCATCTGTAGCTTTTTAATTTCATTTAGTTTTAATGATCAACGTTTCTCTTCCTATTGTATCAGTTGTGAAAGAGAGGAGCAGTTTTGGCAGAGGGAAGAAGTGGAATGGATGGGATACCTGTGATGATTACTACCAGGTCATCCTTAAAGAGCATAAGGTAAGAACTTATTTTAGCTCTAGGAAGGACTACAACAAACTAGACACATTTCTGGGCAGCAATGCTTGAGAGGGCTTTGGTATGTCTATGTTTTTAATTCAACAAAACTGACCACCCTAATAATGTCTGGTCCTGAATTATAGACCAGGGGACAAAGGTAAATCTGGCCTTGGCCAGGGTACAGTATTCTAGACAGCTGAGTCCACTGTCTGACAGCTGTAACATGGAGAGTCGAGAAAGGAATACAGAAAAAACCTCTCAAGGGAGTGCCTAGTCACAACCTGGGAAGGCTTTTTGACCAAAGTAGCCAAGAATGAATGCTCATGTGCTCTGGTTTTGAAGAATAGCAACACTTTCCTGTTAGTGACATTAGTTCCTTATGAATTCCTAACATAAACATTGTACAAGGGTTCCCTGTTTTTGTTTTCAATTAATCAGCAGCTTTTATTTTCATTATGAATGTATTCAGCTAGGTGCCTCACTGTTATTTCTTTAAAGAAAGGGCTTGATGGACAATAAATTGAATTGATTATAACTTTTACACTTTAACCAGACTTAATATACCAGTTTCCTCTTTACTGTTTGATGCCTTTCTAACGTCCAGCTAATTTTTGCTAAGTTCATAGAGTGTGTAGCCTTTCAAAAGATGTAGACAGGATGCATGCAAGCTTTAATTCTCTGTTTCTTTGTAAAGATCCCTTGTCCCTCTTAGGAGACAAACAGAATCCTCTACCAAAGGTCTTGGCTATGATGCAATCTGTATTGTATCAGCCTGATACAATTAGGGTTAACATTCTCTTTATATGATTATAATCCTACAGGTACATCACATTTCTACAGACATAGCCTTGGTTAAGTCTTTTGATTAATCACTTTTCCTTCCCTGTGTTCCCTTTTTGCTGGAAAAGATTTCAACACGTCAGAACAGAATAATATCCCCCATTATATCTGAAACATAAGAAAGGGAAAAAAAAAATTACTGAACATAGAATTAAGAATAAAGACATGCCAAGCACTAAGTCACTTCTCTGTCTGCAGTTTGTAAATGGCACAATAGTAAGTTACGTTCTTCGGCATTTGCAACTGAAGGACAGAACAGATAGTAAAGGCTTATTTAAAATTAAAAGAGAGAAAATATTTATTTAAAAGAATTGCACCGCCAAGATGCAATTTATTATGTGTAGGGGGCGGGCATGTGTTCAATGAAGCTTGGTCTGAACCAGAGTGAGATAATATACTACAAATTGATAAGCCCTCATTTAAGTGAATTTCCATTAAGAAATCCACACTGACAGAAAAAGATTCTCCATTGCATTCACCATGTATCACCCTAAAATGTTAAGCACAGCATTTTAAATTCAATTATCATCTTTAGTTTTTAAGAAACAATCCATATAAGAGCCTGCCAACTAGATATTAATTATTGGATTTACGTTTGAAAGAGCCGACAATCTGATTTCATTTGAAGTCTGCAGGAATGATATTGAACTTGATATTCCTCAGTGGGGAAAAAAAAACCCTAGACAGTAAGTCAAGTGATTTGGGAAACAGATTAAGTTTTTTAGGCCATTAGGTACCGTATGGATGTTTCTTAATTTTCTGTGACAGATGCATTCCTCTGACATTCCTACCCTCCCTGAAAACTCGCTTAAACTGATGAACCACCCATGTGCTGTTAAACAGCGCTACAATTGATAGAAATATAGAAACTGAGATTCAGAAGGATTTATACTGTTGCATATCTCTAGACCAGGGGTCACAAACTCGAATACCTATAGGAGTCAATGCGGGCATATGACCAAAGATACAGATTATATACTAAATACTTTGTTTTTACAGTAAATGATAAGAATAATGTTTATTTCCACAAAGAAATACTGTTTATATCTTGCTTTCTTGAAATATTAGCTCTCCTAGATTTATTTTTCACTTGCACATCTTTGTTAAAGATATAGAAACAGGGAAATATTTATTTACTCTAAAAAGAGAAACATCAAATGATGATGAACTGTAGCTGACTTTCAGATTTTCTGTCAAGGAGACAATAAATTGATGGGTACTCTGCTGAACTGGAAAGTATATATCCTGCCTGAATTATGCAACTGCAATTTAACTCCAGCTGAGTTCTGGTCCAGTGTTTCCAAATCTTCTGGTCACTTTCCCCAAGAAACAAAGGAGAAGAGATTGTTATTGGGAAGGTCTTGATTTTTTAAATCTTGGCCTAATTTAATAAATTTTTAAAAAAATTATGTAAAATAAAACATTCGTCTTTAGAATAGACTAGGCAATAGGCAAAAAGTTCCTAGAATTATGATATTCATTTAAGTATATATTGATGAAATCATAGCACGTGAAAGAGCATGCAAATAAGAGTTTGATTCTATGGTAGCAAAAAGCTAGAAAATGCAAAACTGACTTTAGTTTGGTAAGACCATATACAAATATCCAAACTATGAATATATGTTATTTTAAGTACCTCCAGGTGTTATCTACATTCCCTAGTATACCTATAATGGATAAACCAAATAAAAATAATTAGTATACCAAGTCTTTCTTATTTTTGTATATGGCTCTTGATCAACTTGCCTATCTTTAGAGTTTTTCTGTTGTGGTGTTATGTGATTGGGAAGAGTATTACGTCAAAATATTTCCCATACACCAAAAAAAAAAAAAATTTCCATACACCATTTGCATGAAATTGAAATTCTTTTAGCTGTTTGTTATTTACATTTTGAGAGTTTCTCTTATACTGTTTCCAGCTATTAAAGAGCTAGGAATTAACTAACTACTGAGTAATAACTACTCAGAAAAGTAAAACCTTTCACTGATATGGTAACTTGGATGCATTACCTTTCTGTACCATCTAAAAAATTGAGATAATATTAGTATTAATCTCATAGGGTTGTAAAGATTAAGTGACATATAGGTAAACTCCTTAAATCATGGTCTGATATAGAAAGCAGTTAATAAACGTTAGCTATCAAAATAAATTTAAAATATTATTAATAAATATGTTCTGGTTGTTAAGATATAAAATGAGAAAGAGTTTCCAGTACACAGGACACAGTTATTTCCTCAATCTCCCATTAAAAAAAAAACAAAAACATATTGACTCTCTAACATCCTATACTCAGCAACTAAAACGACAAACATTTACAAAGAGAAATTAATGAATTATATTTGAACAGTGATGTAATATCAAAACCATCTACAGTTGTAAAAATGAAACCAAAGGCAATTAAATACTCATTAGAACAAGAAACCACGAAGTCAGGTAGAGTAAATATCTGAGTCATAAATGTTAACCAAAGGGTCATGAATTGCCCCTTACAACTGAGACAGAAGAGAATAAAAACCTGATAAAATACTATCCAACTAAATAATTTAAATCACTAGCATCATAATGGCATGAATTACCTCTAAAAGAGTTGCCTTTATGGTCAATGTAGTAGCCCATGCAGAAATAATGAATAATATGGAAGTTATAACTATCTTTTAGGTAGGAAGTTACTAATCAAACAAACGAAAAAAAAAAAACTAGAGGATTGAGGAAATTACATAATCTGTCAAAGTTACAAAGCTACAAAACTGTAAGATAAGGAATTCAAATGTAGACCTCTCACACTCAAGAAATTATGCTCTTTTATTGCTGCCTTTCCATTCAGGGAGTAAGATTTTTCACCTTATAATCACTAAGAAGCAATTCTTTGAACAAACAAATGTGTAGGTAGAGAACAAAAATTTTCTCACACTATACTAATTTACCAACTGGTAAGGGACATTAGCCCCTTGTTCACAGGCATTATCCAGTTGCTGGGCTTATTTGTAACATTTATAAAGTCAGGCATGGAACTGGAAATAAAACAAATGGTTTTCTACCTCAACTGCATGCTGCAATCTTAGGATTCATTGAGAGATATGTCAGTTTTAAATAGCCACAAGCATATCAAAACTACATCAAGAGTTATATTTTACCAATAAAAAATGAAATTGCTTTCATTAACCTGATTATATTCAGGCTAATAATGACAGCCACAGAAGAAATGTGCAAGTCTATTTCATTCAATTATCCACACCGAGAGAATAAACATACGTGTAAATAAAAAGACAGGCCTAATGCACTAAGGATTTTCTTCTTTGGGTGACTAAAATGCAGAAGTTTTGCAAACTCTGCAAATTATACTGTGAGAATTATTTGGGTCCATTTCAGTGTTATATTTTCTATACTTGTCACAGATGGACACTTCAAAGCCTTTCCTGATGATTTAATATAAATACATATTCTTAAAGCATTTTCATGTTCAAATAGGCCCTCATAATTCACTTTTAAGTGTTACATGAACAACTCAGTATGCTATGTGACTAGAGTCCTCCTAACTCAATGCTCTGTCCACCTGAATCCTATTATGCTGATTGTGCAAAAACCACATCCTACCACCTCAATATTTTTTCCAACAAGACTCTTTCAAATAAATGCATCCTACTAATTAGAGTGTAAGCATAAATCTGCTGAAAGTGTTCACGTCAGACCTACTATGTAACTAGTATTTCAATCTAGAAGTAGACATTATAGAAAAGGATACGTGCATTCAGATTTTCAGATACTTGATAAAATAACTTTATGGAAGATATCCTCAGTGATCACCAAATTGAGTAAACATGTCATTGTTAAATTAAAAAATAAATCAACAAATATTGTGTTATATGCAGTACAACCATGAAAGATATCTGGCCCTCACCTTTAACATCCTTCAAATTCAAAGAAAAAAATTAAATGCAATAAATGCCAAAATGTATCCTGTCTTGTGCAGGTAGAAAAGCTTAAAGATATTATGACACACATTTGTTTGGTTGTTCAAAATCCATTTACCTTTATTTAGGTAATAACAGTTCACTTTCCTTCATATGTCTCCCTTTGTTGGCTGCACACAAGATGTCCTATTCTCAACAACAAAAAGATAAATAACCCAATTAAAATATGGGCAGAGGACTTGAACAGACATTTCTTTAAGGAATATATAGAAATGGCCCACAGGCACACAATAAGATACTTAACATCATTAGTTATTAGGGACATGTAAATCAAAGTCATGCGATATTACTTCACACCTTAAAAAAAAAAATTCTTGGCCAGGATGTATATATATTAGAATCATAGTATACTGCTGATGGGAATTTAAAATGGTACAGCTACTGTGCATACGAGTTTGGTAATTTCTCAAAAAGTTAAACGTAGAACTACCACATGACACAGCAACCCCACTCTTAGGTATATAACCCTAAGATCTGAAAACACAAACTCAAATAAATATTTGTACATGGATATTCACAGCACTGCTATTCACAATAGCCAAAGATGGAGACAACCCAAATGTCCATCAATAGATGAATGGATAAACAAACTGTAGTGTATATATATATATATATATATATATATATGCAGTGGAATATTATTCCATATTGTAATACTATTCCATAGAAAAGAATGAAACACTGACACACACATGCTATAACAAGGATGTCTGTATGGATTTGGAGACAAAAAGCAAGTTGTCAGTTGTTAGGGGCTGAGGGAAAGGAAGAAAGAGAAGTAACAGCTTGATAAGTATGTGGTTTTATATGGGGGCAATGAAAATGTTTTAGAACTAAATAGAAATGGTGGTTGTACAACATCATGAATGTAAATGCTTCTGAATTCTTTCCTTAATGTTGTTATGTGAATTTCAGCCCAACTGAAAAAAATAAAAAGATAACCAAAAAAAGAAAAGACATTCTTTTCTCCTTTGTCCAAGGGTGTAACCACATGACAAAGTTGGACAATGTCTTTTATCTGGGACTTTAATCATTAAGTATGAGATGAAATTATAAGAAAATGATTAACCCTCTTTCATTACAATGGAAGTGTTATACTGGTGATGATTTTTATTGGTATTATAATTAAGGCTGTGATTCCTATTAATGTATACTTTTTTTTAATACCCTATGGAACCAAATACATCTCTATGCACAGAATACAGACTAAATCTATGGGGTAGGGTTTCTGAAGCCTCTAAACCTAAATATCAATTAGGCTCATGAAGTTGAAACCAAACCCTGTGGGGCTCCTGAGCATGGAAGCCTTTCACACAGTTGCTAATCAGTTGCAGAGACAAGGGAGGAGCAGCCAAGAAACAACAGTGCAGCCTTGGGGCAGGTCCTGGTTCCTCCTCAAGGGATACACATAACAATATCTTTGAGCTCTTTACAGAACTAAAACACCTAACAAATGGAAGATGTTAGCATTCTTCATTCCAGAGAAGATTAAAGGAACCTTGAGAATCTCATCAAGAGACCACCTGAGGACCTCCCTGGTGGTGCGGTGGTTGAGAGTCCGCCTGCCGGTGCAGGGGATGCGGGTTCGTGCCCCGGTTCGGGAGGATCCCATGTGCCGCAGAGCGGCTGGGCCCGTGAGCCGTGTCCGCTGAGCTTGCGCGTCCGGCAGCGGGGGAGGCCACGACGGTGGGGGGCCCACGTATCGCAAAAAAAAAAAAAAGAAAGACCACCTGAGGCCAGATTAAAAGAACCAGAAAAGCTCAAATCCTTCCAGGTGGGGACACACAGTTTTGAGGGGCCTGCTGTGTCCCCTTTTGCTTGACAAAGCAATAAAGCTACTTTTTTTTTTTTTGATATGGACCATTTTTAAAGTCTTTATTGAATTTGTTACAGTATTTCTTCTGTTTTATGATTTGTTTTTTTTGGCCACAAGGCATGTGGGATCTTAGCTCCTGGACCAGGGATTGAACTCACACCCCCTGCACTGGAAGGCAAAGTCTTAAGCACTGGACCACCAGGGAAGCCCCAAGCTATTTTTTTCTACTTCACCCAAAACTCTGTCTCCGAGGTTCAATTTGGCACTGGTGCACAGAGGCCAAGTGTTTGGCATCAAAGCTTTGTACTTTCAGACATGGATATAGCTGCTAGCTTCATCAACATTCGTTCAGACCTCACCCTGTGTTTATCTTATGGCAAATTTATGGAAATATTCTCATATTCTTAACCCTGTGCCACACTGCTCTCTTTCTTTTTATGAACAGAGCACCTATAACCTCAAAGTGTTCCTAGAAAATACAAATTTGCCATAGTGAAACCTAGTAGTCCTCTCCTGAAAACTCTTTTATAGTCCTCTGAAAAGGAAATTCTCACTAACTTGACCCTGTATAATTCAAGTCTGGAAATTAGAGATAAAATACTGTGACGAAAGAAACGGAAGAACAGCTTCAGGGCTAACAGCACATTTTAGCTTCTGTAAGAAACTTGCTTGCTTCCTTGGGGCGGGAAGAACCGGGTTCCTGATTGGCTGATTCAAAATTAAACAGCTCCCTCCCGCCTTGGGGACTTCCTGCCCTGTGAAGGGTATAAAAGCCTCGCCCGACTGTTAGTCAGGGTCTCACTCACTTCTCTCCGAGTGGGACCCTGTCCGGACAGTTTATGTAAGCTTCTATACTTGTATAAATCCTTTGCTAATCTTTCTACTTGGTGTTGGTGATTCTCGGGTGTCCTTGGTTGGGACACGGGTCGCATTTACCAGGGAACTCGACTCCAGGCGTGTGGCTCCCGGACCGCAACAATACTTAAGACACCAGAGTTTATTTTCACTGTTAACTTTCAAAATGTTTCCAACAATATTGATCTTTCTTTTAAAATTTTTATCCAATCTGTACTACAAATTTCTCATCTAAGTCATCTATTGATTTAGAATTTATAGTTACTCCTCATTAATCAAGGAGACTGCCAAATTGCTCACAGTTTTTTTCCTGTCCAATTCAAATTCTATCATATCTCTGGTGAGTTGAAAGTTCAACTTCAAATTTTCAAAGTGGTTATTTACCACATAGAAGTAAAACATACAATTGAAACTTGAATGACATGGGTTTGAACTGCAAGGGTCCATTTATATGCAGATTTTTTTCAACAGTAAATACAACACTACTATACCATCCGAGGTTAGTTGAATCTGCATATATTCAACCACAGATACAGAGGAACTATGTAACAGTGTGGGTTGACTATAAGTTATCTTGGATTTTCAACTATATGGATGGTCAGTGTCCCTAGTCCCTGAGTTGTTCAAGGGTCAACTGTACTTTATTTCAGTGGTCCCCAACCTTTTTGGCACTAGGGCCCGGTTTCGTGGAAGACAATGTTTCTATGGACTGGTGGCAGGGGAGGGGGGGTGGGGGAGGAGATGTTTCAGGCAGTAACTCAAGCCATGGGGAGTGGCAGATGAAGCTTTGCTCGCTCACTGCTCACCTCCTGCTGTGTGGCCCAGCTCCTAACAGGCCGCAGACCCATACCAGGCCATGGCTAAAGGGTTAGAGACCCCTGCTTTATTTGATTATCGAATCCAGTACACCTAAGATTTCAGAATAATCGTTTGTAATAACTGCAAAATCTCTACCTCCA
Source organism: Lipotes vexillifer (assembly GCF_000442215.2). NCBI lineage: Eukaryota > Metazoa > Chordata > Mammalia > Artiodactyla > Lipotidae > Lipotes > Lipotes vexillifer. Next base: position 812,261 of record NW_006795401.1, read on the forward strand.
ATACTGATCTCTCAATCCCTCAACTAGTGAACATCCCAATCTAGAAATCTCCCAGGCATTTCAAAATTAACTTGCTCAAACTTAAATTTTATAGAGGTTCCTTTCTCACAGTGAATCTTTCTATCATCCAATCACAAACCAATGAGTCACCCTTGACCTTTACCTCCCTCTTGTAGTTTATCAGTCACCTCATCTGAAAATTTCTACCATAAGAATTCTGTCTTGAAACCATCTATATCCATGTTTACTCCTTAGTTGGTGTCTTAACGATTTCTTACTTAGATTATTGAAACACTTCAATTGTGGATCTTATCTATGAGTTCTCAGTAAGCCTCAAGGTTAGATCTTTTTAAAAGGCAAATGTGATCAGATGTAATTTGCATTTAAGCATTCTATAAATTATTATACTTGTCATTTTAAATTTAAAATCCTTAAAATACATTTTTTGCCATAACTGCATATTATTTTTCATATTTAGATATCTGCATGCTTTTATTCAGTCCTAAGCCTTTGTATATGGTGTTCCTTTTGCCCTTAATGCTCCTTACCAATCCTTATTTTGTTATTCATTCTAAAGAAATAAGTTTTGGTTAACTATGTCCTAGAAGCTTTATTCTCTCTGCCACCCTGCTATCATTTACATAGGCATTTATTGGTGTCATATAATCCAATCATCTTTATCATTGCACTTATCAAATTACTTTCTACATAAAATGCTTTGCAAGATATCAAACTATACATGACCCTACAGGTCTGTGAGTACATAAATAAATGAATTTACTGAGTCAAATTTTTAAAGTAACAAGTATTTTAAAGTATCCATAGAAAATATCTGTGGAAAGTGATAAAACCTTTATAATGTGGATGAATTACTTATGTTTGCAGTGGGGAATGTTTACAATTGGAAATGCAGTTGTAAACAAGAGAGCTAGTTCTTTTCTTTGAGGATCTTAACTTATTGACTCATGGGGAGAAAAAGAAATAAAATGTAAACCAAAAACACACAAAATTCCTTATAAGTGTAGTAGGTTTTATGAAGGATAAAGAAATAGGATTGACACAACAGAGAGTAATTACTTTTTGAGAAGGTGTTTTGTTTTAGATAATCAGAGGAGTCCTCTTGGAAGCGGTGTCATTTTAACTGAGATCTGAATGATAAATGGCGGTCAGGCTCACCAGTCATCCAGGAGGAAAGTGCACAGTATGATAAAATGGCTGGTGGCAGGCCCTGAGATAGGAGTAATTTGCCATGTTTATGGAAGTGAAAAGGAGCTAGTGTGACTGAAATGTAGAAAATGAGGCTGAGGAGGTATATGTGTGTTTACTCATACATTTAAAAAATTTATTTGATTGAAGTATAGTTGATTTACAATGTTATGTGAATTTCTGCTGTACAGCAAAGTGATTCAGTTTTATATATATATATATATATATATATATATACATATATATATATATATATATACACTTTTCCACATTCTTTTCCATTATGATTTATCAAAGGATATTGAATATAGTTCTCTGTGTTATACAGTAGGACCTTGTTGTTTATCCATTCTAAATACAGTAGTTTCCATCTACTAATCCCAAACTCCCAATCCAACCCTCCCCCACCCCCCTCCTCCTTAGTAACCACAAGTCTGTTCTCTGTAGTCATAGAAGATATTTTTAAGTTTGATTTTGTTATGTTATCACACAAGGACAATGGGATGCATCAAAAGTTTTTAAAACAAATAAATGATATAATATAAGCTATTTTTAAAGGCCATTCTGGATGATGTAAGGCAATTATAAGGGGCCACGGTGGGCTGTGCCAAGAAAGGAAGCAGGGGGACAATAAAAAGGTTATTGTAGTCATCTGGTCAAGCAATCAATGAAAGAGGGCTAGGGTGGAAGCAGTGGAGATGCTTATATCTTTTTTAAGGTAGTCTGAATAAGAATTGCTGATTGTTTATATATAAGGGTGGGTTGTAGGAAGGAAGAATATAGACTGTACCCTAAGTCATTTTCTTTACAATTAGATGGATGGACATGGCATTTACTGATACAGGGGAGAAAGAGAAAATGTAAATCACCTGGTTTTCATTAATCTGGACGTGCCTAACATGACCCAAATGGAGACATTAGGTAGACCTATGTTAACACAATAGGATGTCAAAATTTGAAATTTTGAATAAGATATAAATATTGAGCAGATATCAAATACCAAAGTAACTTTTGGTTAGACCTTCCTGGGGGCTGTAAAACAAAAATATCTGAGGATTAGATTACTTACTTTTGTGAGTATTTACGGTGCTATGTGGCTGGAAACTGAGAAAGTTGTTCAAGGAGATCTATTTGGTGAAAGCTGCTATTGTAAAGTAAGTCCCACTCTTCTTTAAAGAGTTTAATGGAATTATTTGGAGAGCTTGATGTATTTCCCAACAGTTAGGAAAAGCATACTGAACAAGCATTTTAAGCCTTCTTGGGAAATCTACAGGATGAGAGATGGGCTGACTATCTGCTTTGGTGGCAGAGCAAAAGGGAGTGGCTGCTGCTTTGGGATCCACCTCCACTCACAGAGATATCTCAGGAAGAGAATGTTTGAGTGAACCTTACGGATCAGTTGTGGGCCATGTAGGAGAGAGAGATACCTACTCATGCAGACTGCCTAAAGTGATATGGATATTAGAAGTTGAAGAGAGACCTTTTGAGTGTACCGCTATGAAAAAAGAGTAAGCAACTGCAGGACTAGACTGGGTTTGCTAACATTAAGACTGTGTGTGTGTGTGTGTGTGTGTGTGTGTGTGTGTGTGTGTGTGTGTGTGTGTGTGTGTGTGTGTTGGAGAGGGTGAAGGTTCTCCAAAGTACCAGTAAAATTCCTCATTTAGGAAACAGTAAGATTTAAACAATTTCTAAACATAGACATGGTAATAGCACTGTTCAATAATATTAATAAAGAAATTCCCTCCCCCTCCTGACCTCTACTTTCTCCCAGTTTCCCATAAATAGTAAAACGAATAGAAATATAATATAGTATATTATATACTTACTAATATATAGTTTATACTTAACTAGTAAGGGTGCTAATCATACCCTTAATAATTGACAGGATATACTGTCAATTAATAAAGAATCTAGTCTGCAGCAGGACTTGGCTGGGAGGGAGGAGAAGTTCAGAGTTTTTCTTATTATATAAATAAAACATTTTTAATCTAAATTGAGATCATGTTCACAATTATAATGATCATAGAACTTTTTGGTACCCAAGAATAATAAAGAAAATCATGTGGCCTCACAAGTTTTCACTCAATTGAAAGGGAAGGGCGGAAAATAACTATGTCAATGGAAATGGAAGAATTATTTAGCAAAAATCAAAGAGGTAATTAACTACATTTTAAAAAATATTAAATCAGTCTCACTTAAAATTCAATCTGTTCTTAGCAAACATACATAGTGTTGCAAGTAAGGATAAAATCAGATGCTAAAGTTATGGGATATAATGGGGGGAAAAGCATAAATACTGGACTCACACAAACCTGGTACTGAATCCAGGCTTCAGTAATTTTAAAGTGTGGAACTTAGAAATACTCCCAAAAGGCAAAATATACCTGCCTCATGTGATTATCTTGCAGATCTGTGAAGTGATTCGGGCAAAGTACCTTACGTAAGCACTCAAAATATACGTTCATCATATTTTGTAAAGAACTTATTTTTCCAAGTCATACTTTAAAAATACTGTATTGCTAAATATATAAAAGCATACAAATCTGAAAAACGCACCCTTTACTTAAACCTCAGATACAGCTTGTGCACTTATAAACTCATGAAAAGCTTACTTTAGTCATGAAGGTATTCTCTTTTTTGCACTGCTATTTCTTCAAATTATTAATAAGCTTTAAAGACAGGTTTCACTTCATTGAAAGATTTCACTCTCACAGGCACTGCTGCTCACCCCCAGGGCATCGTCTCCTTGTAGCCAATTGCTTCATCCAACTGATTCATTGCACAGTTGTTACAGTTCATTAGAAGAATGAGCGATGCTGATAATTCAGCAGATGAAATTCATTGGTCTCTATATGGTTCAGCTACCACTGTGAGTTTTGCCCTGTGGAACAGGGAAGCATCATGTGAGAGAGTAAAGAAAATATGGTGCTTGCTTTCAGCCCTTAGGTTTGGATGGGTATACCCTTTGTAAATCAAATCAATAAATATTTCTCAAGAGTTTCAAGTTGTTGAGTTTTCTTTCAAAATTATTTTGACCATCACTGTTTTACAGCAAGAGATTTTCACTATGACCCAGTCGTGAGTTGTTTTTATTTTTTTCTGGAAACACTGATCTCTATAGGTGTAGCAACAATGTAATTTTAATACCAAGAAATGTACTATAAAATATAAAATAATTAATAAAATATGGCAGTATAGTATAGAGGAAATTGTAACTATTTAGTGTGTGCTTGACAGTGTGTTAGGTACTCAAACTTCAGTAGTAAACAAGACAGGCATAGGATGTGAGGAAAGAAAGATAGGAAGAATTAAAAAGTGATGTACTGATAGTCTTGCTACCACTTAATAAGTAGGAACAATGAGAGATATGGTTGATCATAAGATTTACACACTATACACACAGGATTTGTCTGACTGGACTAGGAGGTCAAACTAGTCTTTGGTATAATCTATGGGAGAGAGAAAAGAGAAAAAGTTTATCTACTAATTCCAACTGCTCAAAGTTCAACTTATAGGGAGATGATTCCTTTTCTATTCTGAATTCTATCACCTGACCCACTTGAAGGCCCTCAGAATATCAGATCCCATGTTTTGTGGTGTGCTGTTTTGTCTAAATCCAGAAAATGTGGGAAATTTTTGAACTTCTGATTATGCCACTTTGGGCCAGATAGTAAGGAGGAGGGCCTGGCATCCTCAGGGCATGTCTCTTGTAGCTTTTGGATGCAGTGTGAGAAGAAAGTAGCACTGCAACAATGAAGGTACCAATCAAGGGAAAATGAGGTGGTTCCTAAGAATTATTTCCAACAGAATGTCATGCACTTTATGTAGATAGCAGGGCAAAAATCTGTCAAAGAGTAACTTATTAATACCTGTTTGATAGTTAATGAGTGATTGACTGAATGAAAGAATGACTAAGAGTCATGTACTAGACAACTGTTTTGTTAGATACAAAAGATAGGAAAGTGGTGACAAAAGAAAAATAAAGATTAAATACATAAATTATTTTTCTATAAATGATGCTCTATTTTCAGTTTGTCATAGAGCTGCACTTTTTGTCCCTATTACAGATTTTGAAAAAGAATAATTCCTACTTGACTATTGAGAAGAACTATGGAGAATTATAAAGAAAAACCACACTGTTCATTAATATGCTGGAAAAGAAAGCAATCAATCATCCGGTTAACTCTAAGCTAAAATAAAAGACAAATGGAATATTTGCATAGTCTTCATTTTAATAAAGAAAGTATACATAATTTACCTCGCCTAATCTTTCTTAATCTGAGCAATCAAATTTGTCTTTTCCAAGCTATTTATATCAAGACAAAAGAGCCAACTGCATATTTTCAAAGTTCAAGTTGCCATCAACCTAACTTCTCCCCTCAAACATGCAGGAAAAAAGTGCAAGTAAAATTAGTGATACTGAACTCCTACTGTTATATTTGATATTTTAATGAATTAACTAAATGATTTTGGAAATGTGTACAACTGTTCCCAAATAACAAAGTTTCTCAAAAACATGTTTTAAGGTTCCATCCATTGTTGTGTTCTATGAGTCTGTATTTTCGAAAACGTGTTTTGCAGGGATCGTAATTCAGCAAGTCTGGCAGGACTACACAGACTACTGTAATTTGTTACATGGTTTTACTATGCTATGTGACTAAAGCTTTATTCTGGCTCCCTCCAAACCAGAATTATATTCTCCAGAAACATAATACTTTATTATTACTATCAGGGCCAGGAATTTTCTTTCATCAGGTTCACAAATTATGTGTTTCTGTTATAGAAATTTCTCATCAATAAAGTAAGTCAGATAATAATATATGGTTAACTTGCAAGCATTTGTCATATGAAATTTCCTTAAGCATACAAATGATTGTACAACTTCATAAATCTGAGCTTCTTAATACTCCCTAATGCCTAGAGAATAAAGTTTAACCACTACAGTTAACTATTCAAAATCATCCAGGATCTATACCAGAGTACTCCATAAAGTAGTGATTACAGGAAGTACAGATTCTTATGGTTAGTGTGTTATTTGGGCATGAGGGTGCAATGGCAGTTAAGATAGGAAGAAAGTTTTCATTCACAATTTGAAAATGCTTTGGTCATCATGATGAAGATTTTTATTACTTGGACACTGAAGAGTCTAGACAGATATGAAACTGAAAATTTCCCTGTGTTCGTACACCTTTCTCCTACGCAGGGTATATATTTTTCTTACACAGGATATTGACATCTGTAAGCCTCAATGTACATTGTCAGGCTAGACTTTTCTGACTGCACTGGACACATGAACAACTTCTCAGATCTCTAAGCACTACCTGAGATACAGTTTTAGACTTGCTACATTCAGAGGTTCATGATTGGATTTTGTCTTGTGCTTAACTATAAAGCATGATGCTTTACCCAAGTATGCAATAGAAAGAAATGGCCTGTAGGGATTAGCATAACTTATACATTTTCCCCAGAAGAAAATATAAAAATATATTTTATCTGGATGAAATAAACATCACATGGGACAACCAAGTAACCGGACCACATTAATTGAGCTTTTCTTTTGTCCATATAGTTTCAGCAAAAGAACCATTTCAAAATCAATTGCAACTTACAAAATTTGATTTTAATATGCATCATTCCCCAGAGCCAAATTTTAATTTGAGTTTTCTGGTTAGTTACGTATTTGAGGCCTCTGCAGACTAAACTGTGTACTTAGAGCTTAGGAATTTATGAGACAACCTTAGTATTCTCATTAGAAACAGCATGTCCAAAATCATTACTCAGCCTACAGGTCCCTTATCCAATAGGCAAAGAAATCTAATGGAGACCTTGTAATATATTTTAGTTGTCCTGGCTGCTATATATACCTTCTCAAGAGGAAGGTCCATATATTTTGATGAGAACAAACTATAACCCTGTTTCCCAAGTTACTTTTATCTGCACTGAGCTTGAACCTACAATGGTGTTGTGCACTCAGCACATCTAAACTGATGATGGCCTATGTGCAGCACACAGAAGTTTGAAACCAATTGCCTGAGGTTTTTCTAACTGCTGCCACATGTCTACATGTTCTTTTAAAAACAGTATCAGGAAGAAAAGGGTAATAATTGTGAGGGGGCAAGAATGGAGCTTATGGGATGCTGATAACATTATTACATTTCTTTATCTGAGAAAAGGTTATACATAGATGTCTATGTTGTGGCTCAGAATTTGTGCACTTTTCTATATGTATGATATCAGAAATAAAATTTTTTTAAATGGCCACTTGTATAATAATTTCATGAAATTGAAACCAACTGCTTGAAGATTTCTTACCTGCTACCATCATGCCTACATCTCAATCTTCTCTTGGTTAAACAACAATGAAGACAACAACAAACATAACCTAGCTCTTTTGGGGGCATAGAATGAGCTCATAAGAGTACTAATAGCTATGTCTTTGTTCCAAGAAGCTGATTTTCGCAAAACTGTTGTTATCCATTTTATTCATATGATACTGCAGCAGCTAGTAAATGGAAAATTCAAGCTGTCCATGGGATTGCTTTAAACTATCATCTCTTAAATATTTATTAACAGTTGGATATATGGCTTTAGAGCTCATGGATGAGAATATAACTATCAGGATATTTATGACAGTTAATACAATGAGAATGGATGAGAGTGCCTAGAGAGAGAGAGCATAAAGTGAGAAGAAAATTTGTCCAGGAATACAGCTGGGAGAAGTGCCAAGATTTAAAGGGCAAATAGGGGAAGATGACCCAGTAGAAAATACTGAGGAGGAAAATCTACCTAAGTAGGTAAACATTAGCAGTGTGTCATCAGGGTCCAAATGCGGGAAATGAGGCAAATGCAGAGTCAACAGTTAAAGTTGCTGCCCTTGAACATGTCTAAAGCTAAAAGGAAGGAGGCAGTAATGGCAAAGCTAAAAATACATGTGAGAATGGCAATCCAGAATCCAGGTATAAGAAATTCACTTTAATAAAAGTTATGAATTATTTAGTAGACATTAAATGCCATATATTTTAGACGTGTTGTCTAGTATGCTTTTTACCACAATACTACAAGAAAGGGACTGATCAGTGTCAGAAACTATACCATCACCCTGAGAGTAACTAGAATGCACTGTGCAGTTACACATCTACCATACTATCACTCCATGCTAATTTATCTCATGTTAATCATGAAAATTTTCCAGGGATCTTTTAATTTTATTCTGGTCTAGGGTTTAGCATGATATTCTTATAATATCTGTACATATTTGCATATGTTGGAAGAGATGTTGTTAAATGATAAGTACACCCATTATATTTAACCTGTTTTATGCCTCACAAAAACAAATATATATATAATTATGCAAATTGAATATTTTATTAAAACTTATTTCAGAATAAACTCCTTTGTGAGTATTTTATGGTAAGAGATCCAAGGCAAACAAGTAAATGTACCTTCATGGACAATGAGGGTACAAATAGAGTCCTAAGAGTCTTCAAAAGAAATTTTCTGAAGTTACATGCATTGATTTGATTAGTTATATTCACGAAGATCAATTAATATAGTAGGCAAGAAAGGAAGAAATTTATAAAGGAGACACTTTAATCCCTATACCATAAAATGGAACCACACAGTAACTTTACATAGACAGTTTCATGGTTGCTAATTACAGAACAGGATTTCATTTTTTGTAAATGCTTTCATATCTGATTTTACCTAAAATATTCTTTTAAATGGTTATAATTTTTAACTTCCTTGTCCTTTTGCACCTAAATCAAGAGCCCTTTCTTCCCTTATCTATAATTTGTAAGGCTTTCATTTTCACAGCTATGGGCAGAATTCCAGTTCTATGAACTGAGTCAGAAAGTGCAGGAGCTAAAGAAATCCATTTGTAAAAATTGAAAGAGGAGCAAAAAAAAAAAAAAAAAAAATTGAAAGAGGAAGTACAGAGGCTAATACAAATATATGGTATAATTGATTTTTAAGAAAGGAATATGAAGCCTATAATAGCTTTCTTTATACTGATTATATCACTCTCAAGCTGAAAATTATTTAGTATCTCCCCTTCGCCAAGGTTGTTAGAATGTTAAACAGGTCTTCCATAGTCTGTCTTCTTATTCTTCCAGCCTCACATCTCATCAGGTCTTCTTGGACCCTAGGCTTTGGCCATGCTGAACTATATGCAGTTCTCCTAATGCCCCAGATCATTTCAAAGCTCTATAAATTTGCACAATTAAGCCCTTTATAAATATTAGCTTCTTTTTGTACCTGAAATGCTTTCTCTCCTTATCTACTTACTGGTCATTCTTTTTTAGCAGGCACTTCAGTGCCCTTCCTGATAACTCCCTCTTTGTATAGAATTGTCTTCTCCCTCCATTTTGACCCAAAATATAGTGATACAAATTTCAAACTCAGTCTCTTTTACATACTACCACATCTGTTTAAATTCTCTGCCCCTATAACACTTGGAGTACTTTGAAGACAAGGATCCTGACTGACTGACCTCAGTATCCTGTGCATCTTGTATAACTCTAAATACCATTAAAAATATCTATGGAATAAAAAGCCCAGAAATATACCCCCACAAATGGCTCAGGTGACTTTTTACAAAGATACAAAAGCAATTTAATGAAGGGAATATAATCCGTCAAACAACTGGTGTTGGGGCAATTGGACACACATAAGAAAAAAAAAAGAAAAAGAACCTTGACCTAAACCCCACAAATTTACATAAAATTTAACTCAAAATTGATTATAGACTTAAATGAAAAAATAAACACCATTAGGGAAATCCAAATGAAAACTACAACAAGATATCACTACATACCTATCAGAATGCCTAAAATTTAAAAAAAAAAAAAAGTGAAACATCACATACTGGCAGGAATGAATCAAAGATGCAACTTGTAACTGACTCCTGGTCTGGGGGACTGATCACACAAGTCACAGGGGTTCATTCCCATAAAAATGCTTATAAGAAGCATAAAGAGATCAAGGGGAAGAGATGACGGCACAGATTGTTACTATCAGGTTTTGACCGCTAAATTATGGATGGAGCATTCTCATAAAAATAAATATGATCCTATCCTATTACTCAGTAATCATATTCTGGGCATTTTCCCCAAAGAAATAAAACTTAGATTCAAAAATGTTCATAACAGCTTTATTTTTAATAACCCAACACTGGAAAGAACCAAGATGACCTTCAATACATATTAATACATACATAACACAGAATATTACAGAGGAATAAAAAGGAATGCACTATTGATACATATAAATACTTGAATGAATCTTCAGGGAATTATGTTGAGTGAAAAAAGCCAATATCAAAGATTACTACAGTATGATTCTATTTATATAACATTATAAAATGACAAAATTTTAGAAATGGGTAAGAGATTAGTGATTTCCAGGTGTTAGGATCTGGGTAAGGGAAGAAAGAAGATGATTATGATTATAAAAGGGCAATATGAGGGATCCTTGCGACAACTGAACTGCTCAATATCTTGACTGTGGTAGTAGACATGTGATATAATGTTATGTAATTATACAAAACTAAACACACACACACACAAACACGAGTACAAATAAAATTGAGAAAATCTGAAAAAGATCCATGGATGTTACCAGTGTTAATATTTTGGTAATATTATAGTTTTACAAAATGTTTACCATTGGGGGAAACTGGTAAAGGGTATATGGCATCTCTATGTATTATTCCTACAACTGCATGTGAATCTACAATTATCTCAATACAATTTTCAATAAAAGATATTAGTTGAACAAATTCATTGGTTTTTGCACACACTAAATACTTTAATAAGACCTATGAAAACAAACACATAAAATGAGAAAACTTTTTTTCAGTCATATATTTTAATGAGCCTAATTCATTTTTTACATTAAACTTAAAAAAAATTTTTTTTGAGATAACTGTAGTTTTTTGTTCGGACTTTTTTTTTGGAAGGAGGGATGCTTTCACTCATCAGCATTTCCAGTTTCCAGCTTCTTAAGCTCCAAGTCTGCAGTATAAGAGGCCAAAAGGAAGCCCAAAGAACTCATCATCATGCTGTTCCTCATGTCCTCAAGTCCCTAGCCAGTCTGCCTTCTCTTCACCTTTCAGGATATCCTTATGTTTGCTTTGTATATAATGTCTAGGGTTTTTTGGATATACTTAGCAGGAGAAATAGGGAAAAGTACACCTGTGGAAGTGGGAGAATTGAAATCAACTTTCAGTTCTTCTAAATGAAAAGGAATGCTGCTACCAAGAAATATCGAAGGACAATAAAATAAAATTCAGAAAGCTTAAAATACTATATCAGGTTTACCAAACAGCATACAGCTTGTGAGTTTGTGTGTACAATATAAGGAAAAAGTTAGGCATGGACCATTGTTTATAGCAAGCGACCTAGTTATCGCATCAGATTTTAGTAGATGGTTTCTTAAAAAAAATTTGTTAGGGAAAAAAAAGCTACATTTTTTAGAAAGTAAAAATAGAATATTAATTACAAAACCTTTGTACATAATTTAATTCTGCTTGTTTTCCTGTGGTAATGAGAATGATTTGGAGTGACTGAATAATAATAGATTAAAACATCTCTTTAGGGTGGAGGGAGAAAGCTTCGGGGCCGCGGAGGAGAACACAGCTACAGGGGTGTGGAGGGCAAAGCCGAGAGATTCCCGCACAGAGGATCGGGGCCGACCGGCACTCACCAGCCCGAGAGGGACTGGGAGCTGAGGCTCGGGCTTCGGTTGGAGCGCCGGGAGAAGACCGGGGTTGGCAGCGTGAACACAGCCTGCAGGGGGTTAGTGCACCACGGCTAGCCAGGAGGGAGTCCGGGGAAAAGTCTGGAGCTACCGAAGAGGCAAGAGACTTTTTCTTCCCTCTTTGTTTCCTGGTGCGCGAGGAGAGGGGATTAAGAGCGCTGCTTAAAGGAGCTCCAGAGACGGGTGCGAGCCGTGGCTAAAAGCACGGACCCCAGAGACGGGCATAAGACGCTAATGCTGTTGCGGCCGCCACCAAGAAGCCTGTGTGCGAGCACAGGTCACTATCCACACCCCGCTTCCAGCGAGCCTGTGCAGCCCGCCACTGCCAGGGTCCCGGGATCCAGGGACAACCTCCCCGGGAGAACGCACAGCGCGCCTCAGACTGGTGCAACGCCACGCCAGCCTCTGCCGCTGCAGGCTCACCCCGTACTCCGTACCTCTCCCTCTCTCCGGCCTGAGTGAGCCAGAGCCCCTGAATCAGCGGCTCCTTTAACCGCGTCCTGTTTGAGCGAAGAACAGACGCCCTCCCGCGACCTACACGCAGAGGCAGGGCCAAATCCAAAGCTGAGCCCTGGGAGCTGTGCGAACAAAGAAGAGAAAGGGAAATCTCTCCCAGCAGCCTCAGGAGCAGCAGATTAAAGCTCTGCAATCAACTTGATGTACCTTGCATCTATGGAATACACGAATAGACAATGAATCATCCCAAATTGAGGAGGCAGACTTTGAGAGCAATATTTATGATTTTTTCCCCTTTTCCTCTTTTTGTGAGTGTGTATGTGTATGCTTCTGTGTAAGATATTGTCTGTATAGCTTTGCTTCCACCATTCGTCCAAGGGTTCTGTCTTTTTTTTTAAATTTTTTTTCTTAATAATTATTTTTTATTTTAATAAGTTTATTTTATCTTACTTTATCTTCTTTCTTTTTTTCCTTCCTTCCCTCCTTCCTTCCTTCCTACCTCCCTCCCTCTCTTTCTTTCTCTTTCCTTCCTTCCTTCCTTCCTTCTTCTTCTATTAATTCTTTCTTTCTACTTTTTCTCCCTTTTATTCTCAGCCGTGTGGATGAAAGGCTCCTGGTGCTCTAGCCAGGAGTCAGTGCTGTGCCTCTGAGGTGGGAGAGCCAACTTCAGGACATTGGACCACAAGAGACCTCCCAGCTCCATGTAATATAAAACGGCAAAAATATCCCAGAGATCTCCATCTCAACACCAGCACCCAGCTTCACTCAACAACCAGCAAGCTACAGTGCTGGATGTTCTATGCCAAACAACTAGCAAGACAGGAACACAACCCCACCTATTAGCAGAGAGGCTGCCTAAAATCATAATAAGTCCAAAGACACCCCAAAACACACCAACAGATGAGGACTTGCCCACCAGAAAGACAAGATCCAGCCTCATCCACCAGAACACAGGCACTAGTCCCCTCCACCAGGAAGCCTACACAACCCATTTAACCAACCTTAGCCACTGGGGACAGACACCAAAAACAACGGGAACTACGAACCTCCAGCTTGCAAAACGGAGACCCCAAACATAGTAAGATAAGCAAAATAGAAGACAGAAAAACACACAGCAGATGAAGGAGCAAGACAAAAACACACTAGACCTAAGAAATGAAGAGGAAATAGGCAGTCTACCTGAAAAAGAATTCAGAATAATGATAGTAAAGATGGTTGAAAATCTTGGAAATAGAATAGACAAAATACAAGAAACATTTAACAAGGACCTAGAAGAACTAAAGATGAAACAAGCAACATTGAACAACACAATAAATGAAATTAAAAATACTCTAAATGGGATCAATAGCAGAATAACTGAGGCAGAAGAACGGATAAGGGATCTGGAATATAAAATAGTGGAAGTAACTACTGCAGAGCAGAATAAATATAAAACAATGAAAAGAACCGAGGACAGTCTCAGAGACCTCTGGACAACATTAAACACACCAACATTAGAATTATAGGGGTTCCAGAAGAAGAAGAGAAAAAGAAAGGGACTGAGAAAATATTTGAAGAGATTATAGTTGAAAACTTCCCTAATATGGGAAAGGAAATAGGTAATCAAGTCAAGGAAGCACAGAGAGGCCCACACAGGATAAATCCAAGGAGAAATATGCCAAGACACATATTGATCAAACTGTGAAAAATTAAATACAAAGAAAACATATTAAAAGCAGCAAGGGAAAAACAACAAATAATACACAAGGGAATCCCCATAAGGTTAACCACTGATCTTTCAGCAGAAACTCTGCAAGCCAGAAGGGACTGGCAGGACATATTTAAAGTGATGAAGGAGAAAAACCTGCAACCAAGATTACTCTACCCAGCAAGGATCTCATTCAGATTTGATGGAGAAATTAAAACCTTTACAGACAAGCAAAAGCTGACAGGGTTCAGCACCACCAAACCAGCTTTACAACAAATACTAAAGGAACTTCTCTAGACAAGAAACACAAGAGAAGGAAAAGACCTACAATAACGAACCCAAAACAATTAAAATGGGAATAGGAACATACATATCTATAATTACCTTAAATGTAAATGGACTAAATGCTCCAACCAAAAGACACAGATTGGCTGAATGGATACAAAAACAAGACCCATATATATGCTGTCTACAAGAGACCCATTTCAGACCTAGGGACACATACATACTGAAAGTGAGGGGATGGAAAAATATACTCCATGCAAATGGAAATGAAAAGAAAGCTGGAGTAGCAATTCTCATATCAGATAAAACAGACTTTAAAATAAAGACTATTAGAAGAGACAAAGGAGGACACTACATAATGATCAAGGGATTGATCCAAGAAGAAAATATAACAACTGTAAATATTTATGCACCCAACATAGGAGCACCTCAATACATAAGGCAAATACTAACAGCCATAAAAGGGGAAATCGACAGTAACACATTCATAGTAGGGGACTTTAACACCCCACTTTCACCAATGGGCAGATCATCCAAAATGAAAATAAAAATGGAAACATAAGCTTTAAATGATACATCAAACAACATGAAATTAATTGACATTTATAGGACATTCCATCCAAAAACAACAGAATACACATTTTTCTCAAGTGCTCATGGAACATTCTCCAGGATAGATCATATCTTGGGTCACAAATCAAGCCTTGGTTAATTTAAGAAAATTGAAATTGTATCAAGTATCTTTTCCGACCACAACGCTATGAGACTAGATATCAATTACAGGAAAAGATCTGTAAAAAATACAAACACAGGGAGGCTAAACAATACACTACTTAATAACGAAGTGATCACTGAAGAAATCAAAGAGGAAATCAAAAAATACCTAGAAACAAATGACAATGGAGACACGATGACCCCAAACCTATGGGATGCAGCAAAAGCAGTTCTCAGAGGGAAGTTTATAGCAATACAATCCTACCTTAAGAAATAGGAAACATCTCAAATAAACAACCTAACCTTGCACCTAAAGCAATTAGAGAAATAAGGACCAAAAAACCCCCAAAGTTAGCAGAAGGAAAGAAATCATAAAGATCAGATCAGAAATAAATGGAAAAGAAATGAAGGAAACGATAGCAAAGATCAATACAACTAAAAGCTGGCTCTTTGAGAAGATAAACAAAATTGATAAACCATTAGCCAGACTCATCAAGAAAAAAAGGGAGAAGACTCAAATCAATACAATTAGAAATGAAAAAGGAGAAGTAACAACTGACACTGCAGAAATAAAAAAGATCATGAGAGATTACTACAAGCAACTATATGCCAATAAAAAGGACAAACTCAAAGAAATGGACAAATTCTTAGGAAAGCACCTGCCAAAACTGAATCAGGAAGAAATATAAAATATGAACAGACCAATCACAAGCACCGAAATTGAAACTGTGATTAAAAATCTTCCAACAAACAAAAGCCCAGGACCAGATGGCTTCACAGGTGAATTCTATCAAACATTTAGAGAAGAGCTAACACCTATCCTTCTCAAACTCCTCTAAAATATAGCAGAGGAAGGATCACTCCCAACCTCATTCTACAAGGCCACCATCACCTTGATACCAAAATCAGACATGGATGTAACAAAGAAAGAAAACTACAGGCCAATATCACTGATGAACATAGAGGCAAAAATGCTCAGCAAAATACTAGCAAACAGAAAGCAACAGCAAATTAAAAGGATCATACACAATGATCAAGTGGGGTTTATTCCAGGAATGCAAGGACTCTTCAATATACGCAAATCAATCAACGTGATACACCATATTAACAAATTGAAGGAGAAAAACCATATGATCATCTCAGTACATGTAGAGAAAGCTTTTGACAAAATTCAACACCCAGTTATGATAAAAACCCTGCTGAAAGTAGGCATAGAGGGAACTTTCCTCAACATAATAAAGGCCATATATGACAAACCCACAGCCAACATCATCCTCAATGGTGAAAAACTGAAAGCCTTTCCATTAAGATCGGGAATAAGACAAGGCTGCCCACTCTCACCACTCTTATTCAACATAGTTTTGGAAGTTTTAGCCACAGCAAACAGAGAAGAAAAGGAAATAAAAGGAATCCAAATCAGAAAAGAAGAAGTAAAGCTGTCACTGTTTGCAGATGACATGATACTATACATAGAGAATCCTAAAGATGCTATCAGAAAACTACTAGAGCTAATCAATGAATTTGGTAAAGTAGCAGGATACAAAATTAATGCACAGAAATGTCTGGCATTCCTATACACTAATGATGAAAAATCTGAAAGTGAAATCAAGAAAACACTCCCATTTACCACTGCAACAAAAAGAATAAAATATCTAGGAATAAACCTACCTAAGGAGACAAAAGACCTGTATGCAGAAAATTATACGACACTGATGAAAGAAATTTAAAATGATACAAATAGATGGAGAGATATACCATGTTCTTGGATTGGAAGAATCAACATTGTGAAAATGACTCTACTACCCAAAGCAATCTACAGATTTAATGCAATCCCTATCAAACTACCACTGGCATTTTTCACAGATCTAGAACAAAAAATTTCACAAACACAGAAGACCCCAAATAGCCAAAGCAATCTTGAGAATGAAAAATGGAGCTGGAGGAATCAGGCTCCCTGACTTCAGACTATACTACAAAGCTACAGTAATCAAGACAGTATTGTACTGGCACAAAAACAGAAAGATAGATCAATGGAACAGGAAAGAAAGGCCAGAGATAAACCCACACACATATGGTCACCTTATCTTTGATAAAGGAGGCAGGAATGTATAGGGGAGAAAGGACAGCCTCTTCAATAAGTGGTGCTCAGAAAACTGGACAGGTACATGTAAAAGTGTGAGATTAGATCACTCCCTAACACCATACACAAAAATAAGCTCAAAATGGATTAAAGATCTAAATGTAAGGCCAGAAACTATCAAACTCTTAGAGGAAAACATAGGCAGAACACTCTATGACATAAATCACAGCAAGATCCTTTTTGACCCACTTCCTAGAGAAATGGAAATAAAAATAAAAATAAACAAATGGGACCTAATGAAATTTAAAAGCTTTTGCACAGCAAAGGAAACCATAAACAAGACCAAAAGACAACTCTCAGAATGGGAGAAAATATTTGGAAATGAAGCAACTGACAAAGGATTAATCTCCAAAATTTATTAGCAGCTCATGCAGCTCAATAACAAAAAAACAAACAACGTAATCCAAAAATGGGCAGAAGACCTAAACAGACATTTTTCCAAAGAAGATATACAGACTGCCAACAAACATATGAAAGAATGCTCAACATCATTAATCATTAGAGAAATGCAAATCAAAACTACAATGAGATATCATCTCACACCAGTCAGAATGACCATCATCAAAAAATCTAGAAACAATAAATGCTGGAGAGGGTGTGGAGCAAAAGGGAACCTTCTTGCAATGCTGGTGGGAATGTGAATTTGTACAGCCACTATGGAGAACAGTATGGAGGTTCCTTAAAAAACTACAAATAGAACTACCATATGACCCAGCAATCCCACTACTGGGCCTATACCCTGAGAAAACCATAATTCAAAAAGAGTCATGTACCAAAATGTTCATTGCAGCTCTATTTACAATAGCCCGGAGATGGAAACAACCTAAGTGTCCATCATCGGATGAATGGATAAAGAAAATGTGGCACATATATACAATGGAATATTACTCAGCCATAAAAAGAAATGAAATTGAGCTATTTGTAATGAGGTGGATAGACGTAGAGCCTGTCATACAGAGTGAAGTAAGTCAGAAAGAGAAAGACAAATCCCCCATATGCTAACACATATATATGGAATTTAAGAAAAAAAAAATGTCATGAAGAACCTAGGGGTAAGACAGGAATAAAGACATAGACCTACTAGAGAATGGACTTGAGGATATTGGGAGCAGGAAGGGTAAGCTGTGACAAAGTGAGAGAGAGGCATGGACATATATACACTACCAAACATAAGGTAGATAGCTAGTGGGAAGCACCCGCATAGCACAGAGAGTTCAGCTTGGTGCTTTGTGACCGCCTGGAATGGTGGGATAGGGAGGGTGGGAGGGAGGGAGACGCAAGAGGGAAGAGATATGGGAACATATGTATATGTATAAGTGATTCACTTTGTTATGAAGCAGAAACTAACACACCTTTGTAAAGCAATTCTACTCCAATAAAGATGTAAAAAAATAAAATAAAATAAAATAACTTTTACAAGTACCTAAAAAAAAAAATCTCTTTAAAAAATTGTAATAAGCATATCAAATTTCTTCCTACACTCTACAATTAAATTGCATATTAACGTTGTTCAAGAAAGGTTACATTTAGCCTAACACATAACTTGATACATTTATTTAAAACTGTGAAAATACATTGTTTTAAATATTCAAAGAGCACAAATGAATGTTTCTTAAATCAGTAAATATATACATGTCACAGATATTTGAGAATGTATCATTTAGGAGAAAGGTGAAGAAAAGTGGGTTATCTACAGTAAGTATTTCAGTATAGAAATGTAATATATAAGCTTTTCCATCCTTGAATTGCATAACTTTTAAAAGAATTTAAATATTAATAAATACAGTATTCATTTTCCATGCATACAACTGTCAAAACATTTTGATAAACCATATGGATATTAGTATTACTCCAGAAAAAAAGATAAAGCAAATGATAATTACATTTTACCAATGTATAAGTGTAACACACACAAGCATTAGTTTGTTTTGTTTTGTTTTCCTAAGGGAATCCAGACAGTTGTAGCCAATAGAGATCTTCTTATTCAATGTGTTAATTTAAATTATCTATATGATAGTGACTTAATTTTAACATTAAATAATAAAGGTTGTTTTAAAAACATGTATTTAAAGATTTTTGTCACCTTCTTTTGATTTCTTTCTATATAATTCTTATTTTAAAATACTGCTTAACATTTTATAAAGTATCAAGTAAAATCTCAAGTAATATCTTTAGCCCTCATCTTCCACCATATTCTGCAGGGGAATAGCTTCCTGGTCTCAGGGCTTTAAGATTTTGATTGTACTTAAGTGAAGTGAAAGAAATATGAAGTTCTCCCCATAAAAAATACATTTGGTATTTTATTATAAAATACACAAACTTGATTAAAACAATAATGTTGAGGGCCAGAAATGGAAGAGAAAACCAGAGCAAAGCCTATGGGCTAGAGATCTTTAGGTCTTCCAGGTGCCAGGAGCCTGGAAGCCATTCCAAGCCTTCCAAGCCATTAATGCTAAATTAGCTGATTATATACACTGAGGAGCCTAAGATGAGAATGAGGAGAGAAAGAAAATAAATCCCCAGGAATCTTGAGCACTAAAACATAGTTACAAAATATTAGAGAAAAGTGTCATGATGTGAAAGACACACACAAAAGCCAAAAAGGCAAAGATTTGTATATGAGTATTTAAAATAATAGATCAATGTTTCAAAGGTTCAGATAATTATGTTTAAAATGATCAAAGATAAAGGCAGGAGTAACACTCATAAAATAAGCATAAGAGATCATAAAGCAGTAAAAAAAATCATGTGGGTAAGTCCCATTAATTGTTCATTATGAAAAGAATTTGAAATCATAGAAATAAAAAGTATTTCTATGTGCATATGGTGAAGTAGGAGGGAAAACTTTAGTTAATAGAGATTAAAGAAAATGCCCCTCTTGGGCTTCTAATACAATATATTTTTCCTTTAAAAAGATGACCCATGATTATTTGTTAATCAACTTTAATTTTCCACATCACTTATTTATTATTTTATCCAATCAATATTGTCATTTACTTATGCCAAGGCTTACAATAATTTAATGATGTCATATATTCTCTAATAGCATGTGTAGAAAATAAACAACTTAAAAGTACATATATACCATTAACTCTTTGTTTTTAATGTTTTATTTTGAAATAATTATAGACTAAAGACAGTTGCAGAAAGAGTACATAAGAGTTCTATGAACCCTTCACTAAGCTTCTCCCCAATGGTGACATGTTGTGTATGACTATAGTACAGTATCAGAACCAGGAAACTGACATTGGTACAGTACTGTTAACTAGACTACATCTTATTCAGTTTTCACTGGTTTTTGCGTACAATCATTCGTGAGTGTGTGTGTGTGTGTGTGTGTGTGTGTGTGAAGCTGTATGCAATTTCATCCCTTGCATAGACCCACACAGTCCTCACTAGAATCAAAATGCAGAACAATTCCATCACCACAAAGGAACTTCTTCATTCTATCTGCCAATAGTCTCACAACCCCATCCCCATCCTCATCCTCATTCTCTGGTACACATGAATCATTCAATCTATTTTCTTCTATTTTTCAATATTATTTTACAATATTTAAGAGGTAGATAAACATATGGATAAAAACAAATATCCATCTTATATAACTGTGCATCACTTAAGTTTTCATTATCCATTTATATGCACATTTTACATTTTTAAGACAACAGATAATACATACTCATTGTTCTGTGTTTGATTTTTTTAAACCAACAATGTATTTGGGAGATATATTTCTACTTAATATTTTTATTTCTATTTTCTATATAATATTGTGCTTCTTTGTATTTCTAAAAGTTTTCATTTATTTTTAACTTTTATGTGGCATACATAAGAAATGTGCACAGATAAAAATTCAGAATTCAGTCATCATGATGTCAGTTTGTCATCACAAAGTGTTTATGAAGCACCCCTCATGCCACTCAAAATCAGTGTCCATACTTCTCTAAAGTGACAAAAACCCTGGCTTCCAGCCCATATTCTCTTGTTTTTTCTATTTTTGAATTTTTATAAATGGAATTATGCAGTATACTTTCTTGAATCCTGTTTTTCTTCCATTAAAATGTCTTTTAAAAATTATTCTATGTTGTTAAGTATATCTGTAATCATTTCATTGCTCTTACTCTATTAAGATTTCATTGTATGAATATATCAAAATGTGCTCATTCATCCTATTGTTGATTGAATTTGAATGGATTACAATTTTTAACTAAAAGATGAAGCTCCTATGAGCATTTTTGTTCCTCTCACTTAGGGCATGTACATATAGACTTTTACTGAATATATAACTGAGGATAAAATTATTCAGTCATAGTTATAGACATGTTTAATTTTAACAGAAAATGTTTCTACTTCCTCTGATGGCAGACAGGCCCAAATCAGACCAACCCTCTCACAAATAATAACTAGTTATGTATTAAAAGCAACAACAACAAGAGTCAACAAAAAAACTACACATCTGTGAAACATGTAGTGTGACCAAAACCAAGCAGATATTAATAGAAATGTTCTCTTGAAATAAGAAATACACATTGAATGTGCTTCATGTTTTTATGGCTTTTTAATATGAGGGCAGACCTCAGTCAGCATCATACATGGCCCTCAACATTTAAGTAGTAGTATGTTGGATTGAGTTACTAGAGAACACAGATTAGGGTGGGCCCACAATTAGAGAGTAAGAAGAAAAATACTGGAATGTAAAAAGCCAGAAAGAGTGAGCATCAAATTCTGTATATATAGAAATATAAAGTGATGGAAACCAGTATAGAGGTTGCTCAAAAAATTAATAATAGAACTACCATATGATCCAGCAATTCTATGTCTGGGTATTTATCCAAAGGAAACAAAAACACTAACTCAAAAATTATCTGCACCCCATGTTCACTGCAGCAATATTCACAATAGCTAAGACATAGAAACAACCTAAGTGTCCACTGAAAGATGAATGGATAAAGAAAATGTGCATGCGCTCATGCACACATGCGCACGTGCATGCATGCACGCACGTGCCCACACACAATGGAATATTACTCAGCCATATAAAAGCAGAAAATTCTGCCATTGTGACTGTATAAATGGACCTTGAGTGCATCAATCTAAGTGAAATGAGTCAGATAGAGAAAGACAAATACTGTAAGATCTCTCTTAAATATGTAGAGTCAAAACACACAAAAAATAATGAACTTACAGATACAGAGAACAGATTGGTGGTTGCCAGAGGCAGGGGGTAGGGAATAGAAAAACTGATTGAAGGTGGTCAAAATGTACAGATTTCCAGTTATAAAATAAGTAAGTCCTTGGGATGTAATATACAGCATGTGATTATATTTAATAATACTATATTGTATATTTGAAATTTGCTAAGGAAGGAGATCTTGAAAGTTCTCATCAAAAGAAAAAAAATGTAACTATATGTAGTAACGGATATTAACTAGACTATTGCAGTGATCATTTCACAATATATACATATATATTAGATAATAATGCTTTACACCTGAAACTAATACGTTATGTCAATTATATTTCATTGAAAAAATCTGCATATAAATTCCCCCTAATTCTCTGATTGACCATGGATCCATGCATGTACAGAGTAGATCCAAGCAGTTCATCTAAGAATAAAAGAACTAAAGATTTCAGCTGCCACCCCTCACAGGAGAGAAAGAGCGTATAGTTTAAATTCTGCCAAGTCAATTTCTGCTAAATCAAAACTATTATAAAGAATACAACAGAATTGGAAATAGTTACAACATATTATTTGCCATGTCCAGGATAAAATCCACAATTACTAGAATACAAAACAGGAAAACAGAAAAAATTACTACAATACAAAGAAACGTGAAAAAAATCTTCATCTTGTTTGTTGCTGATATACAGGGATATAATTTTTTCTATCTTGACTTTGTATACACTGAATTAATTATATTTACTTTATTCAAAAACACCATCCTGATATTTTTGCACACACATAATAATCATATACAAATATGATACTCAGATCTTTTTCCCAATCATACCTTATTTCTTTTTTTTTCATTATACACTGTCTAGAATCACTAGCATAATGTTGAACATCAGTTGCATTACAGGCATATTTTTTTGCTTTTCAGATATTAATGGGAAAGTTTCAATAATATACCATTAAACATACTGTTCACTGTAAGTTCTTTTTAGATATTCCTTATCAAATTAAGGTAGGTCCTTTATATTCCTAATTGGCTAAGAGTTTAAAATGAATGTATTATAATTTGTCACTCTTTTTCTAAATCTACCTATATGTTCATATAAGATTTCTGTTTTTCCTTAAAGTGTTGAGCTATAGTGTTATAAATTCTATTGTCATACTGCAATTGCATTTCTAAAATAAGACACTTCTGTGATGATAATTTTATTATATGTATGTGTGTGTATATATATAAACACACACATGCATACACACCTTTATATAAATGTAATTTACTGTTGGATGAATTTGATTTTCTAATACATTTTTAGGACTTTTGAACCTTATGTTCATGAGTGAGATTTGTTTATAAATTTCCTTTCTTATAATTTTATTGAGCTTTTGGTTTCCAGATTTTGCTGGCTTTATAGAATTACTCAGGAATTCTTTCTTTTTTTTCCTCTAGTTTTGGAAAGGTCTCTATAGTATTTCTACCTTAAATTTTAAATAGTTTTATCACTGAAAGCACTTTGGCCTAGAGTTTTCTTTGCTGGACTCTTTTTAAGTAAACTTTATTGAGACTCTTTATAAGTAAATGTTATTGATATATATTTTACATATAATTAAATGAAACCATTTTGAATATGTATTTTGATGAATTTTTACAAATGTATATACCTATATTTAATGACCCCAAAATTACCATATAGAACATTTCCATCAGCCCAAGATGTTCTTCCATGACCCTTTCCATATGATAAGAAAAAGGTTCCAGCTGCAAAAGAATACATACAGTAAAAGCTTATTTTTTTTGAAATTCCAGTAAAGTCAAACATAATCAAGTATTGAAAAGCCAATCAATGGCTGCCTAGGTCAGAGAGGAGAAATTGACTTAAAATATTTTAATCATGATTTCCAGTTGGAAAATATCCTCAACAACCCACTGCTAAGAAAGAATACCAAATAAAATTTGATTATATTTCAATGAGTAACTTTCAAAAGTTTACATTATAGATAAATAACTGGAAATAAATAAATGTATTGAATACTTGAGAATTCACTTCATTCCAAGAAATGTGCAAGGAACTTTCATGTATAATTACTCTTAATTCTCAAAATGATTATACAAGATTGATGGTATGATTTTCTCAGTAATGCATTTAATAAAAATGAGGGTTTAGTAAATGACTTTTTCAAACCACACACCTAGTAAATTCCAGGACTGTGACTGAACCCAGGTCTGTTCTGACACCTGAGCCCATGCCTTTACATGTTTACAGTAAAGTTGAATACAAATAGATATGAACCCTTGATAGCTTCTATCAGCATTCCTCCTTGGGTGAGATCCATTTTGTCTAGGAATATATTTTGATTACATTATTTCACAGATGTTCTAGAGTGACAATCTGAAAGCCTGTGCTGAATTATAATGCTAACAAGAGAGAAAAAGTGATGTGTGTGAGAGAGGGAAAAAGGGAGAGAGGAAGAGAAGGGAGGGAGGAAGGGAGGGAGAGAGAGAACACTAAATTACTCTGAAAGTAAGAGCTTGAGGAGATCTTGGTAGAGGGAAGAGGGAGATGGTGATAGGACAGTATTTATTTCATCCTGAACCATGACCCACAACTATGAATCCAGATTTGGGCAGGGATCTATCTGTGATTTGGCAGCATGGCATACATGGCCAGACAAACAGATTCTGTCTCTCTGGCTGATACCTCTCTCCCTTCTCATAGCAGGCACTGGTTAATAACTGATCTAATGAGCAAAGCCCCTGCAGAAGGAAATGGTGGCAATTAGTGTAGAAACTCTTCTAACCTAACCCAGGCAAGTGGCTCAAGGCAGGCACCTAGGAGAATCCCTGGCCATACTGATAACTCAAAGCATATGCCTGAGTTAGCAACTGAATTCACTGGAATTTAATTACTCAACATGATTATATACTGATGGCAAACTTGTTTTTGGAAGAACTGATTATTATTAGGCAAACACTTCCATTATTCATTTATTAAAATATTGGGCTTACTTCCCAGACTAGAAGTGAATCCTCCACTTATTTTCACTTCATTACCTTTTTACTTGAATATGTTTAACTTTCTGAGGTGGTTATTTTGACTCATGTCATTCTTTAGCATGATTAAGCCATTAAAGTTCATTCAGAAAATGGATTTTTCTTCAGATCAAAAAGCAGCACTACGATGATAAAATACAGGATAGCTGTCAGTTTTGTTCTGACAGCTCAGACCATAGTGTCTTATTTGTTTGCTTATAGACCTTTACATGACTCCCAAACCAATAATTTCATATAATAGATTGGCTGCTAAAATGTTAGTCATTAGGCCTAGCCTATAAACATTTATTGAGTGAATGGATGGGTGAGGGAAATGGACTATAAGTTGTCCTCTTTATCTAATGTTTTAAACTTGAGGAGATGACACTGACCTTATCACTCATTTACTAAGAGAATAGTGTTTACCTTAAAGCAAATATCAATAAATACCTTATCCAAACAGAATTCTATTAAACTTTTATGAACATTTCACACCATTTTATGTCCGTGTAGGTATACAAAGAAGAAAATCTTTCCTATACTAATAAACTTCCCATCTCAGCATTATTCATTCTAAACAGTAAATTCACAGTGCAAGTTTCAGATACTGCAGTTCATTAGTAAATTTTTAAAAATAATATTAAAAAGGTTGCTTTTCAATTATTCCACATATTATGGTCTGTTTGGTCCCCACCTATGGATTCAGGATATTTTTAAAGTTTAAAATTGTTGGGGTTGGAGTAGCACTGTACATTTAGGGATTATCAAATTTTGTTTTTATCTTACCACTGCAGCATCATTTTTTTTCATTTTAATATTTATTTATTTATTTACTTACTTACTTACTTTTACTTTTACTTACTTACTTACTTACTTTTACTTACTTACTTACTTATTTACTTGGCTGTGCCAGGTCTTAGTTGCAGCATGCAGGATCTAGTTCCCTGACCAAGGATGAACCCCCCCGGGCCCCCTGCATTGTGAGTGCGCAGTCTTAACTGCTGGACCACCAGAGAAATCCCTGTATCATCAGTTTTGAAGAATCATCATTTCCTGGATAAGCCTACACGGTAACTTCTGAATCCTTTACAAGAATTAATTCAGATTTCAAAGGCAACGAAAGTCATTATGATAAAGGATTTCATGCCTTTCTGCATGTTTATTTTTTATGGAAAGTCACAAGGGCTTATTTTCTAAACAAGATCTAAAAAACAAAATAAATAAACAAGCAAAATATATCTTGTAGAGATAAGAGCTCAATATGCTCTAGATTCATTAGAGATCCCTTTGTGTTCATTTCAGAGTAAGCTGAAACCTGTGAAAGTTATTCAAATAAATCCATAAAAAATGGTTTGTACTGTAACATACATAAAATGTATATTTTCTCAGAATTTCCCTTGCTTTTCCCATTACTGCTCCTAATCCTGATGGAATATTAGACATAAGACATGTCTCAAGCCAGAGACATGAAATATAAACTGTAGTTATAAGATCTATACAAAATGTACCATGGAGAACTCAATCTATAAGATGAGCTATATGAAGGTATATATACACTGGTGGCAAAGCAGATGTACCTTAAAAGGGAGTGTGAGCAAATGGGGCAGACATAATAATTGAAGATAGTTTTTGCAAAATGACAAAAGTCTAAGAATTACAAAATTCTATGAAACCAAACTTGGAGGGGTGGCAAAACAAATAAATCCACATTTAAACTCATAAAATTAGAACTGCTGAAAAGTAAAGAGAAGATCTTTAAAACAGTGAAAGGAAAAACAGACAGATTTATAGAGACACATAATAGATCAGTGACTGCCTAGACTAGAGGAGGTAGGGTGTGGAGAAATGGGGAGCAACTGCTAGTGGGTAGAGGAAATTTCATTTTCAGGGGACAAAACTACTTTAAAATTAGATTGTGGTAATAATCACACAACCCCGTAAATATATTAAAAACACTGTATTGTACACTTTCAAATGTTGAATTATATGGTATGTGAACTACATCTCAATAAAGCTGTTAAAAATAGTCTAACAGGCATAGCAGAATATTAATTCATAGTAACTATGGATGCTATCATAAATTCATTGATACATATACACATAGATATTTGTTTTTTAATGTTTAAATTTGATAAAAATAGACCCAGGTCCACAACTATACATATATTTGCAGGCATCTCCCTTTAACATGTTATTGTCATCTTTAAAACCTATATATTGCATGTGAGGGCTTATATGAGCCAAAGGTGATTTGCTAAAAAACACAGGTGCTAGAACTACAGTGATAACGGCATCCAGCATTGCTGACAATGATAAAGGTCTCAAATTAAAGCGAAGGTGTGAAGACAATTCATTTGAAGCAAAAAAAATATACATACTCTTACAGCAAAAATGAGATAAGAATGGACAGAAGAAAATACTACAAAGTCAGCTTATAGGGATATGATACTAATATGTCACTATGTGGTTGCAGTGTCAAGTATAGATGAAACATTTCCAACACCTACATTAAGTTGAGGCCCGGCTAAGCAAGTTAAAATGTGAAACTAGAAGGTCCTTTGAGCATTGTGAGGATGTTTATGGTGTATTAGCACCAGGTCATTTAGCACAGGTGTTCCAGTAATTGTGGAATACTGGGAATGCATGGTACGCCATTTATCTTCATCATATCCCAAGGTGATACACTAGTAGCAATTTAGTACCTGCTAGAGTAACGTGGCATCTGTAGTATTTACTGAAGTGTTTGGTCTTAAAGGTTGGAAGTGTTATTTTGTACTTCCATACGTGCTGGGGAATTATTGAGTATTTGCCAATACCAAACGCACTGCAAAACCCTCTTAGTGAAAGTCGTAAAAGTAAACTTAATAAAGCTTAGTGAATAAAAGTATTTTATAAATGTGGTAGATTAGATATTTTCCACCTCTTCTCCCTATCAAAAACAGCCTTTTCTCTGAACAACAGAGAGAAGAATCATTACGGTACTTGCTTAACAATTAACTTAAACACTTTTAAAGAAAGAAAACTTAGAATGTAATTTTTAAAAATATTTTCTTCAATGGACATTTTAGCTGTGCTGCTGACCCTGTAGGGAATCAGGTATGGTAAGATAAATAGTTCCTTCCCTCTCTGTTTCAAAATGATCCTGAAATATGAGCAAATTATTATTTACCAAAAAAGATAAACAAATATTTCTCATCCAAAAATAAATATTAGATAGATATAGATAGTCAAATTAAATTTTTCTTTACCCTAAAATCCCTGGCAAATATGGGAGTTATGTCCTTGAGAAGGAGATCCATTGTATACCAAGTAACAAGGAATTGATGTTTCCACAAACTACTTAAAGAATGGTCCTTAATTTAGTATTTCACTTAGAGATCCCTGTACTCAAAATATCTTCAAGAACTTGAGGTAGGATGATATAAGTATAGAAAATCAAGAAAAAATTAACAAAATTATCCAGAAGGAATAATTAGAGAAAAATAAAACATTAGGAAATACTGGGAAGAGGAAAATAAAATTATGATTTAGGCATATTTTGGATCCAGAAGTTCCTGACAATACGTTTACAAAAAGATTATATTAATATATTACATATTTTCTTCCCCCTTAACACAATAATATTTTAGAGCATCAACTACATGACAAATTCACAACTTGGATGGCAATCTTTACCACCCCAAATGGATTAAAATACACTATCAAGGGAACAGACACTCTAGGTTGTAGTTAAGATTAGTATGTGGCTGTAGTTTAACAAACATTTGTAAAGTAAATCATTTTTCTTTGTAAATTACATACATGCTGAGTGTGTAATAGGTACATTTGTTTTTGTTCAGATGGACGTGAAGCTACTCTAAAAAATTTAAAACTGAATATACCAAACAATATATTAGGCAAATATTAAGCAAAACATGCCATAAATACAAATCGTTCTTGATTTAAAAATAATTAGGATGAAATATGTCAATTTCTCTTGATCAGAATCAATCAAATCTAATAAATAAATGTCAGTTTGGATAAAGGAAACTTACCAATATAATCAATGAGCCAATCATATATATTTCCATGTATAAACCACTCACATCCTCCTGTACTATAGAGTAAGCTAAACAATCTTTACTATGCATATGGAAAATATACAAAAATGTTTAAAGCAGATATAAGGAAAACATAAAACACATTTAATAAGGATTTATATATTCAGGCAACATTCCCTGATTATAAACTTGTTGTTATATAGACATTCTCTAAAAAGAGGAAATCAAAACTAAACATTATAAACTACTGGGTATATAGTGAGAAATGGGTAACAGTAAAAGCTATACTCAGAGGACAATGTATAGCCATAACACTTTAGTTATTAAAAGGCATATACTAAAAAACTAGTGAATAAAAATGGTCATACTTCTTTTTATGCATAATCTGTTTTTAGATGATCTGATAAATACTCCCAATATCTTCAAGCTTTACAAATGTTTAGCATACTTGAAAAGAAATCAAGAAACACAAGTAGAAACCAAAATGAACTGCAGAAAATTGACAGAGGTAATGAATCACAGAAGCAAGTGATTATCTGAAAGTATAAAGAGGGATATTGCATAATAAGAAGAGGTTAATTTATTGTAAAAAGATAGAACGCTTCTAAATATAGATGCATTCAGTGAGAGTGATAAAAATATCCAGTAACCTAGGAATCAGTGATATATAGGAGCTAGCCCAAGAGAGCTGACTCTTAAACTTTCCGTAATTCTGCATTTCAATTAATATCATATTGATAACATGGAAACTGGCAAGTGTTACAAATCATGGCCTCCTCCCTACTTCCAGAAAATTGATTGCTAAACATTTTCCATCACATCACCCCAAAAAAGGAAGCTCAAAGGCATCTGTGAAAAATCTACAATATATCCAGCAATATACTGATATTTAGGCAATCTTGTACATTACTGCACATTAGTGCAGGACCACAAAAATAACCGTGCAAAGTTAAGTCATGTGAAGAGATCTTAATAGCAAATGGAAAAAATTATACTTGTTTCATGATCTTTAAAATTGTTTGCCAACACATTAAAAACTCTTTTATTGTCAGTTAGAAATGTATAGAAAAATTACAAGTAGTAACACAAATATTTATCTTATACATTGCAATTTCAAATATTAATCTGATACATTGCTATTTCAAATATTAATCTGATACATTGCAATTTCAAATATTAGGAACATTGATAATTCAAGTTTTATTTCTTTGTAAAAACTTATTAAGAATAATTTGAGGAGTACTTGCCTCCTTCTTCTCATTGTGTAACTTGTGATAAAAGTGAGCATCTTTTCTATGTCTTGGGGAATTGTGATATTCTTTCTATCTTTCTATCAGCTTCCAACATTTTATTCTTTGCACTTTGAATGTCAAGAAATATCTCCAAGAATTATTTTAATGTGAAGTTTCCTATTGACATCACTTCCTCTGTGACGTCGTCTTCCTTTTTCACAGAAGCGCTTTCTCATTTATTCCCTTTATTAAGTTCCTCTAGCTGCATATCCAGAGCCTCTCAAACTATGGCAGGGCCAATATTTTCATGGTCACCTATTTCATCGATTGAATCCATTTATGTTCAATTCCAACTTCACTTCCAGCTTTATCCCTTTTGGTTTCTTGCTGCACTTTCACCTTTGTCGGCCAATCCTTCTTTCAATTACCCACCTCTGTAAAATGTCACATGGGTTTATCACTGAATGCAAGGAGGCAGCATGATTTGCTGTGTGTGAACTGAATAGGTGTACAGTGACCAATAACTGACAGACTTTGGAAGGAGTAAGATGACTGGTCACGGGCCATGGTGCACATCTGTTATTTATATAGTGATTTCTAGACTGAAGAGCTAGCAGCAAAATTTGTACTAAAGCATGGCTAATATGCCATAGTAACTAAACTTTTGCATATCAGAACCATGCAAGTAGTGATGACTTACAAATATATGTCTATTTATTAAGGTATAATTTTGATGTATTATATTACTTGTTCCAGCAATTACTGATAGTATTGATTTTATTTTCGATTTGTGAAATTTCAAAATGACTGAATGTTTAATAAAAAAGATGCATAATGTTTGCAAGTACAGGAAATACTGAGAGTACCTTGCCCAGATCATCTCATCATTCACCTCTACATAGTCCTGAGGCTTATTATAAAACCTGAGACTCTCCAACTGAGGATTTTTTTCTTGTTGTAGGAGCACACTAAGCCAGAGCAGGGCAACCTGGAAGTACAGGAATATTAATTTTTTTTTGGAAGCATGTCTCAACCAATGACAGAAAGAGAGTTGTCCGATACACACAAATTCCCAAATGTTCTCTATTCCTGGTAACTTCAGGACATGTTCTTCACTGTTTCTCAGAATTTCAAAGTGGAACTGATTTTTTTTCTCTAGTGGTAACTGACTTGATAGTCACCCTCTGTTGACTTCTTTCCTGTTCCTGTCTTGCTTGCCCATATCTCTAACAGTGTACCTGGAATCAAATATGTAACTTGCACTCTCATCTTTGTCTTGAGGATCTCCTTCTGGAGAAACTCAGTGCAGTCAAAAAACAGAAATTAATTCTAACTAACTGCAAGGCAAGTGGGAAATACGCCCCCCCCAAATCATATTGAATACCAAAAAAAGTATAGTGATAAAAGACTTGTTTTGTAAAAGACATTTGTAAATGCAACCGTTCTTCGTTTAACATGATACATATATTTTTTCACCACACTGTTTATGGTGAGTTGAGCATTCTTACTTGTGAAAGAAGCTTTTATTCATTAGTATAAAAGTTCTTCAGTTGGAAGCTGATAAGTAGAGGAAGTTCTGTGAAAATATGTGAATAGTTAAGGCTCACAAAGGGTAGATGCAAGGAAAATCTGGAGATTACAGCAGAAGGCAACTTTTACACTTTTATCCTAAAGTATCCTCCAGGCAATACTGCAAATAAGTTGTACCAGAAAAACATATGTTATAAGAGAAACCCTTGATATTTCTCTCTGAATTAGGTCACCATCTACAGTTTTATCATAACTTTATAAGATTTACTTCACTTCATAGCTTCAATGTTCTCTGAATACTATTTCTAATGAATTATGTATGGGGAAGATGCTTTCAAAGTATTTTTAGCACTTGGATGAATTATTCCGCTTCTTGTCCACAATCTCCAGTAATTCTGTATCACGGAATTCATAACAAGCATGGTCAAAGTGCTTCTGTGAAAAACGTCCTGCATTTAGTGTGTTATTTTGTTTTTTTTTAATTGGAGATACATGTTGAATATAACTGTCCATAGAAACGCACAATTTAATTTCACTGTGAGAAAAAGAACCAAGCATTTGAGTAACGAGGTAGAATACATTTCCAAAAGATTGTTTAGGTTTAAAATGTTCTTGAGGGAGATCAGGTTGCAACTTTTAAAACCCACAACCTCAGGTTTTTCCAGGAAGTGCAGTAAGATTTTTTGAAATTAACTTTTGGAATGTGTTTTTATTCAGTTAATAATGGCATAGCAATGTAGGGAATTAACATAGTCTTTCCTTTATCATCAGTGGCATTTAGAAAAGAGAAACAGGTAGGCAGAAATGAAATGAACATATTATTGAAAGTTCTCATTTTCCCCAGGTCAAATCCCTGCTCTGTAATAGAACAATTAACTGTCCTGACCCATGGTGTGCCCCTTCTCTGTTTGCTGTCAACTCTACCTATTCAATACCACTCAGTAATAAAGCTAAGTTTTTCTATTTGTTGATTTCTTTAAAAATACATATATCTCTGCCTGTCATCTCTCTTTTGAACTTCAAATCAGTAACGCCGAATGTCTAGTGGGACAGTTTTGTCTCCATATAATCATTCTCAAAACATTAATACTAAAATAGTTACTTCTGTGCTACTACCATCCCTCAATCTACCGCTCCCTTTTCTGATTCTCTTCTGGGTTGGTTAGCAATAACTCTATCAAAACTTTAATGCAAGTAATAAATTGTTTAAAAACTAACCTCATTCTTTTTTGTTACCCTTTAAGTCCAACAATTTACAAATTCTTTTTGAGCTTACCACTAGAGATTCTCCTGCATCTTCCTTTCTTTTCTATCTAAAATACTGTTTTTCTGAGGTTTTCATTCCTACCTCAGTGCTCTACATCCTTCAACTTACTCCCCACACTACTGACTGTGTGACTTAAAAAATGTAAATATGACAGTCTTCATTGCTTCTGCATCACCTACCTTACAAACTAAATGGCATTCAAGACCTCTCCTACTTATATATTTGCTCAGAAAACTGTATACCTTGAAAAACTCTCCATGTGGAAACAACACAAAGTTATTAAAACAATATTTTAGAAAATCACTTTTATAAAATTATTACAGAGCTGCCAAGAAAATAAGTGACTTCCTCAGACACCAAAAATGAAAATTAAGACAGATTTGTAGAGGCATATAGCAGGAAGGATGGAGCTGCCTTATGGACATTTACAAATCACTACTGATCTGATTCTTCATTTCTTTCGGCTGTAAAATGAACAATAAACAAAACCTTGGAAATGAGCATGAAACTAAGTTTAATTTGGAAACTCCCCTTATTAAGCCAGGATTTAGAGACAATACAGCTCTTTAGTTATGTTGTGACTGAGAAATTCCCAAGCTGAAGTGTAAAAATGCCAAAGGAAGGGAAGGAGGGAAGGTAGGAAGGGAAGCAAGGGAAGGGGAGGGAACGGGGTGGGGGGGGCAGGGAGAAAGAAAGAAAGAAAAAAAGGAAGCTCCGGAGGGAGGGATGGAGGGAGGGAGGAAGGAAGGAAGGAAGGAAGAAAGGTCCACACTTAGACACACTGTTGTGGTTTAAAGAGTTTTTTAAAGAGTTTAAGTTTTTTAAACAGGACTATTAAGCAGCTAAGAAAAAAAAAAAAGATTATTTATAAAGAATCCAAAATTAAGTCCAGGCAAGCAATCAAGATGACGGAGTAGTAGGAAGTAAAGCTCACCTTCTCCCAAAAATACATAAAAAAAATACTACATGTGGAACAAATATCACAGAAAATCTACTGAACGCTAGCAGAAGACCTCAGACTGCTGAAAAGGCAAGAAAATCTCCACATACCCGGGTAGGACAAAAGAAAAAAAAAGGGAGAAAGGAATTGGGACAGGACCTGTGCCCCTGGGAGGGAGCTGTGAAAGAGGAAAGGTTCCTGCATCCTGGATGCCCCCACACCTGTGGGGAGATTGGCTGGGACAGAGCGGGTCTTCAGAGCCTTGGAGGAGAATGCAGCTGCCAGTTTGTGGCAGCCAAAGTGGAGGGAAAACTGCACAGATGGTCAGTGCCACCACCCTGCACTCCTCAACCTGAGACACATGACCACCTGTGCTGGTAGGGGCTGGCAGCTGGAACTCAGGTTTCAGAGCTCAGAACTGGGGAGAGGACTGGGATTGGCTGTGTGGAAACAGCCTGAGGGGGGCTGGAATCCAATGCGACCACAGCTGAGGTTGTACATGGAGGAAGCCTGGACCGCCTTAGAGGCCAGTCACCATTTTGGGGGGGATGCACGAAGGGACATACAGGACCTAGATTGTAGCCTTTTTCCCTGTGCCAGTACTGCCTACATGGGTCCAGGGGCAGTCATGAACCATCACTACTGCCCTGTGGTCACTAGCCACCACAGCTGCCCACCCAGGCTCCAGGAGTGGTTGCAAGCTGCCTTGGCTCCCACTGAGTGCTCCGGGGATGTGCCTGAGCTGCCACCGCCACATGAACTGCCACTGCCACCAAGAACCCCAGGACTAGGCACCAGCTGCTGCATCTGCACACCCCCATCAAGGGGATAACAACCAGCACACGCTGAGGAAAGAAGTGACAGGTATCCATACTAAAAACAGCCCTCACACCAAATACATTAAATCCACACAAGCTACATGGGGACACCCCCACATATAAATAGTCCTCTAAGACCATAGTAGATAACTGTTTCTCCTAAACTCACAGAATAAGAGAAATATAAGTAAAAAGAAGCAGAGGAACAACTCCCAGTTAAAAGACCAAGAGAATTCCCCCAAAAGTACAATGAAACAGACCTCTTCAGTCTAACAGACATGGATTTCAAAAAGGAGATAATGAAAATACTGAAGGAATTAAGAAAGTCTATCTACAGAAATGCAGAGTACTGTAAAAAGAAACTAGAAAGAGGAACCAAGAAAAATTAGAAAACTCATTTGCAGAGGTAAAAGCTGAGCTAAAGGCAATGAAGGGCAGAATAAATAATGCAGAATAATGAATAAGTGACCTGGAAGATAGAATAATGGAAATCACCCAATCAGGACAGCAGACAGAAAGCCAAATAAAACAAAACAAAAACAAAAAAAATGAAAGCAATATAAGAGACCTATCGAATTATATAAAGAGTGCCAATCTATGCATAATAGGGATTCCAGAAGGGGAAGAAAGAGAAAAGGGGATCAAAAATGTATTTGAAGAAATTATGGCTGAAAACTTCCCAAACCTAAAGAAGGAATCAGATATGCAGGTACAAGGAAGCAAAGAGGGTCCCAAAGAGACCTACACCAAGACATATTATAATAAAAATGGCAAAAGTTAAAGAGAAGATTCTAAAGGCAGCAAGAGAAAAACAAAAGAGTTAATTGTAAGGGAATCCCCACAAGGCCACCTGCTTATTTTTCTGCTCTACAGAAACGCTGCGGGCCAGAAGAGAGTGGAAAAATATACTGAAAGCCCTGAAATGGAAAAATCTGCAACCTAGGATACTCTATCCAGCAAGATTATCATTTAGAATAGGAGAGAGAAAGAATTTCTCGGACAAGCAAAAACTAAAACAATACAGCAATACTAAACCTATCCTAAAAGAAATATTGAAAGGTCTTCTCTAAATAGAAAAGAAGAATCTATAGGAAAGAGAAAATCACAATTGGAAAGCAAATCATTTAAATAAGCGAGTACATACATTTTAAAAAATCAAAAAAATGTCCATGAAAGTGATGTGATGATAACCACAATGAACAGCAAAAGGATGAACATGAAGATATAAAAGAGGACATCAAAATCATAAGATCATGTCAATAAAATCATACACATCATGAAAAAAAAAATTAAGTCAAAACTCACCTCTTAAAACAGAAGGCAAATGAACAAACTCCTCCCCCCAAAAAACAAAACACAAAACGAAATGACATCTTCAAAATTTAGAGGAAAATAATTATCTAAAGATAAGTACAGAAAAGCTGAGAATTTAACACTAACAGAACCTCACTAAAGCTTTGTTAGTTTTCTCTTGATTCATGATAAATTACCACAAAGGTAGATGTTGAAAACAACCCCTGTTTATTATCTCATAGCATGGCAGGTCAGAAGTACAAGCAGGCTTGAGTGATTTCTCTGCCTGGGTCTATCAAGTTGAAATAAAGGTGTCAGAGCGGGGCTAGGCTCTATGGGAGAATCCACTTCCATGCCCATTTCTATTATTGGCAGAATTCAATTCTTTGCTATTTTAGCACTGAAGTCCCTGTTTTCTGTTGATCAGGGACCACTCTCCGCTCCTAGGTCCTTGCTTTACAGCATCCTCCTGATCAAAGCCTCCAGTGGACAACGTCCTTCACATATATCCCTCTCATAATTTGAATCTGAATTCCTCTCCTGCAACCAACTAAAGAAATCTCTCTGTTTTTAAAGGGCTTAAGAGTGTACGACATAAATCACAGCAAGATCCTTTTTGACCCACCTCATAGAGAAATGGAAATATAAACAAAAATAAACAAATGGGACCTAATGAAACTTCAAAGCTTTTGCACAGCAAAGGAAACCATAAACAAGACAGAAAGACAACCCTCAGAATGGGAGAAAATATTTGCAAATGAAGCAACTGACAAAGGATTAATCTCCAAAATTTACAAGCAGCTCATGAAGCTCAATAACAAAAAAACAAACAACTCAATCCAAAAATGGGCAGAAGACCTAAATAGACATTTCTCCAAAGAAGATATACAGACTGCCAACAAACACATGAAAGAATGCTCAAAATCATTAATCATTAGAGAAATGCAAAACTACAATGAGATATCATCTCACACCAGTCAGATGGCCATCATCAAAAAATCTAAAAACAATAAATGCTGAAGAGGGTGTGGAGAAAAGGGAACACTCTTGCACTGCTGGTGGGAATGTGAATTGGTACAGCCACTATGGAGAACAGTATGGAGGTTCCTTAAAAAACTACAAATAGAACTACCATATGACCCAGCAATCCCACTACTGGGCATATACCCTGAGAAAACCATAATTCAAAAAGAGTCATGTACCAAAATGTTCATTGCAGCTCTATTTACAATAGCCTGGAGATGGAAACAACCTAAGTGTCCATCATCGGATGAATGGATAAAGAAGATGTGGCACATATATACAATGGAATATTAGCCATAAAAAGAAATGAAATTGAGTTATTTGTAATGAGTTATTTGTAATGAGTTATTTGTAACTGAGTTATTTGTAATGAATATTACTCAGCTATAAAAAGAAACAAAATTGAGTTATTTGTAATGAGGTGGATGGACCTAGAGTCTGTCATACAGAGTGAAGTCAGAAAGAGAAAAACAAATACCGTATGCTAACACATATATATGGAATCTAAGAAAAAAAAATGTCATGAAGAACCTAGGGGTAAGACAGGAATAAAAACACAGACCTACTAGAGAATGGACTTGAGGATATGGGGAGGGGGAAGGGGAGGCTGTGACAAAGTGAGTGGCATGGACATATATACACTACCAAACGTAAAATAGATAGCTAGTGTGAAGCAGCCGCATAGCACAGGGAGATCAGCTAGGTGGTTTGTGACCACCTAGAGGGGTGGGATAGGGAGGGTGGGAGGGAGGGAGACACAAGAGGGAAGAGATATGGGAACATATGTATATGTATAACTGATTCACTTTGTTATAAAGCAGAAACTAACACACCATTGTAAAGCAATTATACTCCAATAAAGATGTAAAAAAAGAAAAAAAAGGGCTTAAGAGATTAAATTAGGCCTACTTGGACCACAGTAAGTCAGAGGCTTAACACACATTGTTTTAATATAACATAAAATCTTCACAACCATTATATTCAGAGTACTAGTGATAAAAAGCACAAGTTTAGAAAAAAAGTAAATGAACATGGTCAAGGTCACAAAGGAAGATAGTGCATGGTGGGTGTTTGAACCTAGTTAACTCCTGATCCCAGGCACACTTCCTAGAACCACACCACTTTACCCCCTTTCAATCTACAATACTTGCTTAAGACTACTTATTTACCTAATAAATAAACTAAAATAAACAGTTTACCTGAATTATTCCATAACATTGTTACCTCAGCACACCTATTTTATGTGGACAAGAAGCCTGCAGGGGCCTTGAAATGACACTAGCCTCCCCTGCAAGCACATGCTCTACATGAGTCCTCAGTCACAATTAATCTAAGTTCCTGATAGGACTCCAGCAATAGTCCTTGTGATAAGCAGTCTCCCCCACCTCCCAGGGTCTTCCTCTTGTATGTCCCTTTGTAGCTTAGCAAACCCTGCTCTTTGGTTTGTATTGACCAATCCAGCCTTAGCCTAGGAACCCAAAGGACTCTACCCACGGACCTTAATAAAGTCCACAGGTCCTGCTGCTCTCTCTGCTTATATTCCGCCTTAACCTTCCCATGTGACCCTTCAGGCTGTGCTGTGTGTACCTCTTCCAGGACCTGTGAGTAATAAACTTCTCTATTTCAATTCCCTGGTCTTTTGTTGAACTGCAGACACCCTGAGGCTCTACTTAACAAATGTTAATTTAACAAACTCACAATACTACAAAAGCTGCATTTTTACTCTGTATACTGAATTTTTTTTCCCCAACACAATATCTTCCTACCTTGCTCCCCAAATTTTGTGATGCTTCTTTTCTGTCATTATCATTTTCAAGACTTGCTGAACACTTCCTTTGAGTGTTTTATGCTTTCCAAACACACAGGACAATGCCAAGGCAACAACTGGTCACAAAACAAGTTTCTGATGACACATTTAATCAAAAAGAACTGCCACCTAAGAATCTCGACAACACTTACTGAGCACAGGTGTAGCATTTCTTCAAGTTTATTTACCAAAAAATATGTAGTCTCATAAAAATCTATATCCAGATGCAAAACGATTTGCCTGCACAGCTATCTCAAACTCTAAGTCGACTAATCAGCTAAGGATTGTGTAGGGGCCTCACAAGACTACTTATTGTTCTTGTTCACGTATGGGCACTTTTCAAAATGCAGGAACAGTGCAACATTCTGAGTTTCCGTAAGACAATTATATTCAGCTACTAATTAAGGTGGAATGTTGCTGATTTTTCTTTTGTAACTCCACAGGTATGACATGTGCCAAGAAGGAATGAGGAAGAATAGCTCCACCATCACTGGATACCGACTGCTGAACATTTTGAAGTATATAAACAAAGCTATTTTTAACACCGTTGGCATAGAAAACTTATGCCTATATAAAAGTGATACTTTTCTGCTTTTTCAAGATCTTCTCAAAAATTAAAACATAATTGTTGTGAATTCTATTCTTGTCCCTGAGACATTCTGTGTTTTTTTTATGCATTTATGCATTTATTGAAAAATAACTGAGCAACTATTATGAGACATGCATGATAGACAACTGAAAAACAAAGTCTCTGCACTCAAACAGTTTATGATTTGGGTAATGGAGAAAAATTCCATAGTCCTCAGATTTATTGTAGAGTAGAAAATAATGCTTGTCCATCTTTGTTATGTTCAATTTATATTTAATGACTTATTTTTGGTTTTCATATCCAACTCATTGAAAGTCCCCTGCCATATTTTAAGCATCTATATCCATTTCTGGACAGCCTCTCTAGTCTAGATCCTCTTCATCTAGCATTTACATTATTTCAAGAGCCTCCTTGATGTCTTAATCTCATTGATTTCCCCCTACTACAATTCCACTCTCATAAAATTCCCACGAAGAAAATGTTATCAAACTATTCAATTGTTGTGCTTCTCAACTATAGGTAAATAAAAATCATGTTCCTATATCCCATCACACATTTAACAAATTGTTATTGAGAATCTACATTTGCAAACATATGCTACATATTACAGTCCCAGAGACGGATAAGATGTCCAAACATGTCTCTCTGTAGCTAACTTATATCAAGTTACAGCATTATTACTTTGAAAATAAGTTGGCACAATTTGCAAATGCATGAAAATATATTTCTCATTTAAAAGATAAAATATGTCCAGAAGACTCATGCATGGCAACCAAAGAGAACTGTTTATCATCCAATCCCTGTTTGGAAGTGGCCAGTTTCTCTTTCTTACACAAAAATTACATCATAACATCAGCATGACTTTAATATTGCATTTATGAAACATATACAATGAAGTTACAATG
The DNA here is from genome assembly GCF_000442215.2 of Lipotes vexillifer. Lineage (NCBI taxonomy): Eukaryota > Metazoa > Chordata > Mammalia > Artiodactyla > Lipotidae > Lipotes > Lipotes vexillifer. The sequence continues at coordinate 853,158 of NW_006795401.1, forward strand.
TATATGTAATACACTTCTGCCCAAAAAAGGAAATATGATTCATATTTTTCTTACCATTTAAATAATAATTCTGGCAACAAGAATAACTTAACATGAAAACTTTTTTTTTATCCAGTTCCATCAACTACTTTATGTTGTTATTGTCATGAATTACAGCTTTATACACTGTGGGCTCATTAACATAGGTTTATAATTCTCACTATTTTTTTAACATCTTTATTGGAGTATAATGGCTTTACAATGTTGTGTTAGTTTCTGCTGTATAACAAAGTGAATCAGCTTTATGTACACATATATCCCCGTTATCACCTCCCTCTTGCGTCTCCCTCCCACACTCCCTATCCCACCCATCTAGTTGGTCACAAAGCACTGAGTTGATCTCCCAGTTATATGCAGCTGTTTCCCACTAGCTATTTTACAATTGGTAGTGTATATATGTCAATGCTACTCTCTCACTTCGTCCCAGCTTACCCTTCCCCCTCCCGCATCCTCAAGTTGATTCTCTACTTTTGAGTCTTTATTCCTGTCCCACTCCTAGGTTCATCAGAACCATTTTTTTGTTTTGTTTTTAGATTCCATATATATGTGTTAGCATACGGTATTTTTCTTTTGCATTTTAACTTCACTCCATATGACAGATTCTAGGTCCATCCACCTCACTACAAATAACCCAAATTTTGTTTCTTTTTATGGCTGAGTAATATTCCATTGTATATATGTGCCACATCTTCTTTATCCATTCATCTGTCGATGGACATTTAGGTTGCTTCCATGTCCTGGCTATGGTAAATAGTGCTGTAATAAACACTGTGGTACATGACTCTTTGAATTATCGTTTTCTCAAGGTATTCACCAAGTATTGGGATTGCTGGGTCATATGGCAGTTCTATTCTTAGTTTTTTAAGGAACCTTCATACTGTTCTCCATATTGGCTGTATCAATTTACATTCCCACCAACAGTGCAAGAGGGTTCCCTTTTCTCCATACCCTCTCCAGCATTTATTGTTTCTACATTTTTTGATGATGGCCATTCTGACTGGTGTGAGGTGATACCTCACTCAAGTTTTGATTTGCATTTCTCTAATCATTAGTGATGTTGAGCATCCTTTCATGTGTTTGTTAGCCATCTGTGTATCTTCTTTGAAGAAATGTCTATTTAAGTCTTCTGCCCATTTTTGTATGGGTTTTTTTTTTTTTTTGATATGGAGCTGCATGAGCTGCCTGTATATTTTGGAGATTAATTATTTCTCAGCTGCTTTGTTTGCAGATATTTTCTCCCATTCTTAGGGTTGTCTCTTCATCTTGTTTATGGTTTCCTTTGTTGTGCAAAAGTTTCTAAGTTTCATTAAGTCCCATTTCTTTATTTTTGTTTTGATTTCCATCTCTCTAGGAGGTGAGTTAAAAAGGATCTTGCTGTGATTTATGTAAAAGAGAGTTCTTCCTATGTTTTCCTCTAAGATTTTTATAGTGTCTGGCCTTACATTTAGGTCTTTAATCCACTTGGAGTTTATTATTGTGTACGGTGTTAGGGAGTGTTCTAATTTCATTCTTTTATATGTAGCTGTCCAGTTTGCCCAGCACCACTTATTGAAGAGGTTGTCTTTTCTCCACTGTATATTCTGGTCTCCTTTATCAAAGATAAGGTGATGATATGTGTGTGGGTTTTTCTCTGGGCTTTCTATCCTGTTCCATTGATCTATATTTCTGTTTTTGTGCCAGTACCATACTGTCTTGATTACTGTAGTTGTAGTATAGTATGAAGTCAAGGAGCCTTGATTCCTCCAGCTCCTTTTTTCTTTCTCAAGATTGCTTTGGGCATTCGGGGCCTTTTGTGTTTCCATACAAATTGTGAAATTCTTTATTCTAGTTCTGTGAAAAATGCCATTGACAGTTTCATAGGGATGGCACTGAATCTGTAGATTGCTTTGGGTAGTATAGTCATTTTCACAATGTTGATTCTTCCAATCCAAGAACATGGTATATCTCTCCATCTGTTTGTATCATCTTTAATTTCTTTCATCAGTGTCTTATAGTTTTCTGCATTTAGGTCTTTTGTCTCCTTACGTAGGTTTATTCCTAGGTATTTTATTCTTTTTGTTGCAATGGTAAATGGAAATGTTTCCTTAATTTCTCTTTCAGATTTTTCATCAATAGTGTATAGTAATGCAAGAGATTTCTGTGCATTAATTTTGTATCCTGCTATTCTACCAAATTCACTGACTAGCTCTAGTAGTCTTCTGTTAGCATCTTTAGGTTTTTCTATGTATAGTATCATGTCATCTGCAAACAGTGACAGCTTTACTTCTTTTCCGATGTACCACTGTACATATATAGATGCTAAAGTAATGGCTCTTAAAGTCTTTTAGACAATGCCAAATATGAGAAATATATTTTGTATCATGATTCAGTAAAAACATATACATACATATCCACCCAAGAGAAATTTTAAGAAAAAATAATTATGTTTACACTATTTTAGTATATTCTATTTTATTACAAACATGATATCTGCAACAAATAAATTGATTTTATGATTTACTAATGGTAGATTAGTAGTGATATGTTAAAATAGGTAAGTTAAAAACCTCCATAAATAGAATCTTAGTTGAGCTACTGAAATGTCACAGTAAAATCAAGACTGTACCCCTGAACCAGTACTTTAGTCACAGACTTTAGTGGTTAGCTAGGGTTGCCTATATTCCTGCCAAAGTACACCCCAGTATATCCTTGGGCCATCATGTACTTTCCCACATCAAGCCACTGTACATCCTGTTCCCTCGTTCCCTCTACTTGGAAGGCATTTCCCTCCTCTCTAGACTGACAGGTTCCTGCTCTTCCCTCCGGTTTCATCTCAGCTATAAACGTCTCAGAAAATATTTTTTGACATCACTAATTAAAGCCCATTCTCTCTACTCTTTCTAATCCTACTCCTCATTACATTACATTCTCTGTCAACACAAATATACCTTCTTCATAGCATGAATGGGCTAAATTCACCATGTTCTTCTAAAATCAAGGTGTTTTAATAATTTAGACCATTGAGACTCATCTTGGACTTCACTTTCTAGAACTGTAAAATAATAATCTGTTTTAATCACTAAGTTTGTGGTAATTTGTTACAGCAGCAATAGAACATTAATACATAGATTTTCAAGGTAAATTAATGTTAAACCCATGCCTAAATTATTAGTTCTATATTTCTAACTTTCCTTATCCCCCCAAATCAACTTGAAATAGTCTTAATTAAGAGTTTAATGGCTTTGGTACACCCTATAAAAATAGTTTTCCACAATTAATAGCCTCTTATGGGGATATTTTGATATAGCACACTTTATAAATAACACTGTAGAGAGAATCTTTATTCATACTTTAAGCTTCATTTGCTCCTGTATTCTTTAAATACATTTGCAAAGGTAGGATTATTAACAAACTATAAAATTTTATATGATTCTGGAAGTACATTACCAAAATATTTTCAAAGAGGACTGTACCAATTATTCCTACCACTAGCACCCTTTATTATTTTTACCACATACTTGAAAGTATATTAACACCATTGATTAATTTGGCAAATTTAGTAGGCATAAAATGGTACTTACTTGAAGTTCTGAAAATTTACTTTTCTGCAATAACTAGTGAGGCTGTCATATTTTCATATAAATTTTTATGGACTTAACAGTTCTTTCCCAAGTTTCCTATGGATGTCCCTTGTTATTTTCAAACTGTTCATATCTTCTTCTTGTGAATTAACTTCAAGGATATTTTCATTAATTACAATTTTTGTGAGTAATGGGCCATTCTTCATTCTTCGATTACATAGTGGATTTTAAAGGAACAAATTCATTTCACATTCATTTCATTATGAAGATAGCTTATTCATTCATATTTATTGTCTAAAATAATTTAATATGAAATTTATGATAAAATATAAACATAATAGACACAAATTACCGTCAACAGAAAGAGCATCAAAAAAAGTATAAAGTTTTCCTTTTTTTTGTTTTATTTTATTTTATATTTTAACTAAACTCACTGAAAGTGAAACAATCCCCCAGTTATACATGTATAGCCACCATTTGTAGGTTTGCCCTTGTTAACTCATTATGATTAATAATATGGAATACAGAAAGAGAATTAATCACTCTTTGGGACTGTTTATTAAGCACTTGGTATGTCAAAAATAATAGTGAGTTCTGGAAAAGTAAAACATTAACAAATAATATACAGTCCTTCAAGTCACCCAGTTTGAATGAAAAAAGTGTAAATTTTAAATTCAATGATATTATAATACTAGATTTAGAAATATGTACATGATGTCACTATGTTTAAGGAAGAGGAGATGCCTGACTCAGGACAAAAATGGTGAGCTTACAGCTACCATTTTGATGAGAATGAGAAAGAACTTAAATAAAGACTGAAATCAATTCCAGATATAGGGATCAGCAAGAGTAAAATCACAGAGGCATCAGAAATAGGCACGCTTGACAAACCACAAGAAATTTAACAGGTCTAGAGTTCAGGGTATGTGTGGGTAAGTATTAGGAATGGAGCAGGAAACATTTTGATATTATCAGATTATTCATATCTTCATATGCAGAGAACAGATTTAACTTTTACACTGTGGATTTTGTGGAGCCTTTTACACTTTATAGCAGGAGAGTGGCATGATCGGATTTTGATTCTAAAATACTAATTTTGTAACAATGTGTAAAAATATTTTGAGTAGGAATCTTTGAATCAGACAAGAAAGGATGACTCTGAGTTAGTCAAGTCATGATATATGAAGCCTCTCTCACCTCTTAAAACACGTTTCAGAAGTGCTGAAACAGCCAGTAGGTCTATAAGGGTAGTGACCGTATAATTTATTGTCCAAACTGAGATACTTTGTAGAATAAAAAGGGGTGTTATTAATAATTATAGCAGGTTGACAGGCATATATTAGAATCTTTCTGGGCAAGTTAAGACATATGATTACTTTATCTTTAATAACTTGATCTATCATTCAAGATCCAGCTGAAAGTGTATCTACTTCCTGTTTGTAAATAAAATGCCTACATAGTAAGGCATTGAAGATACCTAAGTGGGAATGGGTTAAAGTGAGTAGCCTCTGAATAGATTAATTTACATAATGTACTGGGGAGGTTTCGAGGCAAAACAAAAACAATCTGAAAGTAGTGGCATTAGACGGATTGCTTCAGCTGCTGTAATCAGATGGCTGTAGAGCCTGCACATTCTGATGAATTCCTGTATGAGAATCCTTTTCATTCTTGACAGAACTATCTTGGGTAGAAGCTTTGCAATTTTATTTATTACTTGGTGGCGGGGAGGGAAAATAAAGTAATCCCTTTAATCCCACTTCCCCTAAGGAACTGTCAAAAGATGTAGTAAAATGTCACTTAAGGGAAATGTCTATGCCTGATTTTCTCTGTATTCCCAGATAAATTTGTGTTCCAATAAATAGAAAAGAATGATGAAGTAATGTACTTTGTTTTTTCTTTATTGTTTTCTACATTTACGTGTTTTACCTAACTAGGAGAAATTTTAAGACGCAGGTTTTATTCAACTTTGAAAATATCACACCACCAACACAGTGTGATATATATAGTGGGAGATCAATTAAATTTTACAGAATTTAATTGAGTTGAACTAACATATCAGTCAGATTGTCTTACTCCATGTTCTTAAAGAACGTGAATTTCATTTTCTTTAATTTTGGAAAAGCATTCTACCCAATGCTTGTTATTCATATCCTTATAAAAGGCTCATCTTCAACATAATTTTTTTTTCTCCATCAGATTTATTCCCAAAATAGACAGTCATTTAACATAGGTGATCCATTTTCTGTATATTTTTCTTTTGTCACTCTAAATGCATTATTAATTCCTTTATTTTTTAAGCGAACATTTATTGAATAATCAGCTGTGTTCCAGGTGCTTAGCTGAACACTGGAAATAAAAAGACTGACATTAAGAGGTCACAGTAGAGCAGGAGAGATAGATCTTTTAACAATGTAGTAATAGGAAAGTACCACAGTAGAGAATACAAAAGATAATTGTCATTATTATGACCTGCTATTTGCTAGACACTGCACATATCTCATTGCAGTCAAAGAAGTTAAGTACAAAGCCTTTTGGAAATAAAACGGAGAAAACGATTAATTTGATGAAGTTAGGAAAAGATTGAAAGTAGATTTTATTTGAGCAGAGTCTTGAAGAAAATCTTGAAATTCAGCACACAGAAAATGAATAGAGAAATACCAAGAAGAAAGCAAAATATTCTGTAAAGACTCTGATACCCTGTGTGAGAGCTTACAAAGTAATGTCTTTGATTTCAGAAATAGTATAAAGAACCTAGGTGAAAAGATGTTCTGTACAAAAGAATATCATATTGAATCATTAAACAGTATTTATGTGTTAAATACTGGTGGTTATGTATATTCTCCCTTTATAATCTGATATGTATTACAGAATTGTTTTTTTTCCTCCCAATTCAGAGATGTGCAGATAACCGTCTAAAACTACAGAAATTTAAAATTAAAGAAACAAACAGATTATTTTAACATAAATCATTCAGATGCCCTTGCACCAATTATTATTTTCATGACTAATTTAAATAAACATGTACACATATATGTATGTACATACGTGTACATACATATGTATATGTATTTTTAAGAGACTGAGCAAAAGTTCAATAAATAAAGGTATACAAGCTAAGACATCGCTTTATACTCATATACAGACAGAAGAAAAAATAAACATTTTAAAATCAGGGGCCATACTGTACATGTCAATTTTTATGTACAAAAGTACTGTTAAATGCAGTTGAATTTTATAGATAAAAATAACACTCAACTGAAATAGGGAAATTTATTCCACTTCATACAAATGTTTTCATCACAATTAGGGATATTACTAAAAGAAAATCCTCTAAGGTTAAGAAATTTGACTACAAAGAATTTACAGATATTCAAGTCTTTTTGCTTTGCTTTTCCTTTATTCCAGCTTTCATTTTTAGACAGTATTGATTGATATCCTATTACTTCAGTTGCATTAATTAGCAGTAACACCTCATTACACCTCACTTTCTGTGATTTTTCAGTTATATCATATTTTTAAATGGTGGTTAAACAAATACATAAATAATACGTTGTAAACGTATTAAGTGCTCAGTAAATATTAGCCGTTAAAAAAAAAAAAAAAAAAAAAAAAAAAAAAAAAACCTTCACCCTTACCCAAAGCCAACCCTAACCCGTGCCCTAATCCTAACCCGAACGCTAACACTAACCCTTGCTCTAACACGAATGCTCACCCTAAACCGTTGTTGTACACTAAACTGTAGCCTAAACAGTCCCCATTACCCAACCCTAACCCTAACCCTCACCCTAATATTTACCCGAAGCCTTACCCTTACACGTACCCTAATCCTAAGCCGTTCACTAACACTAAACCATGCCCTAACATGAACACTAAACCTAAACCACTGTCGTACCCTAACCTGTACCCTAAACCGTCCCCATTCCCTAACGCTAACCCTAACCCTACCCCTAACCCTAACACTTACCTGAAGCCTTACCCTAACCCGTGCCCTAATCCTAACCTGTACGCTAACAGTAACCAATGCCCTAACACGTACACTAACCCTAAACCGTTGTTGTACAGTAAGATGTTCACTACACCGTCCCCATTTCCTAACACTAACCCTAACCCTTACCCGAAACTTCACCCCAACCCGTGCCCTAATCCTAATCCGTACGCTAACACTAACCCATGCCCTAACACGTACGCTAAGCCTAAACCGTTGTCGTACACTAATCTGTACCATAAACTGTCCCCGTGCCCTAAGTCTAAACATAACCCGATCCCTAAGCCTAACACCAGAAGCCTTACCCTAACCACTGCCCTAATCCTAAACTGTACACTAAAACTAACCCATGCCCTAACACGTATGCTAACCCTGAACCGTTGTCGTACAATAACCTGTACCCTAAACCGTCCCTGTTCCCTAACACTAACCCTAACCCTATCCCTAACCCTAACAATAACTCTTACCCGAAGCCTTACCCTAACCCGTGCCCTAATCCTAACCCATACGCTAACACTAACCCATGCCCTAACACGTACGCTAACACTAAACCGTTGTCGTAAGCTAACCTGTACGCTAAACCGTCCACGTTCCCTAATCCTAAACCTAACCCTTACCCGAAGCGTTACCCCAACCCGAGCCCTAATCCGAACCTGTACGCTAACACTAACCCGTTCCCTAACATGTATGCTAACCCTAAATCATTGTCGTACCCTAACCTGTACCCTAAATCATCCCCGTTCCCTAAACCTAACCCTAACCCTAACCCTAACATATACCCGAAGCCTTATCCTAACCCGTGCGCTAATCCTAAACCATAGGCTAACACTAACACGGGCCCTAACACGTATGCTAACCCTAAACCATTGTCATACCCTAACCTGTACCCAAAACCATCCCCATTCCCTAACCTTAACCCTAACCCTACTCCTAACACTTACCCAAAGCCTTAACCTAACCCGTTCCCTAATCCTAACGCCTACGCTAACACTAACCCATGTCCTAACACGTAGGCTAACTCTAAAGTGTTGTCGAAACATAAACAGTAGCCTAAACCGAACCCGTTCCCTAACCCTAATGCTAACACTAACACTTACCCGAAAGCTTACCCAAACCCGCGTCCTAATCCTAACCTGTACGCTAACAGTAACCTGTGCCCTAACACGTATGCTAACCCTAAACCGTTGACGTACCCTAACCTGTACCCTAAAACATCCCTGTGCCCTAACGCTAACCCGAAACCTTACCTAACCCGTTCCCTAAACCTAACCCGTACGATAACACTAATACGTGCCCTAACACGTATGCTAAGCCTAAACCATTGTCGTACCCTGAACTGTACCCTAAACCGTGCCTGTTACCTAGCACTAACCCTAACCCTAACCCTTACCCGAAGCCTTACCCTAAACCGTGCCCTAATCATAACCCGTACGATGACACTAACCTGTGCCCTAACACGAGTGCTAACCCTAAACTGTTGTCGTACCCCAATCTGTGCCCTACACCGTCTGTGTTCCCTAACCCTAACCTTAACCCTAACCTTAACCCAACCCTTACCCGATGCCTTACCCCAAACCGAGGGCTAATCCTAACCCGTATGCTAACATTAACCCGTGCCCTAACACTTATGCTAACCCAAAACCTTTGTCGTAACGTAAACTTTACCTTAAACCATCACCATTCCCTAACCCTAACCCTAACCCTAACACTTACCCGAAGCCTTACCATAAACCGTGCCCTAATCCTAACACGTACGATAACACTAACCCATGCCCTAACACGTACAGTAACCCTAAACCGTTGTCGTACCGTAAGCTGTTCACTACACCATCCCCATTTGCTAATGCTAATCCTAACCGTTACCCTAAACCTAACACTTATCCGAAACTTTACACTATCCAGAGCCCTAAACCTAAACCATACGATAACACTAACCCATGCCCTAACACGAACGCTAACCCTAACCGTTGTCGTTCCCTAAACTGTACCCTAAATCGTCCCTGTTACCTAAACCTAACCCTAACCCGGACACTAACACTTACCCGAAGCCTCACCCTTACCCTTGCCCTAATCCTAACCCGTACACTAACACTAACCCGTGCTATAACACATACGCTAACCCTAACCGTTGTCGTTCCCTAAACTGTACCCTAAATTGTCCCCGTTACCTAACCCTAACCCTAAGCCTAACACTAACACTTACCCGAAGCCTTACCCTTACCCGTGCCCTAATTCTAATGCGTACGCTAACACTAACCCGTGCCCTAACATGTACGCTAACCCTAAACCATTGTCATACACTAACCTGCACCCTAAACCATCCCCGTTCCCTAACCCTAATCCTAAACCTAACCCTAACCCGAACGCTTACCCGAAGCCTTACCCTAACTCATGGCCTAATCCTAACCATACGCTAACACTAACATGTGCCCTAATGCCTACGCTAAGCCTAAAGCATTGTGGTACCCTAACCTGTACCCTAACCTGTCCCCATTCCTTAACCCTAACCCTAAGCCTAACCCTAACCCTCACCCTAACCCTTACCCGAAGCCTTACCCTTACCCGAGCCCTAATCCTAATGCCTACACTAACACTAACCCTTACCCTAACATGTATGGTAAACCTAAATTGATGTCATAACCTAACCTGTATCCTAAACCATCACCGTTCCGACAGTAACCCCTACCCGAAGCCTTACACTAAACTGTGCCCTAATCCTAAACCGTATACTAACACTAACACATGCCCTAACATGTACGTTAACTCTAAACCATTGTCCTACCCTAAACTGTACCATAAACCGTCCCCGTCCCCAAACCCTACCCCTAACACTAACGCTAACAGTAACACGTGCATTAACCCTATCTCTTACGCTAACACTACCCTGGGCCCTAACACGTACGCTAACCCTAAACCGTTGTCTTACCCTAACATGTTTCCTAAACCATCCCCGTTACTTAACCCTAACCCTAAACCTAACACTAACCCTTACCGAAGCCTTACCCTTTCCCGTGCCCCAATCCTAACCCATACGCTAACACTAACCCATGTCCTAACACGTACGATTACCCTAAAGCATAGTCTTACCCTAAAGTGTACCCTAAATCGTCCCCGTTCCCTAACCCTAACCATGAACCTAACCCTAACACTTACCCCTGTAGCCTAAACCGTCCGTGTTCCCTAACCCTAAACCTAACCCTGACCCGAAGCCTTACCCCAACCTGTGCCTAATCCTAAACCGTACGCTAACCCTAACCCATGCCCTAACACTTACACTACCTTTAAACCGGTGTCATAACCTAATCTGTACAGTACACCATCCCCATTCCCTAAATCTAACACTTACCCTAACACTGAACGTAACGCTTACCCGAAGCCTTACCCTAACCCGTGCCCTAATCCTAACACGTACAGTAACATTAACAAATGAAATAACACTTACACTAACCCTAAACTTTTGCCATACTCTAAACTGTACCCTAAACGGTCCCATATTCCTAACACTAATCGTAACCCTAACCTTAAATCTAACCCTTACCCGAAGCCTTACCTTAACCCATGCCCTAATCCTAACCCGTACAGTAACACTAACCCGTGCCGTAAAACGTACGCTAACCATAAA
>NW_006795403.1:0-461 GCF_000442215.2 Lipotes vexillifer
TTGAGTTATTTGTAGTGAGGTGGATGGGCCTAGAGTCTGTCATACAGAGTGAAGTAAGTCAGATAGAGAAAAACAAATACTGTATGCTAACGCATATATGTAATCTTAAGAAAAAAAGGTACTGATGAATCTAGTGGTAGGGCAGGAATAAAGATGTAGACATAGAGAATGGACTTGAGGACACAGGGTCGGGGCAGGGAAGCTGGGGCGAAGTGATAGTAGCACCGACATATATACACTACCAAATGTAAAATAGCTAGCTAGTGGGAAGCAGCCGCATAGTACAGGGAGATCAGCTTGCTGCTTTGTGATGACCTAGAGAGGTGGGATAGGGAGGGTGGGAGGGTGGCTCAAGAGGGAGGGGATATGGGATATATGTATGCATGTGGCTGATTCATTTTGTTGTACAACAGAAACTAACACAGTATTGTGAAGCAATTATACTCCAGTAAAGATCTATT
>NW_006795404.1:0-1539 GCF_000442215.2 Lipotes vexillifer
GTTGTGGCCTCTCCCGCTGCGGAGCACAGGCTCCAGACACGCAGGCTCAGTGGCCATGGCTCATGGGCCCAGCCACTCCGTGGCATGTGGGATCTTCTCGGACCGGGGCACGACCCCGTGTCCCCTACATCAGCAGGCGGACTCTCAACTACTGCGCTACCAGGGAAGTCCAACTCCTCATGCTTTTGTAAATTGTTTCACCTCAGGCAATCTACTCAAACTTTTTGCCTACATTTTCTCATCTACAGAAGGGGAATTATAATAGTAACTACCTCAAGGTTTTTATGAGAATTGAATGATATATATGTTAATCACTTAGAAGTGGCACAGAGTAAGCACTCCATAAATGTGAGCTGTTGCTAACTACAGTAGTAACAGTAGTAGTTTTAAATTCTGCCCACGAGTGGTGGTGGTTAACCTGCAAGCTCAATGGCCATTTTTACAGTCCTCCTTATCCCACATAGAAAAGGGAGACATTTTAATTCTCACCACTTTAACTCAACCTAGTGGAGGGCCATTCTTGTTGTTTATGACATTTCACTCTGACTTATAGTTACAGAGAATCCAGCTGATCATTTTACTTATAGGAGAGATTAAATATGCTAGTTTTGGAAAGTCTATCCTATCGTGTCAAAAAAGACTTCTTGATCATTTTCATCATTGCTTTTTAGAAACCTTCGAAATTTCCATTTGAATTTGTACTTAAGAGCTTCTAAGTAATTTAAAGTAAAAATAGTAGCCTTCTTTTTATTTCATTATTTTGTTCTTTCCTATAATTTGCAGCTGTTGAGAGAAGAACAAAGGATCTATGGAAAAGCAAAAAATAAAATAATTTGAGGGTTATTCAATACTTGAAACTTTATTTTATTCTAATTCTATACAGATAAAATGTGTAGTTTAAACCTATCAAGAAATTTGTAAGTCTAGCACTATAAAGATTCTTAAGAATGGTAATTTGAGTTGTTCAGCCTGCAGTCTCACTTAACTGATTTTAAAGTCTCAATTTAGGGACTGTCAACTTTTTCACATCTCTGTAGATGTACTGACATTTGCCCCCTTTGTCATTAGAGGACAACTCCCAGGTCACTAGCCCTTTGCCCTCATCACCCTAGGGCCAGGTGCCAGACAACTAAGGATAGCCCCTATGCTTCAGAACCTACTGACATTGTTCAAACCGGCCAGTCCTAAGCTTGATCACTCTGCCCTGCCATTCCTGGAATACGTAATAAAGGCTATTGACCATGTTTTACCCCATTGTCTCTGCCTCCTGATCAACCTGGTGCTTCCCCATGTGACCCTGTATGACATGGCTTGCCCCCTCTTCTTGGGAACTCTGAATAACAAACTTTCTTTTCAGTGGCAGTCCTCTCCTGATTTGTTGGCCTCACCACACCTGAATAACAATAAAACCTACAATTTTAAAGTGCCTGAATCGGGGCTTCCCTGGTGGCGCAGTGGTTGAGAGTCCGCCTGCCCATGCAGGGGACACGAGTTTGTGCCCCGGTCCGGGAAGATCCCACATGCTGCGGAGCGGCTGGG
>NW_006795405.1:0-1548 GCF_000442215.2 Lipotes vexillifer
GTGGCGCAGTGGTTAAGAATCCGCCTGCCAATGCAGGGGACACGGGTTCGAGCCCTGGCCCAGAAGATCCCACATGCTGCGGAGCAACTAAGCCCGTGAGCCACAGCTACTGAGCCTGCACTCTAGGGTCCGTGAGCTACAACTACTGAGCCCCCGTGTCACAACTACTGAAGCCCAGGTGCCTAGAGCTCCACAAAGAGTAGCCCCGCTCACTGCAACTAGAGAAAACCCGCGCACAGCAACGAAGACCCAACGCAGCAAAATAAAATAAAATATAAATAATAATAAAAAATAAATATTTTTTTAAAAAACTACACACAAAACAATATTTAATAAATAAATAAACAAACAAACAAACAAATAAATAAAAGAGCTTCATAATATAAGCCCTGGGGGAGAAGAGACAAATTGAGAAGAATTTCAAATAGTTTCTGGGGAAGAGTTTAATTTGAAGGTGGAAATACTCCACCTTCAAAGAGGGGGCGTGTAACTCCCAGCTCCTTAACTGTGGGCTACGTGTAAGGAATTCTTTCCAAAGATGACAGCGTGGGAAGCAGGAAAGAGGGTATCTTTACAGTGGAGAAACCTGAGAAACACTACCTCGGCCAGGTGACCAAGGTCAACATCAATACTGATCAATCACGTTGATAGGATGTTCCCCTAATATGATGTGATGAAAATGGCACTTTACTTCTGTGGTCTTCCTCCCCCAAAACTCATAACTCCAGTCCGATCATGAGAAAAGCCTCAGACAAATTCCAACAGAAGGGCATCTATAATGTATCTGACCAATACTTCTCAAAAGTATTGTCAAGGTCATCAGAAACAGGGAAAGTGAGAAACTGTCACAGCCAACAGGAGCCTAAGACAGGACAACTAAAGTAATGAGTATCCTGGATGGGATCCTGGAACAGAAAAAGGATATTAGGTAAAAACCAAAAATAATGGGCTTTAGTTAATAATAATGTATCAACGTTGGCTCATTAACTATAACAAACCTCCCATACTAAATATAACACACTAACACTACAGGAAACTGGGTACAGGATATAGGGGACCCTCTGTACTATATTCTCAATTTTTCTGTAAACCCAAAACTATTCTAAAAAATAAGTTAATTTAAAATATTTTAGGAATACAAACCCTAAAAGTAGCAACATCACAGTATCTTTACCAAGTTTGCTAGGTTGAGGTTGGTAAGTTTCTGCAATAAATAAAGCAGAGTAAATGGTTTCTATTTATTTTTTCTTTCTCAAATATTATGGACAGATCAACAGACCACCTGAACACACTCTGAGAACCAAACAATGACTTTGGCAGAGAATGCTATTTTTCACGCATTCCTCAGCACAACAAAACAGAGAAGAAAAATTTGTTACTGTTGTGAATATGAAAATACGTATGACAGGCTGGCGGGAGAATGTTCTTGGTGAAACACACTGGGTACCGGCCATCAGAACTGTAATAGTCTACGCAAGACGTGCATTTATAAAATACTTCAAAGAGGTCTCGCTTGTAAACATTTAATCAGATACAAGGGGCAGGAAT
>NW_006795406.1:0-214 GCF_000442215.2 Lipotes vexillifer
TGGACACCCCAAGACAAACAACTAGCAAGACAGGAACACAACCCCACACATTAGCAGAGAGGCGACCCAAAGTCATACTAAGTTCACAGACACCCCAAAACACACCACCAGGTGTCGCCCTGCCCACCTACGTTTGCTCGTGGCCACAGCATCGGCGGGGAGAGGCGCTGCCCCGGCCACTCGTGTTTGGGGCCGAGGCAAGCGTCCGAAAAGG
>NW_006795407.1:0-1593 GCF_000442215.2 Lipotes vexillifer
CCACAACAGTGAGAGGCCCATGTACCACAAAAACAAAAACAAAAACAAAAACAAAAACAAAAAAAGCTAGCTAAAGAAGAATAAGCCCCAAATTAAGCAGACAAAAAGGAAATAAAATAATCAGAAGGGAAATCAAAGAAATAGAAACCCAAAAAATCAATAGAAAAAAATCAATAAAACCAAAACTGGTTCTTTGGCAAGATCAATAAAATTGATGAAACTCTAGCCAGACTAATTAGGGAAAATAGAGAGAAGAACCAAATTGCCAATATCATAAATAAGAGAGGTGACATCACTATAAATTCTATAGATACTAAAAGGATAATCAGGGAACATTATTAAAACTTTTATGCCAAACACTCAACAATTTAGATGAAATGGACAAACTACCAACACTCACAGCAGAAGAAATAAATAACCCAAACAGCACTTTAATTATTAAAGACATTGAAATTTTAGTTAAAAACTTTCACAAAAGAAAAGATCAGGCCAGATGGCTTCACTGGTGAATCCTACTCAAACTTTGCAGGAGATAATATCAAACTCTTCCAGAAAATAAAAGGAGGAACATTTCTAAATGCATTCTATAAAGCCAGCACAACCCTGATATGAAAACAAGATTAAGATACTAAAGAAAACTATAGTGCAATAGCCCACATGAAAATAAATACAAAAATTATTTTAAAAATTTTTTACATATGTAAAAGTACATCATGACCAAGTGGGTTTTCTCCTGGCAATACAAGGTTGGTTTAATTTTTGAATATCAGTCAATGTAATTCATCATATTAACAGACCAAAAACTGAAAAACCATATGATCATCAATCAATATATAAAAGCATCTGGCCAAATCAAGCATCCAGTTTTCAGCAAACTAGCAATAAAAGGAAACTTCCTCAATCTAATAAGGAGCGTCTTCCAAAAACATATGCTAGCATCAGATTTAATGGTGAAAGACTGACTTCTTTCATCCTAAGATCAGGAACAAGTCACAGAACTTCACTCTCACCACTTCTATTCACCACTGTACTGGAAGTTCTAAGCAGTGCAGAAAGACAAGAAAAAGAAATAACAGGAATCCAGATGAAAAAGAAGATGTAAAATTGTTTTTATTCACAGGCATGATAGTCTACATAGGAAATTCTATGTAATATACAAAAAAAGTGACTAGAACAAATAAGTGAGTATAGCAAGGTTGCTAGATAAAAGAATGATATTAAAAAAACAATTATATTTCTATATACTGGCAACAATCAGATTGAAATGAAAAAAATAATTACAGTAGCAATAAAAAGTAAGAAACACTGGGGGATAAGTCTAATGAAAGACGTACAAGACCTGAGCACAGAAAACTACAAAATATTACTGAGAAAAATTAAGGTCTAAATGAATGAAGAGATTTATTGTAATCATGAACCAAAAGATTCACTCTTATTAAGATGTCAGTTCTCCTCTAATTGATCTATAGATTCAATGCAATTCCCAACTAAAATCCCTGCAAGCTTTCTTACAGAAATTGACAAACTGACTCTAAAATTCTTACGGAAGTGTAAAGGGCCTAGAATGGAAAAAAAAAAAAAAAAAAAAAACTC
>NW_006795408.1:0-565 GCF_000442215.2 Lipotes vexillifer
GAAAACTACTAGAGCTAATCAATGAATTTGGTGAAGTAGCAGGATACAAAATTAATGCACAGAGATCTCTGGCATTCCTATACACTAGTGATGAAAAATCTGAAAGTGAAATTAAGAAAACACTTCCATTTACCATTGCAACAAAAAGAATAAAATATCTAGGAATAAAACTACCTAAGGAGACAAAAGACCTGTATGCAGAAAATTATAAGACACTGATGAAAGAAATTAAAGATGATACAAATAGATGGAGAGATATACCATGTTCTTGGATTGGAAGAATCAACATTGTGAAAATGACTATACTACCCAAAACAATCTACAGATTCAATGCAATCCCTATCAAACTACCACTGGCATTTTTCACAGAACTAGAGCAAAAAATTTCACAATTTGTATGGAAACACAAAAGACCCCGAATAGCCAAAGCAATCTTGAGAAAAAAAAAAACGGAGCTGGAGTAATCAGGCTCCTTGACTTCAGACTGTACTACAATGCTACCGTAATCAAGACAGTATGGTGCTGGCACAAAAACAGAAAGATAGATCAATGGAACAGGATAGAA
>NW_006795409.1:0-338 GCF_000442215.2 Lipotes vexillifer
CTCGGGATCATACATATTATTTTAAGGTAGTTTTACAGGACAACGCACATTGGTATTTTTCTCCTATTAACAGAGTAGGAAACTGTGGGTTGATTTGCAGTTATTTCGATTAAGAAAGCAGGATATGAACACTGCTTCTTTGCTGGGGTACTTGGCACTGCTCTTTCTCGTGCGGGGACATATTTTGCACCTTTACAGCCTGGCATCAAGGCGTACTGATCAGACTAATGCTTGGCTTTATTGGATACGTTGACCAGTCTGATTGATATTCTGGTACATACAGGATACTTGGTCATGGTTGCTCAGCTCAGAACCTCACCTTCATCACCTGCAAAGTG
>NW_006795410.1:0-1656 GCF_000442215.2 Lipotes vexillifer
TTTTTTTTTTTTCTTGTCGTTGATTTTTAATCTCATAGTGTTGTGGTCATAAAAGATGCTTCATATGATTTCAGTTTTCTTAAATCTACCGAGGTTTGCTTTGTGGCCCAGCATGTGATTTATGTTGGAGGCAGTCTTTCACTCTTGATGCATGGTGATAACTGGAAATTTTGGTCTTCATCAGGTTGAGGTAATTCCACTTTATTACTAATATGCTTAGAGTTTTTATCATTAATTAATGTTGGATTTTCTAAAATGCTTTTTCTTTGTCAATTGATATGTCACTTGATTTTTCTTTTTCAGCTTATAGATATGGTAAATTAAATTGATTGATTTTCAAATGTTGAAGCAGTCTTCCATACCTGTTATAGATTTCACTTGGTAATCATGTTTTTTTTATACCTTTCTGGATTCAATTTTCTAATATTTTGTTGACAGTTTTTATGTGTAAGCTCATGGAGATACTGGTCTGTAGATGTTTTTCCTCTTTCTTTCCTTTTTATTTTGTACTGTCCTTGTCTGGTTTTGATATCATGTTGATACTAGCCTTGTAGAATGTGTTGGAAAATGTTTTGCACACTTTTATATTCTGGAAGAGATTATATAAAATTGTTGTATTCTTTAACTGTTTGGTAGAAATCTTCAGTGAAACATCTGGGTCTGGTTTCTTTTTGGAGAGCTTTTAAATTACAAATTCAATTTCTTTATAGGTAATAAGATTATTTCATTTGACTATTTCATCTTTACTGAGCCTTAGTAGTTTGTGGGTTTTGAGGAATTTGTCCATTTCTTCTAAATTGAATGTATGACTGCAGAATTGTTTGTAGTAGTCTCCTCTTATGCTTTTAATGACTACAAGATCTGTAGTGATGTTTCTTGTTTCATTCTTAATATTAGTAATTTATGTCTTTGCTAGTTGCTTTCTTTGTCAGCCTTAGTAGAGCATTATCAATTTTATTTTTTTCCCAAAGAAACAACTTCTTTTTCATTGATTTTCTCTATTGTTTTCCTGTTTTCAATCGCATTGATTTCTACTTGTGTCTTTATTATTTCTTCCTTATTCTTGCTTTGGGTATATTTTGTTATTCTTTTCCTAGTGTTTTGTCATTCTTTAAAAATTTTTTTTTACATTATTGATTAGAGGCTTTAGGTGAATCTCACATATTTTAATATGCTGTATTTTCATTTTTATTTAGTTCTATGAATTTTTTATTTACTTTGAGATTTCTTCCTTGACCCAAGGATTATTTAGGCTATTTCCAAGTATAGAGACGTTTATAGAGACTAGACTAATTTCTAGTTTGATTCTATTATTTTCATAAAACATACTATAAAAATTACAAGTATCTTACACTTGTTGAGTTTTATTTTATGACCCAGGATATGGTTTATCTTCGTGAATATTCCATAGTGCTTTAAAAAAAAGTGTATTCTGGGCTTCCCTGGTGGCGCAGTGGTTGAGAGTCTGCCTGTCGATGCAGAGGACGCGGGTTCGTGCCCCAGTCTGGGAGGATCCCACATGCCATGGAGCGGTTGCGCCTGTGAGCCATGGCCGTTAAGCCTGCGTGTCCGGAGCCTGTGTTCCGCAATGCGAGAGGCCACAACAGTGAGAGGCCCACGTACTGCAAAAAAAAAAAAAAAAAAAAAAAAAAAAAA
>NW_006795410.1:1798-68360 GCF_000442215.2 Lipotes vexillifer
AAAAAAAAAAAAAAAAAAAAAAAAAAAAAAGTGTGTTCTGCTATTGTTGTATCAACCCATATATTTGAGTAACCACTAAATTTAAATTATATGAGGTAAATGTATACATAAGGTCTAGTTGCTACCTTTGAGTATCTAATTAAATGGTCCAAGAAAATCTGTTTATAAAAATAATTATACATATATCCCCATTAAAAATAATAATGAGGATATATATTGTTGTCATTTTCACTTGTCTCTAGGTTTTTTATTTTAACTTCCTCTTTGATTTCTTCAGTGGTGATAATCAGAAATTTCCAAATGATTGAGATGAGAACGTTTTTATAGAAAGAGTGGTATTTTTTTCAGACATTAAAGGATGGGTAAAGCTCCAATATACGAGATTTGAAGGAACTATATTAGTTTTGTTTATGTAGGGCATGGAGGCAGAGAGAGGAAAAGGGAAGGAGGTGACTACCTACTCTTCTAGGATATAGGATTCTACCAATCAAATGTTAAACAGAACCAGATCTAAACACTGGGTGTTGATATAAAAAGATTTCAGATCTCATGCCTCTGATGTTTTATGTTTTCCTTCCTGGGGAAGCTCTCTTCTAAGGCTCAGTGATTTACAGTGTTAGTGCACAAGTGGACTTTGAGAAACTAAGAAATCTAGGTCTGTAAATATTTCACAACAATAGTTGATTTCCATTTGAAACAAAAGAGAAAGACCTGTTACAAACTATACAAATTATAATATGCCAGAACAGGTAAGAACTGAAAATGTAAGGCTTTGGGTAAAGAACCAAAACACTTTTTTCTGTTAAATAAGAGAAAGCACAGTTTCCATAGAAGTTAAACATGTATTATGAAATTATAAAACATATTAGTCATATAATTTTTCCTACGACAACAAGCAAGTCAAAATATGAAGAAACTTTGGAATTATTCATAGCATGTAGGGGAAATGAAAGATATAGGATGTTTTATGTCAAATTGATAAAAGTAAAGTTTCTTATATGCACACATTTTACATATCCATTATTTATATTTTGCAGATGAAAATTGCAGGGTTAAAGACATATACAGCACTTGACCAGCATCACATAGTTGGTTAGAGGTAAATTTTTCAATTTTATTCAGTATCTTGGCCTTCATAGTTCATGTTCTTTCTTGTAAAACAAAAACCATAGCTCTCTGCTCATAATAAAAATCTTCACAAAATGGCAAAAGAAAAAAAAGCATGTCAATGTTCCCAAAGAGAATATTAACTACATATTCCTTAATAATGCTCACATTTCTATATCTTGGTTTTCCTTGTAGCTCATAGATTACTCTTGCTCAGTGTCATTAGCTGGGCTTCCTCTTTTCCAGACTGATAACATGGAAGAACCCAGGGCTCAGTCCTTGATCTTCTCTTCTCTATCTTCACTCACTCCCTTAATGATCTCATCTAGTCTCATAGGTTTAAATACCAACTTTATGCTGATGGTTACCAAATTTGTTTCCCAAGCTCTGACTCTGTATACACGACTGTGTCTTCAACATCTCCATTTGGATAATTTATAGCATTTCACTCTTCACCTGTTCAAATGAACGGCTACTTCTATGCCCCAAACTTGCTCCAACTTCAGTGTCCTCCCTCTCAATTGATAGCAATTCTATCTCTCCATTTAGTCAGGCAAAAAAAAAAAAAAAAAAAAAAAAAAACCTTGGAGACATTACCAATTGTTGTATTCATTTAATACCCTATATTCATTTTGTAAGGAAATCCCATTGCCTCTACCTTCAAAATATATCTTGCAGAGACCATCAAAATGGCAGAGGAGTAAAAACTGGAGATCACCTTCCTCCTCATAAATACATCAGAAATACATCTACATGTGGAACAACTCCTACAGAACGCCTACTGAACGCTGGCAGAAGACCTCAGACCTCCCAAAAGGCAAGAAACTCCCCACGTATCTGGGTAGGGCAAAAGAAAAAATTAATTAAAAACAGAGACAAAAGAATAGGGACGGGTCCTGCACCAGCGGGAGGGCGCTGTGAAGGAGAAAGTTTTCCACGCCCCAGGAAGCCCTTTCACTGGCAGAGATGGGGGTGGCGGGGGGAAGCTTCAGAGCCATGGAGGAGAGTGCAGCAATAGGGGTGCAGACGGCAAAGCAGAGAAATACCCGCACAGAGGGTCAGTGCCGACCAGCACTCACCAGCCTGAGATGGTGAGTCTGCTCACCCGCTGGATGGGTAGTGGCTCAGAGCTGAGGCTCTGGCTTCAGAGGTCAGATCCCAGAGAGAGGACTGGGGTTGGCTGCGTGAACACAGCTGGAAGGGGGCTAGTGTGCCACAGCTAGCCGGGAGGGAGACTGGGAAGAAGTCTGGAGCTGCCTAAGAGGCAAGAGACAACTGTTTCAGGGTGCACGAGGAGAGGAGATTCAGAGCACCACCTAAACGAGCTCCAGAGACAGGCGCAAGCCACGGTTGTCAGCGGGGACACCAGA
Source organism: Lipotes vexillifer (assembly GCF_000442215.2). Taxonomy (NCBI): domain Eukaryota; kingdom Metazoa; phylum Chordata; class Mammalia; order Artiodactyla; family Lipotidae; genus Lipotes; species Lipotes vexillifer. The sequence goes on from NW_006795410.1 coordinate 4,276, forward strand.
AACGGGCATGAAATGCTAAGGCTCTTGCTGCAGCAACCAAGAAACTTGTGTGTAAGCACAGATCACTATCCATACCTCTCCTCCTGGGAGCTGTGCAGCCCGCCACTGCCAGGGTCCTGTGATCAAGGGACAACTTCCCTGGGAGAACACATGACATGCCTCAGGCTGTTGCAGTATCACGCCAGCCTCAGCCACCACAGGTTTGCCCTGCGTTTTGTAACCCTTCCTCCCCCTGGCCGGAGTGAGCCAGAGCTCCCTAATCAGCTGCTACTTTAACCCCGTCCTGTCTGAACGAAGAACAGACACCCTCAGGCGAGCTACACGCAGAGGCGAGGCCAAACCCAAAGCTGAACCCCAGGAGCTGTGCAAACAAAGAAGAGAAAGGGAAATTTCTCCCAGCAGCCTCAGGAGCAGTGGTTTAAAACTCCACAATCAACATGATGTACCCTGCATCTGTGGAATACCTGAATAGACAACACATCATCTGAAAATTGAGGTCTTGAACTTAGGGAACAGCTGTAGATTTGGGGTTTGCTTTCTGCATCTAATTTGTTTCTGCTTTTATGTTTATCTTAGTTTAGTATTTAGAGTTTATTATCATTGGTAGATTTGTTTATTGATTTGGTTTCTCTCTTCCATTTTTTTTTTAATGTATATATATATATATATATATATATATTTTTTTTTTTCCTTTTTCCCTTTTTCTGAGTGTGATGTGTATGCTTCTTTGTGTGATTTATCCAAGGGTTCTCTCTGTCCGTTTTTTTAAATAGGGTTTTTAGCACTTGTTATCATTGGTGGATTTCTTTTGGGGTTTGCTTGCTCTCTTCTTTCTTTCTTTCTTTTTTTTTCTTTTCTTAAATTACATTTTAATTTTTTAAATTTTAATATTTTTTACTTTAATATTTTATTTTATTTTTTTCTTTCTTTCTTTTTTTCTCCATTTTCTTCTGAGCTGTGCAGATGACAGGGTTTTGGTGCTCTGGCCGGGTGTCAAGCCAGTACGTCTGAGGTGGGAGAGCTGAGTTCAGGACACTGGTGCACCAGAGACCTCCTGGCTCCCCATAATATCAAACAGCAACAGCTCTCCCAGAGATCGCCACCTCAGTGCTGAGACCCAGCTCTACTCAATGACCAGCAAGCTGCAGTGCTGGACAACCTATGCCATACAACTAGCAAGACAGGAATGCAACCACACTCATTAGCAGAGAGGATGCCTAAAATCATAATAAGGTTACAGACACCCCAAAACACACCACCGCATGTGGTCCTGCCCACCAGAAAGACAAGATCCAGCCTCATCCACCAGAACACAGACACTAATCCCCTCCACCATGAAACCTACACAACCCACTGAACCAACCTTACCCACTGGGGGCAGACACGAAAAACAACGGGAACTATGAACTTGCAGCCTGCAAAAAGGAGACATCAAACACAGTAAGTTAAGCAAAACGAGAAGAGAGAGAAACACACAGCAGATGAAGGAGCAAGGTAAAAACACACCAGACCAAAAAAATGAAGAGGAAAAAGGCAGTCTACTTGAAAAAGAATTCAGAGTAATGATAGTAAAGATGATACAAAGTCTTGGAAATAGAATGGAGAAAATTCAAGAAACATTTAACAAGGAACTACAAGAACTAAAGAGCAAACAAGCAATGATGAACAACATGATAAATGAAATGAAAGATTCTCTTCAAGGAATCAATAGCAGAATAACTGAGGCAGAAGAACAGATATGTGACCAGGAAGAAAAGATAGTGGAAATAACTACTGCAGAGCAGAAAAAAGAAAAAAGAATGAAAATAATTAAGGACAGTCTCGGAAACATCTAGGACAATATTAAATGAACCAACATTCAAATTATAGGGGTCCCAGAAGAAGAAAAAGAAAGGGACTGAGAAAATATTTGAAGAGATTATAGTTGAAATTTCCCTATTATGGGAAATGAAATAGTCAATCAAGTCAAGGAAGTGCAGAGAGTACCATACAGGATAAATCCAAGGAGAAACACACCAAGACACATATTAATCAAACTATCAGTAATTAAATACAAAGAAAAAATATTAAAAGCAGCAAGGGGAAAAACAACAAATAACATACAAGGGAATCCCCATAAGGTTAACAGCTGATCTTTCAGCAGAAACTTGGCAAAACAGAAGGGACTGGCAGGACATTTTTAAAGTGATGAAGGAGAAAAACCTACGACCAGGATTACTCTACCCAGCAAGGATCTCATTCAGATTTGATGGAGAAATTAAAACTTTTACAGACAAGCAAAAGCTAAGAGAATTCAGCACCACCAAACCAGCTTTACAACAAATGCTAAAGGAACTCCTCTAGGCAGGAAAGACAAGAGAAGGAAAAGACCTACAATAACAAACCCAAAACAATTAAGAAAATGGTATAGGAACATACATATTGATAATTACTTTAAACGTAAGTGGATTAGATGCTCCAACCAAAAGACATAGACTGGCTGAATGGATACAAAAACAAGACCCATATATATGCTGTCTACAAGAGACCCACTTCAGACCTAGGCACACATACAGACTGAAAGTGAGGGGATGGAAAAAGATATTCCATGCAATTGGAAATCAAAAGAAAGCTGGAGTAGCAATTCTCATATCAGATCAAATATACTACTAAAATAAAGACTATTACAAGAGACAAAGAAGGAAACTATATAATGATGAAGGGATGAATCCAAGAAGATATAACAATTGTAAATATTTATGCACCCAACATGGGAGCACCTCAGTATATAATAAGGCAAATGCTAACAGCCATAAAAGGGGAAATCAACAGTAACACAATCATAGTAGGGGACTTTAACACCTCACTTTCACCAATGGACAGATCATCCAAAATAAAAATAAATAAGGAAACACAAGCTTTAAATGATACATTAACAAGATGGACTTAATTGCTATTTATAGGACATTCAATCCAAAAACAACAGAGTACCCTTTCTTCTCAAGTGCACATGGAACATTCTCCAGGATAGATTATATCTTGGGTGACAAACCAAGCCTTGCTAAACTTAAGAAAATTGAAATTGTATCAAGTAACTTTTCTGACCACTGTGCTATAAGACTAGATATCAATTACAGGAAAAGATCTGTAAAAAATACAAACACATGGAGGCTAAACAATACATTACTTAATAACCAAGAGATCACTTAAGAAATCAAAGAGGAAATCAAAAAATACTTAGAAACAAATGACAATGAAAACACGATGACCCAAAACCTATGGGATGCAGCAGAACAGTTCTAAGAGGGAAGTTTATAGCAATACAATCCTACCTCTAGAAACAAGAAACATCTCAAATGAACAATCTAAACTTACACCTGAAGCAATTAGAGAAAGAAGAACCAAAAAATACCCCAAAGTTAGCAGAAGGAAAGAAATTATAAAGATCAGATCAGAAATAAATGAAAAAGAAATGAAGGAATAGCAAACACCAATAAAACTAAAAGCTGGTCTTTGAGAAGATTAAAAAAAAAATTGACAAACCATTAGCCAGACTTATCAAGAAAAAAAGGGAGAAGACTCAAATCAATAGAATTAGAAATGAAAAGGAAGTAACAACTGACACTGCAGAAATACAAAGGATCATGAGAGGTTACTACAGGCAACTATTTGCCAATAAAATGGACAACCTGGAAGAAATGGAAAAATTCTTAGAAGAGCACAACCTTCTGAGACTGAACCAGGAAGAAATAGAATATATAAACAGACCAATCACAAATACTGAAATTGAGATTGTGATTAAATCTTCCAACAAAAGCCCAGGACAAGATGGCTTCACAGGAGAATTCTATTAAACATTCAGAGAAGAGCTAACACCTATCCTTCTCAAACTCTTCCAAAATATAGTAGAGTGAGGAACACTCCCAAACTCATTCTATGAGGCCACCATCACCCTCATACCAAAACCAGACAAAGATGTCACAAAGAAAACTACATGCCAACTTCACTGATGAATATAGATGCAAAAATCCTCAACAAAATACTAGCAAACAGAATCCAACAGCACATTAAAAGGATCATAAACCAGGATCAAGTGGTGTTTATCCCAGGAATACAAGGATTCTTCAATATATGCAAATCACTCAATGTGATACACCATATTAACATATTGAAGGAGAAAAACTATATGATCATTTCAATAGATGAAGAAAAAGCTTTCAACAAAATTCAACACCAATTTATGAAAAAAACACTCCAGAAAGTGGGCATAGAGGGAACATACCTCAACATACTAAAGGCCATATATGACAAACCCACAGCCAACATTGTTCTCAATGGTCAAAGAGTGAAACCATTTACCCTAAGATCAGGAACAGGACAAGACTGTCCACTCTCACCCCTATTATTCAACATACTTTTGGAAGTTTTAGCCACGTCAATCAGAGAAGAAAAGGAAATAAAAGGAATCTAAATTGGAAAATAAGAAGCTGTCACTGTTTGCATATGACATGATACCATACATAGAGAATCCTAAAGATGCTACCAGAAAACTACTAGAGCTAATCCATGAATATGGTAAAGTAGCAGGATACAAAATTAATGCACAGAAATCTCTTGCATTCCTATACACGAATGATGAAATATCTGAAAGAGAAATTAAGGAAACACTCCCATTTACCACTGCAACAAAAGGAATAAAATACCTAGGAATAAACCTACCTAAGGAGGTAAAAGAACTATACTTAGAAAACTAGAAGACACTGGTGAAGGAAATCAAAGATGACACAAACAGATGGAGAGATATACCATGCTCTTGGATTGGAAGAATTAGTACTGTGAAAATGACTATACTACCCAAAGCAATCTACAGATTCAATGCAATCCCTATCAAACTACCAATGGCATTTTTCACAGAACTAGAACAAAAAGTTTCACCATTTGTATGGAAACATAAAAGACCCCGAATAGCCAAAGCAATCTTGAGAACGAGAAATGGAGCTGGATGAATCGGGCTCCTGGACTTCAGACTATACTACAAAGCTACAGTATTCAAGACAGTATGGTACTGGCACAAAAACAGAAATATAGATCAATGCAACAGGATAGAAAGCTCAGAGTTAAATCCATGCACATATGGTTACCTTACTTTTGATAAAGGATGCAAGAATATACAATAGAGAAAAGACAGCCTCTTCAATAAGTAGTGCTGGGAAAACTGGGCAGCTATATGTAAAAGAATGAAATTAGAACACTCCCTAACACCATACACAAAAATAAACTCAAAATGATTAAAAACCTAAATATAAGGCCAGACACTATAAAACTCTTAGAGGAAAACATAGGCAGAACACTCTATGACATAAATCACAGCAAGATCCTTTTTTAGCCACCTCCTAGAGAAATGGAAATAAAAAAAAATTAGACTTAATGAAACTTAAAAGTTTTGCATAGCAAAGGAAACCATAAACAAGATGAAAAGACAACCCTCAGAATGGGAGAAAATATTTGCAAATGAAGCAACTGACAAAGGATTAATCTCCAAAATGTACAGGCAGCTCATGCAGCTCAATATCAAAAAAAAACCAAACAACCCAATCCAAAAATGGGTAGAAGATCTAAACAGACATTTCTCCAAAGAAGATATACAGATTTCCAACAAACCCATGAAAGAATGCCCAACATCACTTATCATTAGAGAAATGCAAATCAAAACTACAATGAGGTATCACCTCACACCAGTCAGAATGGCCATCAACAAAAAATCTACAAACAGTAAATGCTGGAGAGTGTGCAGAGAAAAGGGAACCCTCTTGCACTGCTGGTCGGAATGTTAATTGATACAACCATTATGGAGAACAGTATGGAAGTTCCTTAAAAAAACTAACAATAGAACTACCATACGACCCAGGAATCCCACTACTGGGCATATACCCTGAGACAACCATAATTCAAAAAGAGCCATGTACCACTATGTTCATTACAGTTCTATTTACAATAGCCAGGACATGGAAGCAACCTAAGTGTCCGTTGACAGATAAACGGATAAAGAAGATGTGGCATATTTATACAATGGAATATTAGCCATAAAAAGAAATGAAATTGAGTTATTTGTAGTGAGGTGGATGGACCTAGAGTCTGTCATGCAGAGTGAATAAGTCAGAAAGTTGAAAACAAATACCGTATGTTAACACATATATATAGAATCTAAAAAAAAAAAAAAAGGTTCTGAAGAACCTAGGGGCAGGACAAGAATCAACATGCAGACGTAGAGAATGGACCTGAGGACACAGGAAGTGGGAAGGGTAAGCTGGGGCGAAGTGAGAGAGTGGCATGGACATGTATACACTACTAAATGTAAAATGGATAGCTAGTGAGAAGCAGTCACATAGCACAGGGAGATCACCTCTGTCCTTTGTGACCACCTAGAGTGGTGGGATAGGGAGGGTGGGAGGCAAAGCCAAGAGGGAGGAGATATAGTGATATATGTATATATATAGCTGATTCACTTTTTTATAAAGCAGAAACTAACACACCATTGTAAAAAGTTATAGTCCAATTAAGATGTTTATATATATATATATATATATTGCAAATGACCACTTCTTTCCAGTCCACTTGTGAATATTATGTCTTGCCTAGATTATTGTGATAGCTGTTAACTATTCTCCCTATATCTATCTTTGTTCACATCCAGTCCATTTTCATCATAATAGCCAGAGTGATCATTATAAAATATTGTTGGGACTTACAACTTGTCTGCTTCCTGCAATAGTCTCCTATTTAAATTTCACTCAAAATAGGGATAGTCCTATATAGGGGGAGTACAGGTTATCCCAAAACTGAAAAGCAACTTCATAAGAAAAAACTAGAAATTTTGTATCTACTATGTCTATATTAACAAATTCCATTCCATTTTGCTCCCTCAAAAAAAGTGTTTACAGTTGAAAGAGTAGTTTCTTACATCTTTTAATACCATTCATGAAATGGCAAATTTCCACCAAGAAAACAGAAGTATTCAAACTAACTTTTAGGTTTGATTTTTAAAATTTGGGTCTCAAATCTGTTGGTTTTACTTAATAGGAAAGATACTGTGGCACATATTTGCACTGTTATTGCCAAAGAAGGAAATTCCTGAACGACCTGTAAGATTTTCTTTTGGTTTAAATAAGCTATTACTCATATTCCCTCCTCTAGTGAAATCTACTATACTTCTCACTTACACCAGTATCTCTCAGTAGTAGTTTATAATTACATTTATTGAACATCTACTATAGGTCCTGAGCTGCTTTACATACATAATTTAATGTAATTCTTACATCACTGTAAAGCAGATTTTATTATTAACTGTTTTACAGGTGAGAAACTAATGATACGAGCAGTTAAGTAAATTGTATTGGTACAAGGTCAGAAATCTGCTAAATAGCAGAACTGGGATTTGAACTCAGGCTTGAGGCCATATTCTTTCCATTAGCCATATTGCATTTAATTCATTGATTGAAATTATTTACCATTAAATTTCTTCTTCACATTAAGTTGCCTTCCTGTAACTAACATTGGTTAATCCTGGGTGTCTTTTCCAGAGAGATGGATCTTCTTGTAAATTTTATAACAGTTCTTGTTATACCGTACTGATGAATTAATTTATTTATCATTATGAAATAACCCGCTTTAACCATTGTAATTTTCCATGATCTGAAGTCCACTTTATTTGATGATGATGTAGCCACTCTAGCTTTCTTCTTGTTTCTTTACTTTTGTTTTATTGAGGCTAAATTCACATCGTATAAAGTTAACCGTTTTAAAGTGTACAACTCAGTGTCCTTTAGTACATTTCCAGTAGTGTACAACTATCACCTCTATGTGGTTCCAAATCATTTTAATCACCCTGAAATAAAACCCAAAGACCCATAAGCCATCTCCCCAGTTTCCTCCAGCCCCTGGAAACCACCAATCTGTTTCTGTCTCTAAGGATGCATCTATTCTGGATATTTCATATAAACAGAATAACACAAAAAATATAATGTACCTTATGTGTTTGACTTCTTTCGCATGGCATAATGTTTTTGATGTTCATCCATGTTGTAGTAACTTTCAGTACTTTGTTCCATTTTAATGACTAAATAATATTCCTCTTGCATATATAACACATTGTCTTTATCCATTCAATGATTGATGGACATTTGGGTTGTCTCCACTTTTTGACTATTGTGAATAATGTTACTGTAAACATTATGCACAATTATTTTAGGACCTGTTTTCAGTTATTTATAGTATGTACCTTAGAAAAGAATTGGTGCATCATGTGGTAATTCTACATTTAATTTTTGAGACACCCCAGGACTATCTACCATAGTGGCTGTCTTCTTATTTCTTCACATAGTCTATCTTCTTAAATCTTTTTTCTTTAAATCTACATCTATGGATTTAAAATGCCTTTTTAATTTTTTATTTTGGAGAAAGCATATAGTTGAGTCATGCTTTTGAAAATATAGTTTAACTTTTTCTGCTCTTAATTCAAATGCTTATACCATCTACAGTAATTCAATTATCAATACATTCACTGAAAATCTATTCATTTTCATCAGTCTTTATTATTTCTGTGCTTTATTTTTGTTTCTATTGCACTTACCTTCAAGTTCATTATATTTATTTGGTAGATTCTAATTTACTGTTAATTTACTCCAGTGAATTTTGGTTTCAGGTATTATGTTTATTTTTCAGACCTGGAATTTTGTTTTCTTCTTGTATATCTTTTCTTTCTTTCCTTATTATGTCCATGCTTTTATTTTAATGCATGAATGTAATTGTAATAACTGATTAAGTCCTTGCCTGCTAATTCCATCATTTCTACTATATTGGGGTTGTTTCAATTGAGTCATTTTTTCTGACCAAGAGTCACATTTTCCTGTTTTTGGCATACTTAGTAATTTTTTATTAGATACTGAACATTGTGTATTTCATGTTGTTGAGTGTCAGGAATTTGTTGTTTTCTTTAAAATCGTTCTAATAGGGAGTTAGATTACTTGAGATTAAGTTTGATACTTTTGAGGCTTGGTCTTAAATTTTATCATGACAGTTATAGAGTAGCCTTTGCCAAGATAATAATTTAGCTACTCTACACTAATAATTCAGAAATACTTACCCAACTGGGGTCTCTACTGAATGCCTCTAGGGATCAACAAAGATGCTTCATTCAGGAAGGTGGAAATTTGAATAATTTCCACCCCTTTGAAAACTCTTGGAACCATTTACTCATAGCTTCCCTGTCCTCTAGTTTCCAACATTGTAGAGACTCACTCAAGCAAGGCATGTACATCTTAATAAGAATAGAGAACCTGATTAGATTTCTAAAACCCTTTGAAATATACCCCTCCTTTCCATAACTCTGCCCTGCAAATTTCAGTTATTTCAAACTTACTGATTTCTGATCTGTGCATTCTCAAGTCAGTGGTACTACTGTACTTTTCATGGAATTTCCCTTTGTGATGGTTAAATTTACATGTCAACTTAGTTGGGTTAGTGCCCAGGTATGTAGTCAAACATTATTGTGGATGTTTCTGTAAGGGTGTTTTTAGATGAGATTAACTTGTTTTTTGGACTACTATTATTTTTAATAAACCTTATTTTTATAATAGATTTAGGTTCACAGCAAAATTTAATAGAAGCTACAGAGAATTTCCATATACATTCTGCCCCCAGAAATGCATAGCCTCCTCCATTATCATGCCTTACCAGAGTGGTACATATGTTACAATGGATGAAGCTACATTGGCATATCATAGTCCATAGTTTATCTTAGGGCTCACTATTGGTGTAATACATACCATGGGTCTGGACAAATGTATATTGACATGTATTCACCATTAAGGATTATACAGAGTAATATCAATGCCTTAAAATTTATCCATGCTCTGCTTACTTATCCCTCCCTCACCCAGCCCCTGACAACTACTGATCTTATTAATGCATCCATAGTTTTGCCTTTTCCAGAATATCATATTATTGTTAATCATACAGTACATAGCTTTTTCAAATTGTTTTTTTTTTCATTTAGCAATATGCATTTCAGATTCCTCAATGTTTTTACATGGTTTAGTAGATTATTCTTTTATAGTGCTGAAAAATATTCCATTGTCTGGATGCACCACAGTTTATCCATTCACCTACTGAAGAACCTCTTGGTTACTTCCGGTTTTGGCAATTATGTATAAGCTTCTGTAAACATTCCTGTACATGTTTTTGTATGGACAAGTTATTAACTTCTTTGGGGAGATACCAATGAGGGCAATTGTTGGGCTGTATGGTAAGAAAATGTTTAGTTTTGTAGGAATCTGCCAAACTGTCTTCCAAAGTAGCTGTACTAATTTGTATTCCCACCATCAATGAATGAAAGTACGTGTTGCTCCATATCCTTACCCACATTTGGTGTTGTCAGTGACTTGCATTTTGGTCACTCTAATAGGCATGTAGTGGTATCTTGTTGTTTAAATTTGCATTTCGTTGATGACGAGATACTGAGCATCTTTTCATATGCTTATTTGTCCTCTGCATACCTTCTTTGGTGAGACATTTGTTAAGGTCTTTGGCCCATTTTTTAATCAGGTTGTTTGTTTTCTTACTGTTGAGTTTTAAGAGTTCTTTGCATATTTTGGACAACAGTACTTTATCACATATATCTTTTGCAGATATTTTCTTCCGGTCTATGTCTTGTCTTTTCATTCTCTTTGCACTGTCTTTCACAGTACAGAAATATTTAATTTTAATGAAGTCAAGCTCATCAGTTCTTTCACTGATCATGCCTTGGATGTGGTATCTAAAAACACATTGCCAAAAGCAAAGTCATCTAGATTTTCTCCTATTTATCTTCCAGGATTTTATAGTTTTATGTTGAAATTAACTTTTAAATGGTGAACTCATTGTAAAGCAGATAGTACTTTATAATATTAGTAGGCCTCATCTAATCAGTTGAAAGCCTGGGTTAAACAAGACTGGAGCAGATGGCCTTCAGAATTGAACTGCAACATTGGCTGTTCCCTGATTCTCCAGCCTAGAGATATTGATAAATCTCTTTCTCTATACATATAAACATGCTACTGTTTCTATTTCTCTGAAGAATCCTAACTAATACACTGTTCCTACTTTATGACCTGGAATATGTCTCCAGGAAGAAAGTTTGTGTGACACAGTGCTCACCTTTGTTTGTTTTCTTTCTCTCAGAGAAAATATTTCTGTGCTGTTTGTTGTCCAATATTTAAAAACTGAATTTTAAATATTTTGCTCAATTTTTAATTTTTTTAAGGTGTGAAGGCTAAATTCAGTCCCTGTTCCTTCATTGAGGCAGAACTTAAAGTCCAATGAAGGTACTTAAATAGGAAACTCGCTTTCCATGCTCCTTATAAACTTATTTCCCTCTTCTCTCAATATTTAAATATTAATCCTTTTCTCAATTTGTCTGCTAATAAAATGTGACTGTTTTTTACTTAACTTGAGGTAATACATAAACATTTGTTTAAAGTAAAATCAACATGAGTTCAAATGATGTTTCCACCACACACTAAGTGCTATGAACACTTCATGTACTTTGTCAGAGCTTTTATTTCCTCACCTGACAACTGTGGATAATAACTGCTTCACAGACTTATTGGACATAAAGCACCTGGGACACTATGTACACTCAGTAATTGTTAGTATATTAGCACATATTTAGGAGAAGTTCCCCACTCTTCTCCTCCATCCAAATGGACGTAGAAAGTTAAGCCATTTGTATTCCAAGTTAATGTTTTCAAGCCATATTCATACTAGGGGTAGATACCTGGTGGTTATAAAATTTAAAGGTCAGAAATTTCATGTAGAAACCATGTTTCCTACCATAAATACCAGAGACAAGAAGAAAGAGAGACAGACAGAGAGAATTCCCAAGATGGGAAAATATTTCTAATAAATACTCAATTCCTTGGATTCACTTGTTTCTAAGGCTCAGACATCAACTGCATTCTACCCCATGATTTCTGAGACAACTTACTACCCTTACAATAAATGTTTATGGCTAAAGTTAGATTAAATTTGGTTTTTGGACTTTGAAACCCAAAGAGTCCTTAATAATAGTATTTATCACTTCTTCAACCTTGATTTTCTTTGTTACCTTGGGAATTTTGACTCATGTATTTCGGCTTTGTAATAACCCAGGTTATGATTCACTTGTTTACTCTGTAATATTGTGTAACATATAATGGGAGATAGATTTTCTACAAAATATATTGAGCTTTTAAAATGGTTTACAATGTAGAAGTCAGCATAATTACAAAGTGATCAGCAAAACTGTGCCTCAGATAAATATATTTTATAAGTCTTCCAGTGTCCCCACTTGTACTGTTTCTTGTAATTCTAACTCTTTAATTATAAATGACTTTATAGTCCAGCTTTTTGCAGGGAGAAAATAATGAAATATGAATCTTGTTCGCAAAACGTAAATGAATTCAGAACTTAACAATCAGCATAAAATATGTAAATACCGAACAGGTTTCCAATGTAACAAAAGATGTAACAGAGATATGCCTCAATTATACCTAAATAAATATTGCACAGAGTACTGCTCAACATTAATTCATGTCATGATATCTTACCATAATAATAAAAAGGCCCAGGGAACATTTTTGGTATATGATGAAGTATCTTCAGGAAAGACCCAAACTGGATTACACAGACTCAAACATCTAGAAAGAACATAAAGAGAATTATCTGATCCAGAGTCCTGCTTTCAAGTGTTATCATCAGCCTTTATTTTACACATGGGTAACTTTGACCTAAAAATATAAAAGGTTGTGGTCAAGGTCACACTGTTTTTTCAAAATGAAGTCATGACAAGAATCTATTTTTCATCTATTCATTCATTTATTCATTCAGTTATCTATATAGCAAATAACAGTGCAGTGAGTCCTTGTGTGCTAGTCACTCTGGTATTTGCCAAGGATAAACGGTAAATTAACCAGACAGATTAATTTAACCAATGGGCCTCATAATTTTTATTTTTTAAAAAACACAATTCTTCCACATATATTATTTTCAAAGACTATATATATTTATTTATTTATTTATAACGGACATAGATTCTTATTTTAATCAATCGATTATAACTCATTATTATTACTCCTTAATTTAATGCACAAGGTTTCACAGATTTGCTCAGTGAGAGCCTTTTAATACTGAATTTTGTGTCCTTTTGTCTTACAATCATGATTATTAAGGAGTTCCTTACCTTCTGGCATAGCATATTGTTCCAGGATTATTCTGAATATTTCTAGACCCAGCTCTAGAATTAGGCATTTCTCCAAGGAGCCTTGGTTCTTTTTAGTGGAAAATAATTTTTAGGAACCAAGATCTGGGTGATACTAGGTGTACTCATTTTTAGGTGTCTCCTGATATGATGCACTGACACAGATCCAACATCAAATCTGTGGTATTTTTGTCAAAATGCACTTGATTCCAATGATGAAAAAACATCTGAAAAGCCTAAACTGAGAGATATTTAACAAAATAAATTACTCACATTCTTCAAAAAATGTTAAGTCAATGAAAGATAAAGAAAGACTGAGGAAATAGTATGTAAAGGAAAACTAAAAAAAAACAAAAGCAAAAAAAAAAATGATAACTAAATGTAACTTGTGGTCATGAATTAGATCCTGCTACAGAAAAATATATAAATAAATAAGTACACAACTATTTAAGTGTAGTTGTGATTTCTGCTAACAAGAAAGAATATGAGATGCAACGTTCTAATTATATTAATAAGGAAGTGAAAATAAAGAAAATGTATGATAAAGGAAATATAGTTTACTAAATGGAATTTCCTAGCAGTTTGGTATGGTATACTAAATAACAGTATATATAGACACAAGGAAATGGACAGGAGTTCAATTCCCAGCCTTATCAAATTATCAAGTCACAGCCTTCTCATTTTGGAGTGAGTCACTTACAGTCACTTTCATTAATTATGTGATAATTATGTGAAAATGTTTTAAAAACTTTAATGCATTTTACAAGTAATAATCATTGTTAAACCTAGAATAATTTAGACCTTTTTTTTTTCTTTCTTTAACTTAATCCTGGTATCCTAGGGCCGCAGCTCACAATATTACCCAGTTTTTTTCCCCCAAAAGCAACTGAAAAATACCTTCTTCATTACTTTTTTGCTCTACAAAGCTTACATTTTTTTCTGTATTTCATGACATAAACGACAAGCAAATTGATGACAAGAAGTATGTCTTCATTGCCTTCATCTCTTCCCCCAAAAAAGCTCAATATCTGGAACAAAGGGTGGACTCAGTAATATTTGCTGAGTGAATGAATGGTTATGGAGAGGTGGAAACACCACTGTATTAGGTGTCCAAATATCTCACTATATTATCTTAGAAAGTCAACATATCACTCTGATTTCTACATTCTCACCTATAAAATCAAAACAATATCTACCTTAAATGGCTCTTTGTTGTTGTTGTTGAGGTATAGTTGTTTTACAATGTTGTATTAATTTTTACCGTACAGCAAAGTGGAGTTCCCTGTGGTATACAGCAGGTTCTTATTAATCTATTTTATACATATTAGTGTATATATGTCAATCCCAATATCCCAATTCATCTTACAGCCCCTTTCCCGCCTTGGCATCCATATGTTTGTTCTCTATAACTGTGTCTCTATTTCTGCCTTGCAAACAGGTTCATATGTACCATTTTTCTAGATTTCACATATATGCATTAATATATAATATTTGTTTTTCCCTTTCTGACTTACTTCACTTTGTATGACAGTCTGTAGGTCCATCCACATTTCTACAAATGACCCCATTTCATTCCTTTTTATGGCTGAGTAATATTCCATTGTATATATTACCACATCTTCTTTATCCATTCATCAGTCGATGGGCATTTAGGTTGCTTCCATGACCTGGCTATTGTAAATAGTGCCACAATGGACATTGGGATGCACATGTCTTTTTGAGTTATGGTTTTCTCTGGGTATATGCCCAGTATATGGGGATATGCCCAGTAGTGGGATTGCTGGGTCATATGGTAGTTCTATTTTTAGTTTTTCAAGGAGGAAAAAACTAAAAATAGAACTTGCTCTTCCATGCTGTTCTCCATAGTGGCTGTATCAATTTACATTCCCAACAACAGTGCAAGAGGATTCCCTTTCCTCCACACCCTCTCCAGCATTTGTTGCTTGCAGATTTTCTGATGATGATCATTCTAACTGGTATGAGGTAATATCTCATTGTAGATTTGACTTGCATTTCTCTAATAAATAGTGATGTTGTGCAGCTTTTTATGTGCCTCTTGGCCATTTGTATGTCTTTTTTGGAGAAATGTCTATTTAGGTCTTCTGCCCATTTTTTGACTGGGTTGTTCATTTTTTTAATATTGAACTGCATGAGCTGTTTATATATTTTGGAGATGAATCCTTTGTCTGTTGCTTCCTTTGCAAATATTTTCTCCCATTCTGAGGGTTGCCTTTTTGTCTTGTTTATAGTTTCCATGGCTGTGCAAAAACTTTTGTTTCATTATGTCCCATGTGTTTTTGTTTTTATTTCTATTACTCTAAGAGATGAGTCAAAAAACATCTTGCTGTGATTTATGTCAAAGAGTGTTCTGCCTATGTTGTCCTCTAAGAGTTTTATGGTTTCTGATCTTATATTTAAGTCTTTAATCCATTTTGAGTTTTATTTTTGTGTATGGTGTTAGAGAGGGTTCTAATTTCATTCTTTTACGTGTAGCTGTCCAGTTTTCCCAGCACCACTTATTGAAGAGATTGTCTTTTCTCCACTGTATATCTTTGCCTACTTTGTCATAAATTAGTTAACCATAGGTATGTGGGTTAATCTCTGGGCTTTCTATCCTGTTCCACTGATCTATATTTCTGTTTTTGTACCAGTACCATACTGTTCTGATTACTGTAGCATTGTAGTACATTCTGAAGTTAGGGAGTCTGATTTCTCCAGCTCCATTTTTTTCCTTCAAGATTGCTTTGGCTATTTGGGGTCTTCTGTGTCTCCATACAAATTTTAAGATTTTTTGTTCTAGTTCTGTAAAATATGCCATTGTTAACTTGATAGGGATTATATTGAATCTGTAGATGGCTTTGGATAATATAGTCATTTTCACAATATTCATTCTTCCAATCCAAGAACATGGTACATCTCTCCATCTGTTTGTGTCATCTCTGATTTCTTTCATCAGTGTCTTATTGTTTTCTAAGTACAGGTCTTTTACCTCCTCACGTAGGTTTATTCCTAGGTTTTTTATTCCTTTTGTTGCTGTGGTGAATGGGATTGTTTCCTTAATTTCTCTTTTTGATCTTTCATTGTTAGTGTATAGGAAAGCAAGAGATTTCTGTCTATTAATTTGTATCCTGCTACTTTACCAAATTCATTGATTAGTTCTAGTAGTTTTCTGGTGGCATCTTTAGGATTCTCTATGTATAGTATCATGTCATCTACAAAAAAGTGACAGTTTTATTTCTTCTCTTCCAATTTGTATTCCTTTTATTTCTTTTTCTTCTCTGACTGCCATGACTAGGACATCCAAAACTATGCTGAATAATAGTGGTGAGAGTGGGCAATCTTGTCTTCCTCCTGATCTTAGTGGAAACGGTTTCAGTTTTTCACCATTGAAAGCAATGTGTGCTGTGGTTTTGTCATATATGGCCTTTATTATGCTGAGGCAGGCTCCCACTATGGCTACTTTCTGGAGGGGTTTTATCATAGGGTGTTGAATTTTGGAGAAAGCTTTTCCTACATCTATTGAGATGATAATATGGCTTTTATTCTTCACTTTGTTAATGTGGTGTATCACATTGATTGATTTGCATATATTGAAGATACCTTGCATTCCTGGGATAAACCCCACTTGATCATGGTGTATGATCCTTTTAATGTGCTGTTAGACTCTGTTTGCTGGTATTTTATTGAGGATTTTTGTATCTATGTTCATCAGTTTCACTGGTCTGTAGTTTTCTTTTTCTGTGACATCTTTGTCTGATTTTGGTATCAGGATGATGGTGGCATTGTAGAATGAGTTTGTGAGTGTTCCCCCCTCTGCTATATTTTGGAAGAGTTTGAGAAGGATAGGTGTTAGCTCTTCTCAAAATATTTGATAGAATTCACCTGTGAAGCCATCTGGTCCTGGACTTTTGTTTCTTGGAAGATTTTTAATCACAGTTTCAATTTTAGTTCTTCCGATTGGTCTGTTTATATTTTCTATTTCTTCCTGGTTCAGTCTTGGAAGGTTGTGCTTTTCTAAGAATTTGTCCATTACTACAAGGTTGTCCATTTTATTGGCATATAGTTGCTTGTAGTAATCTCTCATGATCCTTTGAATTTCTTCAGTGTCAGTTGTTACTTCTCCTTTGTCTTTGCTAATTCTGTTAATTTGAGTCTTCTCCCTTTTTTTCTTGATAAGTCTGGCTAATGGTTTATCAATTTTGTTTATCTCTCAAAGAACCAGCTTTTACTTTTATTGATTTTTGTTATTGTTTTCTTTAGTTCTTTTCCATTTATTTCTTATCTGATCTTTATGATTTCTTTCCTTCTGCTAACTTTGGGGGTTTTTTTGGTTCTTCTTTCTCTAATTGCTTTAGGTGTAAGTTTCGGTTGTTTATTTGAGATGTTTCTTGTTTCTAGAGGTAGGATTGTATTGCTATAAACTTCCCTCTTAGAACTGTTTTGCTGCATCCCATAGGTTTTGGGTCATCGTGTTTTCATTGTCATTTGTTTCTAGGTATTTTTTGATTTCCTCTTTGATTTCTTAAGTGATCTCTTGGTTATTAAGTAGTGTATTGTTTAGTCTCCATGTGTTTGTATTTTTTACATATTTTTTCCTGTAATTGATATCTAGTCTCATAGCGTTGTGGTCAGAAAAGATCCTTGATACAATTTCAATTTTCTTAAATTTACCAATGTTTGATTTGTGACCCAAGATATGATCTATCCTGGAGAATGTTCCATGTACACTTGAGAAGAAAGGGTACTCTGTTGTTTTTGGATTGAATGTCCTATAAATATCAATTAAGTCCATCTTGTTTAATTTGTCATTTAAAGCTTCTGTTTCCTTATTTATTTTCATTTTGGATTATCTTTCCATTGGTGAAAATGGGGTGTTAAAGTCCCCTACTATGATTGTGTTACTGTCAATTTCCCCTTTTATGGCTGTTAGCATTTCCTTATGTATTGAGGTGCTTCCATGTTGGGTGCATAAATATTTACAATTGTTATATCTTCTTCTTGGATTGATCCCTTGATAATTCTGTAGTGCCCTTCTTTGTCTCTTGTAATAGTCTTTATTTTAAAGTCTATTTTGTCTGATATGAGAATTGCTACTCCAGCTTTCTTTTGATTTCCAATTGCATGGAATATCTTTTTCCATCCCCTCACTTTCAGTCTGTATGTGTCCCTAGGTCTGAAGTGGGTCTCTTGTAGACAGCATATATATGGGTCTTGTTTTTGTATCCATTCAACCAGTCTGTCTTTTGGTTGGGGCATTTAATCCATTTACATTTAAGGTAATGATCAATGTGTATTTTCTATTCCCATTTTCTTAATTGTTTTGGGTTTGTTATTGTAGGTCTTTTCCTTCCCTTGTGTTTCCCACTTATAGAAGTTCCTTTAGCATTTGTTGTAAAGCTGGTTTGGTGGTGCTGAATTCTCTTAGCTTTTGCTTGTCTGTAAATGTTTTAATTTCTCCATCAAATCTGAATGAGATCCTTGCTGGGTAGAGTAATCTTTGTTGTAGGTTTTTCCCTTTCATCACTTTAAATATATTGTGCCACTCCCTTCTGGCTTGTAGAGTTTCTGCTGCAAAATCCTGTTAACCTTATGGGAGTTCCTTTGCATGTTATTTGTCATATTGCCCTTGTTGTTTTTAATAATTTTTCTTTGGCTTTAATTTTTGTCAATTTGATTTCTTGTGTCTTGGCATGTTTCTCCTTCAGTTTATCTGGCCTGGGACTCTCTTTCCTTCCTGTACTTGGGTGGCTATTTCCTTTCCCATGTTAGGGAAGTTTTCAACTACAATCTCTTCAAATATTTTCTCGGGTCCTTTCTCTCTCTCTTTTCCTTCTCAGACCCCTATAATGTGAATGTTGGTGTGTTTAATGTTTTCCCAGAAGTATCTTAGGCTGTCTTCATTTCTTTTCATTCTTTTTTCTTTATTCTGTTCTGTGGCAGTGATTTCCACCATTCTGTCTTCAAGGTCACTTATCTATTCTTCTGCCTCAGTTATTCTGCTAGTGATTCCTTCTAGTGTGTTTTTCATTTCAGTTATTGTACTGTTCATCTCTGTTTGTTTATTCTTAAATCTTCTAGGTCTTTTTGTTAAACTTTTATTGCATCTTCTCGATCTTTGCCTCCATTGTTTTTCTTAGGTCCTGGATCATCTTCACTATCGTTATTCTGAATTCTTTTTCTGGAAGGTTGCCTATCTCCACTTCATTTAGTTGTTTTACTGGGGTTTTATCTTGTTCCTTCATCTGGTATATAGTCCTCTGCTTTTTCATTTTGTCTATCTGTGAATATGGTTTCATTCCACAAGCTGCAGGATTATAGTTCTTTTTGCTTCTGCTGTCTGCCCTCTGGTTGATGAGGCTATCTAAGAGGCTTGTGCAAGCTTCCTAATGGGAGGGACTGGTGGTCGGTAGAGCTGGGTGTTTCTCTGATGGGCAAAGCTCAGTAAAACTTTAATCTGCTTGTCCGCTGATTGGTGGGGCTGAGTTCCCTCCCTTTTGGTTCTTTAGCCTGAGGGGACCCAGCACTCGAGCCTACAGGCCCTTTGGTGGGGTTAATGGTGGATTCTGGGAGGGCTCACACCAAGGAATACTTCCCATAACTTCTGCTGCCTGTGTCCTTGCCCCTGCACTGAGCCACAGCCACCCCTGCCTCCACAGGAGACCCTCCTAAACTAGCAGGTATGTCTCTTTCACTCTCCTATGGGGTCACTGCTCCTTCCCCCTGTGTCCTGGTGTGCACACTACTTTGTGTGTGCCCTCCAAAAGCGGAGCCTCTGTTTCCCCCAGTCCTGTCAAAGTCCTGCAATCAAATCTCGCTAGCCTTCAAAGTCTGTTTCTCTGGGAATTCCTTCTCCCCTTGCCAGAACCCCAGGTTGGGAAGCCTGATGTGGGTCTCTTAACCTTCACTCCCGTGGATGAACTTCTGTGGTACAATGGTTCTCCAGTTTGTGAGTCACCCACCAATAGGTTATGAGATTTGATTTTATTTTGATTGCGCTCCTCCTACTGTCTCACTGAGGCTTCTCTTTTGTCTTTGGCTGTCGGGTATCTTTTTCCGTGAGTTCCAGTGTCTTCCTGTCAATTTTTCAGCAGTTAGTTGTGATTCTGGCTCTCTTGCACGAGGGAGTGAGTGCACGTCCTTCTACCCCACCATCTTGAACAAATCTCTTAAATGGCTCTTGTAAATCAATGAAAATAATGGCCTTGAATGAGCTTAACTAGTGTTATATGCCATGTGTATCAGTTTTCTAAGGCTGTCATAACAAATTACCACAAGCTTGGTGACTGAAAACAATAGAAATTTATTCTCTCACAGTCCTAGAGTCCAGAAGTTCAAAATCACAGTGTTGGCAGGGTTGGTTCCTTCTGGGGTCTCAGGGAGAATCTGTTCCATGCTTCTTTCCTAACTTCTGGTATCTTCAGCAATCCTTGGTATTCTTTGCTTTGTACATGCATCACTTCAATCTCTATTTTTGTCTTGCATGGCTTTCCTTTGTGACTCTCTGTGTCTGTCTCTTCATTTTTGTCCCTTTATAAGGGCATTCATGATTGTATTTACAGTATTTAAAAAAGGGAAAAAGAAATTCTCCCATTCCTGAATGGAATACAAAGTTGCTTTTATGCTTTAGGGCTTAGCTGTTGATAGTGTCCCAGCATTTGGATCAGTTGATATGGTGCTCAGTGCCTCTTGTGGTATCGCATACAAAGTTCTATAGATGATGATAATAACTAGTGCCCAACTCTGTGTAGTAGAAAAAGCTGGTAAAATTGGTGGAAGTAGGTGGTAGCAGATTTTGAAATTTCTTCAAAAATTGCCCACCAGAAATACTTAAAAATAGAACTACTATGTGATCCAGCAATCACTGCTGTGTATATATCCTAAGGAAAATCACTATCCTGAACAGATACCTGCACCCACATGTTTAAATCAAGGAGAAGGTTGGGTGTAAAAAATTGAAGGAAGGAAGGAAAGAAGAAAGAAAGAAAGGGAGGGAGGGAAGAAAATGGAAAGAAGGAAAAGAAAACTTGCGATGTCAACATACTCCCATTTTATGCTAATAGGTGTATTACCTTGAATAACATAACTTCTAAAAATCATAAAATTTGCCTTAGTTAACTCCAAAAGAAGACATAATTGGCTTTAAGTAGTTTTCTCCGAAAATATTTTTATAATAGTAGAAAACTATAATATTATAAATTTTTTCTTATCTTTTAGAGGAGTCTATATATACAATTGCTATCTTCATGGTTGAAAGGAAAATCAGTGCTATCACAGAAAGAACTTCATGACATTAAAGAACTTAATTCTGAGTTTAAAATCCTTCATATTTTAATCTCTTGTTATAGGGATTTATAAAGCTACATTTCTTGGAACTTGAGTTACTTTTGCTTTTGAATTGAAAAATCATTTTAGCTAGTTCTCAGAAACCTGTATATCCCACCTTTTTGTACAAGCACCTTCTAAAAGCTCCTCTCATTTGGCCATAAGATGCTGTGTTAAGCTGCCTCACTTCCCTGTTTCAAAGTCTTGTATGGTCCTTCCTAAGCCAAATTGCTATGTCTCAAAGGTTCTCCCCAGACTATGTCTATGTCTGTTTTCTTGGCCTAATGCCCAGCTGTACATATATATATTTATATATGCATAAAGTGACATAGAGATTAAACCTCAGTACCCCTCAAAATTAAAAAAGAATAAAATAAATTGTCTATTAGAAAAATCTTGATGATTCTAACAACTATATTGAAAAGAATACAATACTTGGTCAATACATCTAAGATTTTTGCCATGTAAAGAAAAAAAATTATTCACACTAGATTACTGGTGTTTTATAAAGGTGGAAAACATATCCAGAATATTCTTTATTTTGTTCTAAAAAAGGGACTTCAAGTAGAAATATAGTATGTGTGTCCTCAAATGTATAAAATACATTTAGTGAATGATGTCTTCAACCATGCTTCCATATTTTTCTTAATCTCCCTTTAGTGTTACCTTACTACCATTTCATATATGATCTCCAAATCATTAGCACTATGAAAAAGTTGAAGCCAGCTGAATGAGGAAATAGTCAGCACCCAAAGCTTTCAACTCTGCCTTTACAAAGACAATATATCTGAAATGAAAGACCTATCACCAAGGAAACATCAAATCACCAAGGTTTCCATTTCCCAGAATATACCTGTAAGCCAGTACACAACTTTCAGGTTTCATTGAAAAATAAACTATTGACATTTATTTATGCAGTTTTTCTTTCAGACATTTAGCTAGGTCAATATTCACTATTTCTTTTTAAATTTCATTTTTCAATTCTCTTCAAGAAATAAATAAGAGATATGTGGATTGAGTGAATGATGTCCGTTTGATCTGTGTATTTGTAAGAAATCCAAGTGTTCATTCATCTACAGCATGAGGTTGCTATTATATCAGGAACACCTGCTGCAATAGTATTAATTACCCAGGGCTTGCTACATAATATATGGTGCTGAAATGAAAGTGTGTTTTCAAAAAGCAAAGGAAATGTGTCATTAGAATTACTAGCATTTCCCTTTCTTCCATGGTTTTTCTCTTGATTTATCATGGTGTTTTTTTAATTTGATGTCACTCTAAGCAAAGAAAAATTTAAATTTTAAATCATTAGTATGCATTTTATTGTACATCTTATTTTGTACAATGCCAAATCGAACGCAATTATAAAAGCACTTAAACTACATGCAGAATCACTGAAATTGCACAATTTGTATTTTGTACTTTGTGCATGTATACGTATTTCATTCTTACCAGAACAGTGAAAAGCTGCACAAAGCCAACTCGATTGATTTTATTTTACTTCTTGATATTGCATATTCTATTAACACACTCTACTTCCAGGTACTAATGAGTGAGGAGAATTGAAAGGCAAAGGAATTATGGTTTACCCTATCTTTCCCTTTCCTTCTATGTCATTAATTTTAGCACAAGTGATTGGCTAATATAAGGAAATAACATGAGTAAGAAAAGGATATGATGGAGTCCCTTGGTCATTCATGTTTCTTGGGACACAACTGCCTTCTTTCCTTATTCAGATAGTTTTGGTTCAATTAGAAAGCATGACTTCTCAGGGTGTCAGTGCCACTCTTACTCTACTGTAAAAACAGCATGCTTATCTTGTATGCAATTTGTCTTGCTGAACTCCCATGTATCTTGGGTCTGCCAGAATTCAGTGCTTACAGAGCATCACCAACACTGTCAATGGAAAAGAGGACACACGTATTGTATTGTTTCACTAGGACATCACTCACAAAATACAAGTTCAAAATTCATAGATCAAATTAGTAAGACTTTCAAGATAATGACAGTGAACATTGAGCCCTTCTGAGTTTGGAGCCCTATGGACTGCCTAGATTGCATGCTCATGAGGCCATTCCTGTAATTATCATTTATTGAATGCCTCCATATGCCCAGGGCTTTACATGAATTTTCTTTATCAATCATGACAAAACTGTTATCCTTATTTTTAGAGGATAAAATAAACATTTGAGTAATTGATACAGAGATATAGAGAACGCGTAGAGACTGAGAACAGACTGATGGTTGCCAGAGGCAGAAGTGGGGAGGTGGGCAAAATGGGGAAAGAGGGTCAAAAGGTACAAACATCTAGCTGTAAAACAAATGTCATGGTGATGTAGTGTACAGCATGGTGACTATAGTTAATAATACTCTATTGCATATTTGAAAGTTGCTAAGTTTAAAAGTTCCCACTAAAAAAAGAGTAATTGGGGCTTCCCTGGTGGCACAGTGGTTGAGAGTCCCCCTGCCGATGCAGGGGACACGGGTTCGTGCCCCGGTCTGGGAAGATCCCACATGCCGCGGAGTGGCTAGGCCCGTGAGCCATGGCCGCTGAGCCTGCGCGTCTGGAACCTGTGCTCCGCAACGGGAGAGGCCACAACAGTAAGAGGCCCGCATACAGCAAAAAATAATAATAATAAAAAAATAATTTAAAAAAATAAAAAAAAGAGTGATCAACTTAATCTGTATGTCCTCTGCTCTACCAACAGATACAATTCAAGACTGAGTGAAAGATCAAGTGGCAACAAAATCTGAACTTGGTAATTTTAACCAACTCTTTAACGTTACTATAATATATAATCAAAATAAAGGGAATTGATTCTATTGTATGGCTTATAGAAATCAGTCATAATTTAAAAACTATACTATAGGTAGTCCTTGCTTTGCATGGTACTATGTTAACTGAAACTTGTGAATATTAGTATAGTGTCATCATTTTCTATTTCCATGGAATGGTGCAAAGCAAGTATTACCTTACTGAATTCATTATGTTTGTATAGTGATTTACAGTCCATATCTTTTTTTTGTTTTTGGATCATTAAGATGTTATTTACTGTGAGGATTAATTCCAACAGGCCTAGAATTGGCCTCAGCCATGTTACTGGAGTACCTACACAGCACTGACGCTTGGTCCAGGCATGAAATATAATTGTTAATAGTGTCACTTTGTAATCATATGTCCAAAGAGGTTTGAAGATGGTTTGCACTAGTTTATCAACATTATTTAATCAACAACAGTGAAACTGATGGTTTGTAACTGGTTTTGGTGAGACCCCCAGAGAGTTGTGCCATTGGGGCTGTTTACATGTCAAGAATATGCCTATGTGGCCAGGAGGAGTATAGGATACCCCAATCAAGACTCCATTATGGACTCCATGGTTCCCAGATGTGCTGTGCGCACATTGGTAGTTTCTGATCCAAGCAAGAAAGCACTTATACAGCCCTTACACACAATCAGAGCTCTTGCCTGGATTCTCAGGCTGTGAGGTCTTTGGCTATGAGGCATACCCTTACTTTAATACTGTTTCTCCATGATTCCTTTCCTTTGAATAAACTGTAGATTTCTACACATTGTCATTTTGGGTCCTATCATCTTCTTTAGCAAGCAATCCTGTCTAACTAACACCATTAGTTCATTTACATATATTATATTTCAGTAATTTATGGGCACAATACTTAAATTTTATTATTTCTAAAAACTTGTTTAAGCTACACCATGATCAGGATATAGATTACTTCCTCGACCTAAAAAGTTTCTTGTGCCTCTTTGCACCTGATCCCCCCTACCCCACTTTAGGCAACCAGACATAGAAAATTCAAATTCACTTTTCTGTTCTAGGAAAGCAGAACAGAACATGACTCCCAAACTGTATACCTAAGTGCACTGAGACACTACAGCCCATTTACAGGGGTGTATTGGAATCTTTTACATATTTGAATAAAACACAGATACCACATAAATTACAACTGTTAAATTATTTGAATCTAACTACTTAATAAACAGAACTGCTAGGTATTTCTTTGATTTGGAGCATCATAAAGAAATTACTGATACATCAGTTTGTTCTTTGAACTAAGAAAATTTGGGAACATCTGATATCCATCTCACTTTGAAGAGGAAGGCAGATGTTATTGAGGCCTGAATGGTGGGGGAGGCATATTGGTCACAATTACATTGGCAAAAAATAACAACAACAACTAGCCATGGCTATAACAGATAGGAGTTTTTCTTTCAAGAATCAAGAAATTCAGAATAAGATGTTGATGACTAAGATGTCATCAGAGCTGTAGGCTGTCCTGATCTGCTATCAGTAGTGCGTGGCTTTCATTGTCATGATCACAATATGACTGCCACACTCCCAACATCACATCTGCTATCCAAGAAGGAAAAAACCAAACAAAACAGCTGAGATGTAAAATTACAAAGACATCCTAACAGTTTAGTCTGTATTTTAAAATAACTTCCTTAGACACTAGCCCAGAAAATTCCTTTTGCATCTTATTGTTCAGAAAAGGGTTACGTGATTATGCCTAACTACAAGGAAGTAAAGCAAATGGAATATTTTTATTTTCTAGACTTTAGAGGAAGTCAATTGAAAATGACTTTTGAGTGCAAATACACATGAAACATGTTTCAAATATGTTAATATCTCAAAATATTATTCCACTAAGTGCTACCAGAACTTATTTGTTTCTAAATCTGCTAATGCACTGCTTATAAGTTAGCTGCTTTGGTACAGCATAGGAAAATGATATAAAACATTGTATTGCTTTTGATGGGAAAAAAACATCTAGTTTGTGTGCTGAAATAAATCTTTACCATTATGTAAAGGTAAAGTATCCTATGATTGTATCTTATACCATCATCTAAAATCCTGTTGAGTTCAAAAAATAATGGTTGTGGTAAAAATTGTCTATTTGTTAGGGTTTTAATTTTTTGCGTTCTTACCAGAATATTGTCCCATACTCTATCAGGCAGCCTGCCCATTCCCATTTCCTCCACTTCATTGAATAATCAGACTTCTTGATGTAGAAGAGATGGATGGAAACTAGTCTATGATGGACATTTAATCAAAGACTGGAGTTGGCTTTACTAGTTTTGAGATGTGTTAAATTTAGAAACTACTGACAGCCGTCAGAATTTTGAGGTTAAACATAATAATGAATAACTAAAACTTTCTGAACATGACAAATTCTGTAAATACACTTGAATGTTTAATTCATTCTTTGGGCGTTAGATGGCACCAAGAAATGAATTTAAGACAGTGTTTAGATTTTATGTATTAAGCTTGTTGCTTGACATTTTATGGGACATTTATTATTTTTCTAGATGAATATCCTTTTAAAGAACTTAGAATAAACAGTCTACATAGGAAACAAATGTGCTGATAGCCCAAGGTTGAATAGATCATATAAAACAGGAGGCAATAAATGGGGAATGCTTTCAATAGTTAATGCTATTTTTAAAAACATCATGAATTTGTATAATATTTCTAAGATATTTAACTTCCACTTGAAATTGGAAGCAATTTTAGATCTCAAAATTCAAGTAATTCTGAAAGTCTTCAAGAGATTTTTGAATGTGGAGCATATAATAATACATAACCCAAGTTCCCTACTGATTTCTTTATAGTGCTATAAACCTGAATATATGTAATAAGTTTCTATTCATTCTATGTCTTGGGAATAATTTAAATAGAGGCACTATAACCGAGGCTAACTTTTTTAGCTACTAAAGCTATGGTTTTGTCCCATATAATCTTATTTCCAAACTCACCTGTGCCTGAGGGTCTCAATAATAGGATGCCCATTAAACCATTAATGTTTAACCCTGAGACTTGGTGTCTTGGGAATAAGAAAGATATGAAGAAATGAAAGATTTATGTCAGAAGAAAGGCAAAGTATACAGCCTGTCATTTCTACCTTCATGGATTATGAAAAGAAAAAAATGGAGACAGAGGTATATTTATGAGGTCAAATGTCAGAATTATTACTTCCCCACACTATTTCCCTTGAAGTTATCAATACATAGAAGTTAATTTAAAAAATATATATATACACAGAAAGGTATAGATATGGAAGAATCTAAAACCTCTTGACACAGGGTGAGAGGAATAATATGGAGATATGACTAAGAGGAGGACAAGTAGATGAGCCTAACGTAGGACCCTGGTATTTCATGGCATGTTGCCTGCACATGGCAAGCAAGGGTTTGGAAGTTCCCACTGCCCTGGTGAGAAGATGGAAAGTTACTGAAAGGGCCAGTGGACCAGCAGATGCCAGGTTGCAGAAAGGAGTAGGGAACATAATTTTTATGGCTTTTTAGTAGTGAAAATACTATCTTCTACAAATCCCTCTGATACTAGAATTTCCTGCACTAAGCGGTGTACCAAACCATTCGGACATTTTTCCTGATTTTGCCCCATGTACTTATTATACAAGGGGCTATAGCCTCTAATGCTTACTTATAATAGAATGTGGTGGAACGAGGTCCATTAAAGAGCACATGTCTTTTCTTAAAGGGTTGGAATCCACTCAACTTAGGGAACAGTTGCCATGGAGGAGTGCTGGCCCAATGTTGTTAGATTTTCTAATTTTTAAAGAAAAGTCATAAATCTTTATCTTACGTGGATCTTCTACATTTTTCAATAAGATCAAATAATACAGTTTAAAAGAAAAACAGAAGCCAAATAAAGCATATGATTCATTAGCCACCAGTTTGCTGACTTTGTTGTAGAGAATGTTCTGGGTTGCTCCTTCACAAATCAGCCCTTTAAATATGTGAGAACATATAAAGAGCCCCTAAAATTTAGTTTAACATGGATTTTTTTCCCAGATAAGCAGGGAGTATGGCACATACACATTTTCCTTGTATTCCTGTTTTCATTTATTTTTTCAAGTACTTCAGTTTGAGAGTCTTGGGTTTACCCAATCCATGTGAAATGTATGTGTTTTTCTGCATCACTCCATGTAAGCTTAAGCACCAAGATACTTAACCCAAGGCCATAGCAGTCAATATCAAATGAACTTATTTAGATCTACCTGAAATAATCACTAATGAAGAGAAACTTTTGTTTTCTTTTTCCTGGTTTGTTTATAATATTTTCTATAGTGTACTTTTGAGATTTCACCCTGATGTCTCTATGCTGAGTTTTTGTTGTTGTAGTTGTTTTGTTTGTTTTTAGTTCTGAGCATTTTATAGAATGTTTCTTTCTCAAAAAAATACAGTAGCATTATGAAATGATAATCACATTTCATTTAGTATTCATTTGGATGGAAAATAGCATAAATCTTCTTGAATTCACTTCTACCTAATTTCCATGCACACAGGATGACAATAGCCAGTAGTGACATTGTTTTACATTTACTTTATTAGAAGAGTGTACCAAACATGTGCTTTTTCATATTTTTTGCTTGAAAAAATATTAGTTCAAAGAAGTCTTATAAATAATTATAAACAGAAGTTGGAGTCACATGGAAAATATGCTGATGTGGCACGTCCTCTCCTACACACATCTACCTTACAAATCCTTTTGACATAAAGTTGAGCTCAGTAATAAAACATAAAATCCTCAGAATCACAAACTGAAGGGAAAAAACCCTCAAAGCCAGTTTGGTAAATATGAGCTTACATAGTAGTGACCCATGAGGTGTTTAGTTCTAAATATAAACCCAGAAAATGGGTAGTCATTTTCTAGTACCCATAGTGGGAAGAAAAAGACATGGACTTGGAAGTATTTAAGATGGAAGCACTGAAATTGAACCCATTTAAGGTAATTCTAAAGTGTTTAGCTATTTAAATCAGTAAACACAATATTCATTGTAGACCTATAAGTATTTAGCTATTTAAAACAGTAAACAAAATAGTGACTGTTTAAAACTGTAAATGTCATGATTGGTTAGATTTAAATATATGGAGAATTAAAATGATGGTATATAATGTGTTTTGGGGAAATGAGAATAAAGTGTTCTTAAGGTTCTTGTTATAGGCAGAAAGAAGTTAAAAGCAACTGTTAATGTTAGATTTTGTTATGTATGCTGTACCTTCTAAGAGAAAACTTAAAACAGGAAGAGTACAATATGTAACTTCCAATCAAAAAGAGAGAAAAATATTTTAAAATATTTTCTCATTTCAGAGAGGGCAAAAAATAGAGGAAAGTAAATACAGAGAAAGTGGCAACTGGTAAAATAGTATTTTTAAATAAAAGTATATCATTAATTCCATTATATGCAAATGGCTCATTGTCTGCTTTAATACATAAAGATTATTAACACTGCATATAAAAGTAAGTCCAATTATATGCTGCTTCCAGTAGATAGGGAATTTGAAATTATATCTGTGGAAATCACTCCATGTACAGGACAGATGTTAAAGAAATAGAAAATATTGTAGAAAACAAGCTAAGATATATGGATGACAGAATGAGAGGGCATAACTGATATTTAATAGGATTTCTAAACAGTGAGATTAGAGAGAATTTTGAGGGAAAGAATCTTTGAAGAGATGACTGAGAATTTTCAGAATTGAAGAATGACATGATGAGTCTTCAGTCTGAGACAGCCCCCCCCCAAGTTTTAATGAAAGATAAATAAAAATAGATAAGCATTCAGACACATTATGGTAAAATTGTTAGAGTATCACACAAGTGGAACAAATAAGCAGATAAGAAGAGTTTTTCTCACTGAAGGGAGGGTAAAGATCAAGTCTTTCTCACACCAGACTGTTAGTTCCTAAAGAGCAGGGATCAGTTCTTGTTTTTCTCTAAACTTTTGGTGTCTAGAATAGTATCTCACTTTCAAGTACTCTCTGACCTTGAAGAGCTTCCAAGGCAGAATGAAATTCATGTTATGATAAAAGCAAAATTAAAGTGATAAGAGCAGAGAGGAGGAAATAATTCTTTTAAAATAGATAATGGAAAAGACATAGCCAAGCAAATAGCATATGAGACAAATATAAAGGATTAAAAAAGGTGGCAACAGCCCTAAAAGAATGGCATGAGCAAAAATATGGAGACAAATATCCCATTTGAGGAATGTTGACTGGCTCTATTTGGAGGGATTACAGAGGAAATGAAAAGGTATAGTGAGGACCGTAGACTGCCCATGGTTGACAGTACAATGCTGGGAGGGGCCCGACTGAAGAGCTGTAGAGTTGAGCTCTAATCAGTAGAATCTGGAGTTTTTCCTAAAGGCAAAAAAAAAAAAAAAAAAAAAAAAAACCAGCAAGTTTGTTTTGTTATTGTTCAAGCAGGAAATCATTATGATCAGACCTATGCTTTAAAAAGATAGGATATATTAAAAGAAGGAGTTACTGCAGGCAAGAAGTTCAATTAAAAAATCAAGAGAATGGTCCAGATGAGGAGAAAGTATGCTTTTGTCTTTATGATGTTTTGAGTACATCTTAAAGTGGTGTGTGTGTGTATGTGTGTGTGTGAGAACATTGGTTTTAAATTTGCACATTTTTTTTGGCTATGGTATAGCACAATTAACTTTGAACTTTGAAAACTCGGTACTGCCACTTTTTAGCTATGTAGTCACGGGAAAATTATTTAAAGCTTAAATAACTGGATAGCAACTTTCTCATCTTACATTATCTTCAAAATTCCTGATTGCTGTGAGAATTAAATGAAATGAATAATTAAACAGTATTGCATATATAGAAGCTCCAATTACTGTGCTTAGGACATAAGGCAGTAACTATTGTTGAATACTAGAATGAAAGACTGTAAAGTAGCATCCATAATTTCCCATTTGACTTAAATCTTTCCAGAGCTTTTTGCTGTTAGGTAGTGGCAGCTTATCCTCTTAGACATGGGTCAGAGTTGATCATGTGAGAACGTCTTTCATGTGACTCAGAGACTCGCGCATCTATGTAGCGTCTACCTAGTTTTAATCATGGGTTCTCAAAAGATGTTCTTTCTTCCTCTGGTACCATAGAGATAATCATGTTACATATACTATGCACAATATTATTCACAATGTTAATGTCATATTTAGAAAACCTTGACCTCTTAGTTAACAGTAAGTTTTAATTTGATTCAATAACTTGCAGCTAAGATGCTACCAGAAAACTACTAGAGCTAATCAATGAACTTGGTAAAGTAGCAGGATACAAAATTAATGCACAGAAATCTCTGGCATTCCTATATACTAATGATGAAAAATCTGAAAGTGAAATTAAGAAAACACTCCCATTTACCATTGCAACAAAAAGAATAAAATATCTAGAAATAAACCTACCAAAGGAGACAAAAGACCTGTATGCAGAAAATTATAAGATACTGATGAAAGAAATTAAAGATGATACAAATAGATGGAGAGATATGCCATGTTCTTGGATTGGAAGAATCAACATTGTGAAAATGACTTTACTACCCAAAGCAATCTACATATTCAATGCAATCCCTGTCAAACTACCACTGGAATTTTTCACAGAACTAGAACAATTTCACAATTTGTATGGAAACACAAAAAAACCCGAATAGCCAAAGCAATCTTGAGAACAAAAAACAGAGCTGGAGGAATCAGGTTCCCTGACTTCAGACTATACTACAAAGCTACAGTAATCAAGACAGTATGGTACTGACACAAAAACAGAAACATAGATCAATGGAACTGCATAGAAAGCCCAGAGATAAACCCACGTACATATGGTCACCTTATCTTTGATAAAGGAGGCAGGAATATACAGTGGAGAAAGGACAGCCTCTTCAATAAGTGGTGCTGGGAAAACTGGACAGGTACATGTAAAAGTATGAGATTAGATCACTCCCTAACACCATACACAAAAATAAGCTCAAAATGGATTAAAGACCTAAATGTAAGGCCAGAAACTATCAAACTCTTAGAGGAAAACATAGGCAGAACACTCTATGACATAAATCACAGCAAGATCCTTTTTGACCCACCTCCTAGAGAAATGGAAATAAAAGAAAAATTAACAAATGGGACCTAATGAAACTTCAAAGCTTTTGCACAGCAAAGGAAACCATAAAGAAGACCAAAAGACAACCCTCAGAATGGGAGAAAATATTTGCAAATGAAGCAACTGACAAAGGATTATTCTCCAAAATTTACAAGCAGCTCATGCAGCTCAATAACCAAAAAAACAAACAACCAATCCAAAAGTGGGCAGAAGACCTAAATAGACATTTCTCCAAAGAAGATATACAGATTTCCAACAAACACATGAAAGAATGCTCAACATCATTAATCATTAGAGAAATGCAAATCAAAACTACAATGAGGGGCTTCCCTGGTGGCGCAGTGGTTGAGAGTCCGCCTGCCGATGCAGGGAACATGGGTTCGTGCCCCGGTCCGGGAGGATCCCACATGCCGCAGAGCGGCTAGGCCCGTGAACCATGGCCACTGAGCCTGTGCGTCTGGAGCCTGTGCTCCGCAATGGGAGAGGCCACAGCAGTGAGAGGCCCGCGTACCGCAAAAAAAACAAACAAACAAAAAAAACCTACAATGAGATATCATCTCACACCGGTCAGAATGGCCATCATCAAAAAATCTAGAAACAATAAATGCTGGAGAGGGTGTGGAGGAAAGGGAATACTCTTGCACTGGTGGTGGGAATGTAAATTGATACAGCCACTATGGAGAACAGTATGGAGGTTCCTTAAAAAACTACAAATAGAACTACCATATGACCCAGCAATCCCACTACTGGGTATATACCCTGAGAAAACCATAATTCAATAAGAGTCATGTACCGGGCTTCCCTGGTGGTGCAGTGGTTGAGAGTCCGCCTGCCGATGCAGGGGACACGGGTTCGTGCCCTGGTCCGGGAGGATCCCACGTGCCGCGGAGCGGCTGGGCCCGTGAGCCATGACCGCTGAGCCTGCACGTCCGGAGCCTGTGCTCCGCAATGGGAGAGGCCACAGCAGTGAGAGGGCCACGTACCGCAAAAAATAAATGAAAAAAAAAAAAAAATGAGTCATGTGCCAAAATGTTCATTGCAGCTCTATTTACAATAGCCAGGAGATGGAAGCAACCTAAGTGTCCATCATCGGATGAATGGGTAAAGAAGATGTGGCATATATATACAATGGAGTATTACTCAGCCATAAAAAGAAACAAAATTGAGTTATTTGTAGTGAGGTGGATGGGCCTAGAGTCTGTCATACAGAGTGAAGTAAGTCAGAAAGAGAAAAACAAATACCGTATGCTAACACATATATATGGAATTTAAGGGGGAAAAAAAAGGTCATGAAGAACCTAGGGGTAAGACAGGAATAAAGACACAGACCTACTAGAGAATGGACTTGAGGACACGGGGAGGGGGAAGGGTAACCTGGGACGAAGTGAGAGAGTAGCATGGACATATATACACTACCAAATGTAAAATAGGTAGCTAGTGGGAAGCAGCCACATAGCACAGGGATATCAGCTCAGTGCTTTGTGACCACCTAGAAGGGTGAGATAGGGAGGGTGGGAGGGAGGGAGACACAAGAGGGAAGAGATATGGGAACCTATGTATATGTATAACTGATTCACTTTGTTATAAAGCAGAAACTAACACACCATTGTAAAGCAATTATACTCCAATAAAGATGTTAAAAAAAATTAAAAATAACTTGCAGCTATCAGACTGCATAAAAGAAGCAAAGTACCCAGAGCCTAAGATAAAAGAGTGCTCTCTATTAGAACACAGGGTAGTACACATTCAGTTCTGAACATTACTGTCCTACATTGTCTGCACAGTTGTCTTGAGCAAAAATATAAATAAAAGTTTTTTGTATTGTTGAACACCTTGAACTAGGATCACCGGGTTTATATAAAGACACAATTTGATCTTGACATTAGGTAGCATTTTCTAATGACTAAAGATGCCAGACAATAGAATGGGCTGTGTTAGTATCGAATGATTTCTGTGCCAGTGGACTCTGCTCACATATAATCAGGCTCACTCTTTAGGAAGGGACGGGAGGAAATATCACATAACTCAAAGGCCACTGATATTTAGTCTTGTGATCTTCAGCAAAACCCTTTTACACTCTCCTTCTCTTTGCAGATATGGCTTTGCTGTACAGTTTTGAGTATTTTAAACAGAAAAATCATTTCATGTTTTTTAGAGCCTAATGGAATTAGCATTATATCAGTGATTGCTACCTGTCAGGTGCCATTGTAGGGACTTTTACATTTATTTCTTTAGTACTTATAATGGCCCTGAAAAGTACTATTTTCACAATTTTACAATTACTCAGTGCCTGAAAAAATGTCCATGATGTGTTGTTGAATGAAGAAAATACAAAACATTATGTGTAGTGTGTTACTAATTATGGAAAACAGTGATTCTCCACATCTACTCACTTGTGTGTAAAGCTATATATACATACATCACACATAGATGAAAATGGTCAGAATAATACACATGAAAACTGTCACTGTAGCCATATCTGGGTTATAGATTATGAGAGCTTCTTAGTTTCTTTCTTGAACTCTTCTGATTTTCTAAATCTACGATGATAAGCATTACTTTCATATTCAGAGAACAATTACTATATTAATATTTATATAGCTTTTTAGAGAAACAGATAACTCAGGATGACACAGAGAATAAGTAGCAAATTAGGCATTGTTTCCTGACAGAGAAGCAGTTGAGGGAAGGGAGTTCACTCTTACCTAAGTCCATAATTTGGAGTTGTTCTCTGTCCCACTTTTTTTTCCAGTCCAGTTTCACTGCCACTGATTAGAGTACAGAAGGAAGAATAATGGCCTATTCGCTTAATGATGAAAAATAGCAGCTTTGGTCCTTACCTGGGAGGCTGTGGTAACCTGGGCTCACCTTTTGTGTGCGCCCATGGGCAGCAAGCGGGAATTCAGCGTTGTAGCTGAAGCCTGGCTGGTCTCCAGTTTGGCGTGTGTCTAACATTGTTTGGGGAACACTTTGTGCCTGCTGAGATACACTCCTCTCCCGGAGCCTAGAGCTGAGAAAACAAAAGCTCTTGGTGCCAAGGCTATTGACCTTATCTGTAAATCACTTATTCTTTTTCCTTGTCTCCTCAAGGGTGCTTTGACCTCAGCTCAGAGCTTGAGCAGGCACAACGCATCAATTTTTTACGGACAAGTTAAGAGACCAAGTGGATTTAGCTTCCCTGATTGCTGAAACTGTGACAGGTCTTACATATGACCTATTGGTAATTAGTGCTACCAGGAATACATGTGTAGTCTGTGTCTGTACACGTGTGTACATGTGTGCATGTTTATATCTATACATAAGTGATCATTTATCAAAATTGTAAATGTACGTGAGAATTAATTTTGCTTCTTAATAGTTTCAACCCCATTAACTGATTTAATCCTTTCCATGTCTCTGCATACTAGGGTGAAGGTGTTGAAAAAAGAGAAAAGAGGACAATAGAACTTTATTTCTAATGTTCATTTATAGTGGAGAGGGCCATTAGTGATTTTATAGTTCAACTTTCACATTTATAGAGGTGAAAATGGAAACTACAGAGATGGAGAGAATCTCTCAAGGTCAGAAAGCTAGTTCACTGCAGAGTTAGACTAAAACCTTAATCTCCCCCTTTTAATTCAGTACTCTTTACACAAAATTTCTCAGGGATAGCTATCTTAGTATCCACAAAATAGTTAGAAAATATAATTTACATAGCTATCATTATTTTAACGATAGGAAAATGATTGGAAAGTGGTAACGGATTATTTTTGCGGCATGAGCTGACTGGTGATTTTATTATGTTTGATGTTCTCTGAATTTTCTAAGATATCTGCTTAAATATTTATTACCTTAGTGGTATGTATTTTAACACACACATTAGGCCCTATGTTCTGAGCATGCTGCTAGGCACTTCACACATCAGTTTTGCGGTTCAGTCCTCATAGCCCATCTCGGTAATAGGTTCTTGTAAATGTGTGTTGAATATAATAGAATCTGAAAGTAACAATGTCCAGAGATGGCTGTAAAAATCGCTCCTAGAATTCTTCCTGAGATGCCTATGTGAGTTCAGGCCCAACGTTATCCTAGTAACAGTGAGTGATTCCAGATAGGGCTCAAACTTTAATGTTTTCCTAAGAAGCCACTGAACAATCAGAAGAGGAAGGTTTCTGCTGTGAATAAGTCTAGACTCTGCTCCCAGGTCACTGACCAGGAACATGTACCCCACAGCGTCAACAGACAGGCAGCTGAGTTGGCTGTTTTTGAAATGTGTGCAAATAAACAAAGACTTAAAATGATCAATTATATCTGCACCCATTAAATATTAAACATTAGTGACTCCAAAATGAATAGTTGAAACAGAGGAATTTGGTGGTATGTTTCAGGCCTCCTTTTTATTTGTTAACGTGCCTCCATCCTCCTTGGCATGCTGTCTGACACAGGGCCCAAGGTTGCAGTTTAAACGACGGTAGACATCCACTGTGCTTTTATGGGCCCAGAGTGTGCAGCCAGTGTTAATAACTAACAGTGCAGACTGCGTTGCTCTATGGACCTTTAGAAGTAACTGTCTCAAGTTGTGTCTAGGTCAGGAAGGACCAGGACTCCCTGTGTTTAGTCCTGCTTAGGCTCATGCTTTCTAGTGACACATAGACTTATGTATCTAGCAATGGATATGCCTTGTTTGTTTCCCTTGAGTAAAGTTCAGACACCCCTGTTGAATTTCTCTTTGGTATCGGATAACATTTAAGGAGACCTGCAGGAAGGAGGTTTCTCTTCCAGAATTTGCAGCTCTGGGTTTCAGGATGCTCAAACCTAAATCTATACATAAGTTGCCAGCTTGTTTCTTGGCTTTCTGCTTATCTCCTATAGATTTTGGGTCCAGAAACAGATATGCTCATGGTCATTGAGCAGAAAAAAAAAAAGAAAAGAAGCAGTCCAGAGGCACATGAGATCATACTCCAAATACCACACCCTGTGTTTCCTCAAGTTAGAGCCAGCTAACTAAATGAGCGTTTGTCCCATGTACTCTTCTAAGGGGTCAGATGGAGGCCTGAGAGAGGAAAGCTGCTGGTCAAGACCCTACAGTCTTCTCCACACCTACTCTCTCAGGAGTCTAGTTTCCCTCTGGAGCTTGAATAGTCTCCAAAACTCAATGAAATTCCAACCTGTGCCTCCAAAGAGTTCAAATGTAAGGTCAGAGTCAGCAGCCACTGTTGTGCTCACTGTCTAGAGTCAGAAGCTATAAGAGCTTCTCTTGGTTCAGAACAAAATTGAAAGGTCCCACAGACTCTGGTATAGTCTGGAGAAAGTAAGAGGAGGATACTCTTCCCTGTTGATAAGCAACTCAGATCTTCATTCCTTCACTGAGGAGGGGTGGCTAGTTTTAACGCCTGGACCGTGGCTTTGGCCTAACATAGAAGAGAGTTCCATTGCCTACCTGGGCCCAGACCCCTGGCTACTGCCTGCCCACATGCCTAGTCATCACCTGGGTTGTCTCCTCCCTGACTTCCATGACACAAGACACCTATGTGGGTGGCTGACATTTGCCTGTCTTTGGACTTGTTTTCAGCCTTATTGACCCTTCTTAATTACTTGCAGCTGGGCCCGTCTTTCTCCGCTGTCTCTCCCTCTTGGACATCCAAGTACCCACCCTCTCTGTTTCACCACTGATGGAACTTCTGATCTATGTTTGTGATCTATGTTTTTAAGTCAGGGGGGAGCTATTTGGCCATCGGATGCTATCAGTTTTATGATGTTGGTGTTCAGTAATCAGAATCATTCTTTGGAGTGTATGTAGATCAAGACAGCCACAAAGCCAGGACAACAACTGGTCCCATCAAAATGAAGCAAAGCAAACCAAACACTTGTTGGGGGTTCAATATATCTGGATCCCTATCTAGCATCATTGTGATATCAGGAGGAAATTTCTGCTGCTTCTACTCTGGTTACCAGTTTTCTCAACTGTTAAAAACACAAAAAATGTTGGACTCACTGTGCACTAGAGACGTAAACACAACTCCCCCAAACCTTTATTTTCAAAAAGGTAAAATGTACATTAACAATTAATCCTAAGTGAGAAGATGGACATCAGAGCAAACGGCGCAACTGTGGTTTGGGGAATGGGATGAGGAACTGCCACTCATCTGTTCTGTGTTTCCTCTCTATACGGACTTTGAGTGAGGGCAGAGGATAAAACTGCACTGACCGTGTGTGTGGACCCTCACGTAGAGTTTTTGACCACCCTGTGGTGAAGCCACCTCTTTCCAGGTAGGATAGGTTCCTTCTCTGATTCACCGCTCAGCCCTTGTTGACTGTGGCTTTCGTGAGAATGAGAATATTATCCTTGGAGGGATGGATTTTCTGTTTTTCCCAGGAACACAAGTGGCTTTATGAATAATCTGTACACTTCATTTTTCTCAGCCCAACAAAACATCACAGTTATAATCCCTGCTTGAAATGGTATCAGAGCTCAGATTTAATTGTGTCCTGAAAGGTGTAATCCAATTTCATTAGCTAACCATGACTACGACTGTCACTTTTATGTGTTTCACATTTCAGTGATATTTTCACATTCATTATCATACTTTGTTCCCAGAATAGCACTCCAAGGCAAGTGAGAGAGATTGAGACACAAAACTGAGGAAACTGAGACACAAAACTGAAGGCACTTAGATTCACATAGCTAAAATCCAGATTTCCTGACTCCAGATGAGTGATTTTTCTTCATAGTCTCAAATATGAAGTCTGATGTCAGAGTGCTATCAGCCTACAGTGTTAATTGACCACATACTATAAATCCGTATTTTGTAATTTATTATGTGCACACACAAAAGCAAGAATATTATCCCTTTACCTCTTTATAATCCAAGGTTCATATCTAATAGAGGGAATGGCTTATCACAGTGACTATTGCTACAGTTCCTTAATACCATTACGTTAGCAAACATCTAACGGTGGCCAGAGCTAAAGTCTTTCTACAGGAAACAAGCTTCAATATTTTTGCGAGTACCCAAGGTGGTTTCAAACTTTTGCCAGCAGATGGCGCTATGCATTAGTAAACACCTTGTCTGGGAAAAGTATCGCAGCGCGAGGGTTTAAGGTGAATGAGACAAGTATTACCTGAGGGAAAAATGTTGAATAGTTGATACAGAAAAAAGGCACATTTGTGTGGTTTAGAAACGGGGGTATAAAAATGTGAGTTAACCTTTTATAAAGGTATTTGAAACAACTCTTATTTAGCTTTTAACTCTTAGAATAGTGCTGGTGAGTCAAATCAAATCGAAGTTTTATTCACCCCAACGGAGAGATTTTCACTAGTATAGAGGAACGTTTGTATCCTGGGGACATCAACCTAGCTCTACAAGTGTTAAATAATTGCCCCGTTATTTTCCAATATGAAAACTTCTTTGCCCCTCATTCTTCTCCATCCCTAGGGTCTATTCCTCATGCTTAAAAAGCTCTCTTCTAGAACCTGTATTTCTATTACTGTATTTCTATTTCTAGAACCTGTATTTCTAGAACCTGTATTTCTATTACTTAAGAGAGCTTAAAAAGCTCTCTTCTAGAACCTGTATTTCTATTACTTAAGAACCAAATATACCTCATATTTTCTTAAAAGTATCTTTAACAGGAGTGGGAACTCAAAGGATTCTATTGATTTTATCTCAACATTCCTAACATTAGACTTTTGCTCAATAAATATTTATTTAACATTGAATAATTGATTAGTGAATCACACTATGCCTTAGTGATAGAGTTTTCTGTACACATATTTAGTCGTCCTTTTCAAAATATATTTACTGAGTATCTGTTAGGCTCTTGGTCTCAGAGCATATGATCTAGGAGAGAAAATAAGAGGCAATTAAACTATGGTGTGGTAGGAGTATGATTGTGGGAGAATAGGATGCTGTTAAAGGACAGAGGAAAGTTCCTTCGTTTCATGTTGATATTAGGAGTTAGGAGAGGCTTTCCAAAAGAAATGAAGCCTAATTTTGTATCCAAATGATGAGTAAGGGATTGTTATCTATTAAGAATATTCCAGGAAAAGAGGACAACATTTGAAAAAGACCAGGGGACGTAAAACACATCACTGGATATATGAGTAACTTAAAGACATTTGTTTTACCTGGGAAATATAGTGTGATGGGGAATGTCAAAGAGTAAGGTGGCAAATATAGCTCCTGATAGGTATTGAGATTTTGCTTAAGAGAAAAAGAAAATTACTATAATAATTCATGTATGAGAGTGATATGATTAGATTTGTATTTTTCAAAGATGGTTCTGGCTGAAGTGTGGAGACTCAATTGTTCGGTGTATGTGTGGTAGAAAAGAGCATAGTGCAATACTGGAAGCAGAGAGACCAGTTAGGGAGTTGTTGCGAAACTCCAAGTGTGAAATGCTCTGGCTGACCTGGCTAGAGAGATGGGCCAGCAAGAAAGTTTTTTTGGGGGGATGCCAACCCAGAAGGGTAAAAAAAAAAAAAAATCATCAAAGTGATGAAACTGCTGAAAATGTAAGAAAATGGAGAAATTTATAATTATCAAAGCTCCTCCCTGGGAGAATGCAATATGTTTTGGGAAGGAATACTTTGATAAGCTGCTTAGGATGATGCTAGAGATCCTTAAACAACAAACTCAAACTTCCCACAGATGGAAAGCAACATGCCATTTTAAATGGTAAGTCTTATTATCAATATTTACTAAGGTTTTGTTTTGCTGACATATATGCAAGTTTGGAGTCAGAGATAATAGTTCAGGAAAATAAAAGAAAAAAGGCAGCACACTTGCACCAGTGGCCATATTTCTCTGCTCTCCTCTTCTTTTTCAAAAGGATGATTGAACAGATATATAAAGAAAGCCTGTCTAGAGGCACACCAACTAATTAGCTTCCATTAAGGAGTCCCTCAGTGCTCTGTTGAGAATTATTAGTGGTAGAAGGATTAAAGAGAAATAGATGGCGCCAAACTGTTTACAGGATAGCCGTGATAGTTCTCTGTAATTATTTGGATGTAAGGATAAGGGAGAAAAAAAGAATCAATTATGATATTATACAGGATTTAGACCTGGGAATCTGGCTGATTCTCTGTGATAAGGAAGAGAAAGGGCAGGTTTCAGGTGGAATTAGGAGACAGTAGGTGAGGAATTAAGCTTTTGCATTTTTAATATGTGGAGTGGGTGTGTTATTCAAGTGGGGAGAACAAGTAAAGCAAGTAAGTCTGAAGCTTAGGAAAGGGATCTGGGTTAAAGGTCAGTGTTCAGTAATTAAAAACATGGGAATGGATTAAATCACAAGGGAGAATGTGTAGAATGACATACAATAGAGGACATGTGGATAAAATATAAAGAAATACAATTATTAACATTGTATTAAGAGATAAATTAAAATTTAAACCTAAGAAATAGACACATTGTGTGTGTATGTGTGTGTGTGGATAGACTGGATACTGTGAAAAAGAATCCACGAGATCACAGGGCTCTGAAATTGCAAGCCTTCAAGACTGCAAGATTTTGAGACTGCAAGCCTGAAAGACTGAGAGATCCTTTCCGCTACCCAGGGCTACCTCTAGCCTCTGTTTACTTAGCAAATTTCCTGTATAAGAGAAACACTTAGCAGAGACGGTTGTCTTTGCTTTGGGGTGTTTTACAGAATAAATTCTGGCATACCAGAAGACAGGTTAACCCAAAGTTTGGCTTCTCTTCATCTGAGAAACTGTCCTTCTCTGGCAGGTTAGTTTCTTCTCAACCCACTGCCTCCAACCTACTCCAGGTAGAGAAGCATCCTTTGTCTCTTGCGATCATCATTCTTGAATTTACTCTTATAGTTTTGAAATACTTAGGTCCATTGCTTTTCAGTGAATTTAAGGAAAGGTTTTTTGTTGCTCTTGTTTATCTGGAGATTTGATACCGTTTCAGCGATGTAAAGGGATTTCAACTCCTGCGTTGTTATAGTGCTGCAGTCTTGCAGTCTCCAAAGACTCATCAAGGTATTGCAGCCTGACGGTCTGGCAGTATTATAGTTTCATAGTCTCTAGGTGTAGAAGACTCTTTCTTTTTTGAGACTTTACCATCTTGCATTATTTATTCAGTTTTGAGCAAGCTTTCAAAGCAATTAAAGACAAAGTTGAAATCAGTCTAACTAAGGTTGCAGCTAATGAAACTCTGAATAACATCAAAATTTTAGCCTTTTTGTGGCCCAAGTAGTTGGAACTAGGCTGAAAAGAAAAGGAGAACTTCTTCAATTCCTGGAGATTTAATTCCAAGCCCTGCTAGAGGGATTAAAGTCACAACACTTTCATAATCACTTCAATTTCTGCTTGAAGCAATGAACTAATCAGTCCCTCAGGCTCACTACCTAAAAGGGGAAAGTGCATTACTTCTTGGAGAGGCATATATATATATATATATATATATATATATATGTCTTAATATTACATAGATAGATAATGTATATTCTACATCAGCCTTTCTTCACACAATATCATCATAAAAATTGCAAAATGTATGAGAAAACAGGAGTATATGACCCACGACAAAAGAATATTCAGTAAATTGAAAGCAAACTAAAGACAATCCATATGCTGAAACTATTAGACAAGGACTTTGAAATAACCATTATAAATATCTTAAAGAATCTACAAGAAAAGATCTGTAGGGTGAGTAAAGAAATGGGAAATTTCAGAGACTTGAAAGTAGTAGAAAAGAAATAAATGGAAAACCTAGAGATTATTAATGTGGTATCTGAAATTAAGAAAATCAAAATACATTAAGAGGATCATACACCATAATCAAGTGGGATTTATCCCAGGGATGCAAGGATGCTTCACTATCCACAAATAAGTCAATGTGATACACTACATTAACAAACAGAAGAACAGAAAATCATATGATCACTCAATAGGTGCAGAAAAGGCTAGTGACAAAATTAATCATCCAGATATGACAAAAACTCTCAACAAAGAGGGTATAGAGGGAATGTACCTCAACATAATAAAGGCCATATATGACAAAGCTGCAGCCAACATAATCAAAGGTGAAGAGCTGAAAGCATTTCCTCTAAGATCAGGAGCGAGAAAAGTATGCCCACTCTCGCCACTTTTATTCAATATATTATCTGAAGTCCTAGCCACAGCATTCAGAAAAGAAAAAGAAGTAAAAGGAATCCAAATTGGAAAGGAAAAAGTAAAACCATCATTATTTGCAGATGCATTATAGTATCTGTAGAAAATCCTAAAGGTGCTACAAAAACCTTTTATAACTAATAAATGAATTCAATAAAATTGCAGGATATAAAATTAGTATACAGAAATCTATTGCATTTCTATACACTAACAACAAACTATCAAAAAGATATTTACCTGAAGAAGACAAAAACACTAATTCAGGGCCTTCCCTGGTGGCACAGTGGTTGAGAATCCGCCCACCAGTGCAGGGGACACGGGTTCGAGCCCTGGTGTGGGAAGAGACTGCATGCCGCGGAGCAACTAGGCCCGTGGGCCACAACTACTGAGCCTGCGCTCTAGAGCCTGCGAGCCACAACTACTGAAGCCCGCGCACCTGGAGCCCATGCTCTGCAACAAGAGAAGCCACCACAATGAGAAGCCTGTGCACCTCAATGAAGAGTAGCCCCCGCTCGCCACAACTGGAGAAAGCCTGCACCCAGCAATGAAGACCCAACACAGTCAAAAATAAATTAATTAATTAATTTTAAAAACCCCACTAATTCAAAGGATATATGCGCTCTAATGTTATTTTCATCATTATTTACAGTAGCCAAGATATGGAAGCAACTTGAGTGTCCAGTGATAGATGTATGGATAAAGAAGATGTGGCATATGTGTATATACTTTACACACACACACACACACACACATATACAATGAAACGTTACTCAGCCATAAAAAAGAATGAAATCTTGTCGTTTCTGACAAACGTGGATGTACCTAGAGCGTATTATGCTAAGTGAAATATGTCAGAGAAGGACAAGTAAGCAAAATAAGTAATAATATTTAGAAAACAAATTGTTATAAAGGTGGATCTGCTTTAGTAAATATTATATGTTATGACTATAAAAGTAAATAATATAAGTAATTTTAATGTTGATAAAAGATGCTGAATCTAATAGAATAGAATGTATAAACCTGAAAAGACAATAATGCAAATACAAGTGTAATATGTGAAAAAGAAGCAGCACAAACTACTAGGTAAATGTTGAATTATTCAATAGAGACTAGAAAAATCAAATTAAGGTAATTACTAGATTTTACTAATTTCATTTTCATAGAAACTTTTATTCAAATATACTGCTAATTATTTTATAATACCTCAAACTGCTTTTTATAAATAGATGGTCTCTCATACCT
The DNA here is from genome assembly GCF_000442215.2 of Lipotes vexillifer. NCBI lineage: Eukaryota > Metazoa > Chordata > Mammalia > Artiodactyla > Lipotidae > Lipotes > Lipotes vexillifer. The sequence goes on from NW_006795410.1 coordinate 49,111, forward strand.
CGTCTAATAAGTTTTAATCTACTGCATGCTGGTGTTATTTTGAGAATTTGAGCTTGGTTATTTGGAGAAAAGATGAAAACCACTTTTTAAACTTTTGAGGGTGGTCTGCCAGTCCCTCAGTTTGAAAGTAATTTTATATTGTGAAGCAAACCTGATAACCTCTACACTATGGAAACAGGGCTAATAATTTTATATTGCATACATCCTGTATACTCAACTCATACAGAACCGTCTATCTATTACTTTATCTAATCGTATAAGAATATTTCAACATCATATTTTTCATTCATTCTATATACACACATTAGCGACATTTGTGCATAATAAAGAACAAAATCATTTAATACTTAAATTTTTTTTTCTTCAAAAACAGTGTTGTCCAAGTTGTGATTCAGAAATGGAATGATCTTTTCAGCTGTTTTTACCATGGTGTTTGGGGGAAAAGAAATTGAATCTTTAATTAATGGCATTCAGTTAGTCTGTGTCTGGATCCTACTGGCCCCGTTAAAGATCAGGAACTCTAGCATGACGGTAGGAATGTGTTCAAGGGTTTGTCTTTACCCATTTTCTCTTCTAAATGATCGTCTTCAGAAGCAGCTTTGAAGATTTGTAAAACAGCTGGTGTCAGTTTAGGAGTCCTGGCAGAGAGGGAAGTGAAGTAACCACACAGAAGTTATACATGTAAACTTAAGTGTAACATGGATAGATATTTGCAGATGTCAATGTTTCATGGATTCTCCTGAAGTTCTGGAAACACTAAAAGAAGGAGGAAAATGGGGTAGGGATGGCTATTGTGTACTGCTGAATTAAACACCAAATAAAGCAACATAACAAGTTTTATTACTATTATCTTTGGCTCTCTGAAAGGGAAAGAGTTTCTGGCCATCTCTCTTGGAGCCTCCTTCCATGTTGGTCTCTCCTTTTCTTCGTGGTCTCTCCGTGTGTGGAATACAAAGAACACTCACTTAGGATTCAGGAGCCCTGGATTCTCTAATCCCCACTGCCTTTCTGCACAACAGTGTCTTTCCCCTCTTTGACCCTCCTCATCCATACATTCAGGAATTTAAGTAAATGATATCTAAAAGCAGTATAATCTCCAGAGTCTGTAAGAAAAGGGAAGGACTAAAGGGCAGACAGTTTGTATTGAACAGGAGGATAGGCTCCCTGGCATGACATAAAATTTAGGAGAAAAAATCAATTACCCATATCAAAGCATGGGATATATAAGTTCCTTCACTCCAATATTCCTCTAAAAATATCTACCTTCTGAGGTCTACTACATCTGTCATTCTATATTTCTAGGATTCCTTCCCAATTCACTCACCCTGCCCACCAAGCCAGTTGAGTGTGGGTGACAGCCTCTGGAGAGAAGCAGTTGTTCCTAGTGTTTAAGAACACAGACTCTGCAGTCAGATTTTCTGAGTTCAAATCCTAGGTCCACCTTTTCCTAGCTGTGAACTCTTGGGCAATTTACTTAGTGTCCCTGTGCCCCACTCTGTTATCTGTAAAAGGGTTATATAAGCAGGGCCAACATCATGGTGTAGTTGTGAGATTACATTCATTAATGCATGTAAAGGTTTAGGACCAGTGATTTATCTATAACAAAGCAATTAATAAAGGGTTGTTCCTACTAATGTTTATCTTAATTCAATTTGGAGTTGCTAAAGATTGATATTTTATGTAATTCTGTCTCTGTGCTCCCCTTTCCTTCCTTTCTTCCCTCCTTTCTTTCTCTCTCCTTTCTTTCCCTTCCCTTCCCTCTCTCTCTCTCTTCTCACCTCTATCTGCTCCTCCCTTTCTAGGTAAGTGTTTTAGGAGGCTTTCACTTGTTTCCCAATACCTTGGGCCAATCTGGCTTGATCAAGCAGGCCAGAGGCCAGGGGTCTTGCTGAGCCTCTCTGGGATCCAAGCTATAGCTCATTGTAAGCTCCATCGAGCTGTGGAGAGTGCCAGACACGATTTCATTAATCCTACCATCAGTAGGTCTGAATTCATTGCAACTAATACAATACCTGTTTCTCTAACTACGCCAACATTTTCTTGACACTGTGTATGACCTCCTGTTATTTCTCAACAAAAGCTGGCAAGCACGACTTGACGGTGAAGTAAAACAGCCCAGTGGGCCACAAACTGCTGAGTGCATCCATGCTGAAATGAAAAGCACATTCCAAAGAGATCCAAAGAAGCCAAGAAAAAAAAGAGTAAGAATACAGAATCACTTAGAGGAGAGAGTAACACTCTAGGCCACCAGACTTACATATTTATCTTCCCTACAATGAAAACCAGGGTGACTTCTACCCTAGAATCCCTGACTATTCCGATTCTAGTACCTTGTTATGATATGTGATTCCCAACTGTCTCCATCAGACTTTATCCTCACAAAAAGAGTCACACATGGGACTTACAGGACAAGTCTCTAAAATCTTTGAAGTTTCTGTCAGCAACACCAAAAGAGAAAGCAGCATGCCGTATGTTTGAGTAGATTTAGTTATAGGTCAGATTTGGGATGCAATCAGACTAAGAGGATTGCTATATGGTATAAGAAATATGCCAAGAAAAGTATATTTAGTTTCAAAGGCTTTAACTTTTCCCTCATGATTTTTGTGAAAAGTTGGTCTACGGCTTCCCTGGTGGTGCAGTGGTTGAGAGTCCGCCTGCCGATGCAGGGCACACGGGTTCGTGCCCCGGTCCGGGAGGATCCCACATGCCACGGAGCGGCTGGGCCCATGAGCCATGGCCGCTGAGCCTGCGCGTCTGGAGCCTGTGCTCCGCAACGGGAGAGGCCACAGCAGTGAGAGGCCCGTGTACCGCAAAAAAAAAAAAAAAGTTGGTCTATTAAACCAATTTTCCTCTTCTGTACCTAGCTCTGATGAGCACAAGGTGAGGTATTTATTTTCTGGACTAAAATACCAGATCTTCATTGAAGCCCTTCTCAGCAGAATGATTCAAGGAATGTTAATAGAAAGGGGGACCATTGAGGAAAACACTGGATGGTCCATGCAATCATTTAACAGGGTTGTAGAGTGATGCTATATCCCAAATAAAGATGAATAATATTGGGCAAAAAAAAGATGAATTATATTGGAAACTTACCTGCCCTCAAAAACTCAAACTGTAGAAATTGCCATAAAGAAAATGTTCAGGGTTCTCTGGGAGAGAAAATCAAGAGAATCTAGCTTAATTTGAGAGGAATAAGAAAAGGAGTTTCTTGGAAGGAAGTTCTGCATCTGGTTGTAATCTGAAGAAAAAGATAAGAAAGTCTAAAAATGGAAACTGCCATGTGGAGTTATTAATACATTTATCAGTGAGGGTATCATCCAATTGTTTTCAAATAAAGCTAGCTGAAAAGAGGAAGCAGTTTATCTGCATTTAGAATTTAATCTTCTCAAAGATCAGAGGCACTTCTTGCTATTTATTGAACTACTAAAGAATAACTGCTACTTATTCTCTTCAAATATACAGAAGCCAAAGTTTAATTCTAAATCCCCTGGTATTCATCACTGAATTTTACAGAGAATTCTACATAGAGTGAGTACTAGCAAATATCAGAATGATTGTGAGAACCAGTTAGAAAGACTGGCACAAAGTTAAAAAATTAAATTGAGAAGAAGAAACAGACATATATTGGCTCAGATGGAAAAGGATTGGTCTATAAATTAATGATAGGGCTTGGAAAGCAAGTTTTATTGGGAACTAATTCCTGAATCTGACCGTTCATACTTGCCTGTACCAGTAATGCATTCCCTAGTCAGTGAAGGAAAGTCTGGGTATCTGATCCTTGTTCCATTCATGAATACAAGCCATTCATTAAGGATTATTAAAAGAGGGGAACTTGAGGCCTTGAATGAAATGTTAAAATATAATGTTTATAATAAAATATGCTCAATAAGGGATAATGGACTTAACTGTATAAGAATGCTAAATGTGTTCTTAAAGGGTTTATACAAACACTATATGTGGTCTTATAAGGGGTTCATAAGCATGATAAAAATGATAAATAATGGTACTGTTGTAAACCACATCTGGGAAACTGGTTTGACTTTGATCAAGTAAGTTAATTTCCAGAATTGAAGCTTGTTCATCTCTATTTAGATATTCTAACACTTGAATTGTTTTTATTGATCACTTTTTTATACGCAATCTCTCACTTAATTCTTGCAGCAACACTTATGATAGAGGTTTTATCAATCCTATTTACAAATGTGGAAAGATCAGATTCAGAGTGTTTACTTGTTCAAAGTTATCTAAACAGAAAAAATTACAGGAACAGAACTCAAATCTTTAACCTCTCATTCCAAAGTATATGTGCATTCCAGTACATCATATATCCTATGAGTATCAAATTACATTGTATATATTTGAAAGTGCTTAATAAATGGTAAGGTGTTGCATACATATGATGTACTATGTGATCACTAGATCTATTAATTAATTAATGCACCAATTAATACATTTATTCTTTTGTTCTTTTAATAAAACTTCTCTGGATACCTGTTAAATGTTTTCATCACTTCCCTAAACACGAGGGGAATATGAGGTACTACTTTGCTATCTGGATCTAGAGATATATTTGGCATATATTTCTTCATTATATATTAGCACACTGATCGAAAAAACAGTCATTTGCAAGACAATCATTCTTTAACAATTACTTTTATAATTTTATAATTTGCTACAGCACAGAAGGACATTAGTAATTCCAGAGACTGAATTTTAGCCACTAAGTCACTTAGTTATTGGCCTTGGAAGTACCTCCTTACTTTACTGTTACATTTGATTGCACTTATTAGAATAAAAATAGATTGCTGGGGCTTCCCTGGTGGCGCAGTGGTTGAGAGTCCGCCTGCCGATGCAGGGGACGTGGGTTCGTGCCCCGGTCCGGGAAGATCCCACATGCTGTGGAGAGGCTGGGCCCGTGAGCCATGGCCGCTGAACCTGCGCGTCCGGAGCCTGTGCTTTGCCACGGGAGAGGCCACAACAGTGAGAGACCCGCGTACTGCAAAAAAAAAAAAAAATAGATTGCTGAATGCTGGTGTGTGTTGACCTAGTTAAAAATACATGCAAAGGACAGCTTTTTCAATGGAGTGGTTTCAAAATAAGCAGCAAATATTTCTATTCCTCTAAAGTATTGTTCCAAAAATGGCAGCAATGGCTCACAAAAATCGGAAGACTATCTGAATTAGAGCCTTTGCTTTATTACTCAGGACTGTAAGTAACTATAAATTCACCATCTAACACACTTAGAATTTTACAGAGTCTATCGAAGGTCTCCAAGTGAAGATATTCACTTCTGTATGGAGAGGAAAGATTTTCCATCCAATAAAATCCAAGATAGAGTTTTTAAGTAACAAGCACATTGTTGGCAGGTTGGCATTTTGTAATGATTATTACTGGTCTTACATTTGGACTAAACTCCAAAGTGTATTTAATGGTTACAAATGATCTGAATTAGCGGTCAATTTTGAAATTAAAAAGCATTAGTTTACAATCAAGGCAAGCATTCTCAGAAAAAAAAAAATAATTTCAATTACATGTAAAGTAGCCATTTCTAGCTCTTTGTTTATATACTTTGTTTACCAGTTCAATTTGCTAAGCACTTTCACAGATATTTTTCCATTAAAATACATTACCGATACCTATTCAGGTAGATTAAATTATATGAAATTGCCAATATTAGACCATATTTGTCCTATAGAAATGGAAATTTCAAATGGGTCAACTTAATATATGGTCCTGCTGATGGGAGCAATCTTAGTTATGCCAGTCTCCTCACATGGTTCATGAATTTTTTTTCCTTTAATGGGGCCATTTAAATGAAATTAATTAAGAGGTTTCAAAAGCACTCTTCCTTTTTCTTCATTTAATAAAATCTATGTTCTATTTTCAAGTGTCCTTATCAAACCTCTATAAGAACTAATTCTTCCAACCAAACCATGCAAAGAAAACTATTTTGGAAGGTAGATTTATGCTGAGGAGACATTTTTTTCCTCAAAATGTAGAGATGAGGAAAGGCATAGGGAGAAGACTATACCCTACATGATTAAATATGGTAAATAAAATGCCAAGTTATAAACAAAAAAGACACACCTAAATACTTAGATTTCATTAAAATTCAGTATTTTGTCCATGGCATTAACGGTAATGTGAAACCCCCAAACTCTGATAATCATAAAAAAATAAGCTTAGAGTTTCACAGAAGATATTATCAATTAGTAGTATTTCTCTTAGTATTTTCTTTTTAAACACCTAGTCACAATAAATTTTCTTATTTCATATTTAAAAGCTGTTTTGGAATTGTCAATATTTCTCATCTCTACAATAATGATTGTTTTTCTGTTGTGACTATATGACTTCATGATGCTCTAACTTGACCTTGGTAAAAAAGGTCCCAAAGAATTCCAATATTGAATTAGCAATTTATCTGTCATCTTCCACCCACCTTATTTCTGGCAGCATGAGGCTATTTCATCTTAGATAACCCAGGCTTGATATAATGGATAATGTTCATGAACTAAAATGGAAGGTAATGAACCAGTGTTGGAAAAGATAATCCATGTCCAGACTGTTCTGATCTTTCATAGTACTGTCTGCTGACCTACTTGGCAAGTTGAATTCAGTCTTCTCGTTCATGCATAACTGGGGTCACTTAAACATTAAAAGATTGGAACTTCTCTTTTCATCCTTTGACCAAGTTTAAGCCTGTTGTTTAAATTCCTTGGTCCAGCATGAGGGAGGATGAGTGAGTATATACATATGTGTAAATGTGTATGTGTATGTGTGTGTGTACATATGCATGCCCAAAGTGATGTGCATTTGAAGTGGTGATGTCTTGAAAAAAATGAGGCCAAGTTCCATGTTTAGTGTATCCACATTCAATAAGGATAAGGATGTAGGTAAATGGGAAACATCAAGTTAACGTAGAATTCCAATAAGTATGCATTAATTCTTAACAGATAATTATCTTTTATAAACCTTTTTTCTATGCCTTGAATGCCTCACCTCTCCTCTTAAAATATTCATAAGAATATCTTGGGCACACATAGTTAAACATATCCTAAACGTGTTGGATCAAAGAGGGGCAGAAAGTTTACAAAGCTAAGTGATACAAGACCCTGAGACATGGCAATGATACAATGTTAAAATGGCTAATGGAAGTTAGAAAAGAATAATAGCCCACACCTCAGTGAAGTAGAAATCACAGAAATACTAAGGCAGAAGGTGAAAGAGTGCTTAGAGAAGTAGGCGTGCTAGAGTGGATTTACTAAGTGAAGTCAGAAAACACAATAGCTGATTATGTTATGAAAGAGAGCCCCCATGACTCTGTTTACCAAAGTGATTAGCAATGCACTGATGAGAGAGGAACTAGCATGTTTGAAAAGCTCAGTGATGGCTATCTTCTCCAGTCCAAAATAGATGATAGGAGACGCTAAGAACTGGGCTCACTAATAGTAATGGGGATAATAAGATCCTAAAATAAGAGAGGTCAGATAACAGCAAGCTTGAAGTCATTTTGGTAATGAGTGTCACTGTCAGTGTGCAGCCCAAGAACTATGGAAATGATTCAAAGGATACAGTATTCCTATGGGAAAGATAGATGGTCAGCCAATAAGAGTACAAATAGCCACGCCAATAAATTATTCTAATCCCTTGTGTAGTTTCCAGATCTGAGACAGTTCTCAAACCCTATTAATGAATCCATCGATTAACGGAGAGGCTGAGTCCCCATGAGGAATGATTTTGAACATCATGGCATGCGTATAGAGTTATGATTCCTCTAATCTCCCAAAGGACTTATGGCTATTTAATCAAATAACTGTACACTGTGAACATGGGAATGCTCTGACATTTTGAGGGCTATGGAACAGAGTTCAAGTTGATATTAACACTTGAGGGTCTGGATCATTGTTATGGTTCTGCTATTAAAGTGGGTGCATGTGAGGACCTGATAATAAGTGGAATTCTGGCCCAGGTGCAGTTGACATTGTGTCCAGTGGGTCTCCAGACATCCCAGAAGTTATTTCTCTGGTCCTTGAACAAATAATTGGAATGGATGTATTTGGTTGTTGGAAGAACCCTATGTTGGTTTCTTGGCCTGTAGGACCAGAGTTGTTGAAATGGGGAAGGTAAAGTGGAAATCTCTAAATCTATCCCCCAGCCCCACTCCTGGACAAGATGATACATCAAAAAATCTTCTTGGGAATGGACATGAATGTAAGGATCTTTTCATTACAAGTTAATACTCACCAGAGAAAAATCTAACCATGGGAGAGACCTAAATGACACTGTAGCAGAGCACAATGAGCTAACAAATGGAGGAAACTTGGTGGTGAAGATGAGAGCAATGCGTACACAGACCCACCAACATGGTCTTCAGTAACCCAAATCTGATCTTGCTGTAGCTGTTGTTTAATATCAATCTGCCATCAATGGAGACAAATGCAGAGCTTCTGCCCCATCCCTCAAGGAGATCAATTAGTTATCTCGATTCAAGATGAGTATATTGTACCCCTTTCATCAGAAAAGGACAGAAATTCATTTTGACTGAGGTAGATACATATTTAAGTTACAGGCCTACCTTTACTACTATCTTGGCCAGTACCACTATCTAAAAACATATAGATTTTTGATCTACCACTTAGAATACTGTATAACATCATTTCAGATAGAGGAAACTACTTTACACCAAAGGAGGTATGGAAGTGAGCATATGACTCATCACATACCTTCCCACCCAGAATCTGCCAGCATAATAGAATAATGAAGATGAGGCATCAACTGGAGGGTGATAACCCACAAGAGTGATATGTTATCCTCCAGGATGTGGTTTACACTCTAAATCAGTTACCCATTTTATGGTGCTAGGCCCCCATTAAGTAAAATATATGGGTCCCAGATCAAAGAAGAGGAGGTAAGAGTGGCCCACTTACCTTCACTCCCATTGAGTTACTTGGAGAATTTGTGCTTTAACATCTGTTTTCTGGATGTGCTCTTCTTAGAGGAGGAACACCTCCATCAGAGATACACTAAGAGTCCCATAGAACTTTATGCTGTGGTTACTTCTAAGTCATTTGGGCTCCTATGACAAGAGACTAATAGATAAGGAAAAGAATCACAACACTGGTATGAGTACTTTATCTTGGTCATCAGGAAGAGAGTGGGCTACCATTACAAAATGGTAATATGGAGGAAATGCTTGACATCTGTTTGCCCCACTGGAATAACTCTTAGTACTCTCTTACTCAGTTTAATGGTAAATGGACAAGAGCATCAGCCACTGCTGATTATGGTGAGAAGATCATTATGGTGAGAAGACCACATGAGAATGACTGTCTGAGTCACTACAAGGTGAGTCACTTAGACAAGCAGAGGTGCTAGCACAAGTTTAGGGTACTCCAAGAATGGACAATAAACAAGAGATATAATGGATATCAGTTGCAGTCCCAAGATGAACTTCTACATGAGCATTGTAGTTTTAAAATTCTTCTAGGTTTCTCCAGGAAAAAAGACCAAATATCAACCAGAATACTATAGGAAATGTTTCCATATGGAATGAACTTATTGTTGATGCAAGTGGACCTGAGCAATGCAAGAAGTGCATCTTAAGGAACGCTGTAAGAGATGCACCATACAAAATCCCTTTCAGGATTAAAGTATGCATTCCCCCAGCTCTCCAGGGATGGACTTCAGCTGAAAGAAGCTGCTCCATACAAGATTAATCCCACTTCTAATGTCGGGGTACAAAAAACTAAGCCCGTTGCTTCAATTTTGAAGGGCCATCTCAGCTGAAGGCTTTGTTTTGACCGTGACACCATTCAATTTTTTCTCTTTCCCAAATGTGCAAGTAGTCCCTTTAGAAGTTTGTTCTTGAGAATGTTCCCATGAAAATCTCCTGCATGCAAATTTCTGTATCATAATCTGTTTCATAAAGAAAATGACTTAGAATGCAAGTTCATACAGAGTATAAGTGACAAAAAGAACTAGAATTCAGACTTCCAAACTCTCATTGCAGTGCCCTTTCCTCTACATCTTATTGCTAAATCCTCTCAATAGGTTTTTAAGTTATGTAAATATATAATTATATATAAGTTATCTGTTTATACATCTGTGTCCTAAACTAGGATAAAAAGTTTTAGAGGACAAGGGGATGTATCACATATGTATTTATTTCCTAAATTGAGCAAATTTAGCATCTCATATTAAGTACTCTATTAACATTATATTTGTTCAGTGAATAACTTTTGAATAGCTACCAAGATAGATAAACATTTTTCAGTTTATTTGAAAATTATATCTATAATAAATTATATGCAAGTATTTTCTTTACACGAATTTCAGTATATAGGGGGAAGCATTGTTAAAAATGCAGCGCTGAATGGATCTCAATTCAGCATGTAAATATTCAGTGAAATAACAAAAAAGAAGGGGCTGATCATGTGTTTCCTGCCTTTTGTGTAGGATTTAAAAATTTTATACACACATGACTAGGCTATGTTCTATTAAGCACATAATGGTTATCAGTTTTTAAAAAACAGACAGCTCAGGAACTCATTCTATTCCCTTATTCCCTTTCTTTCATCTGTGAAAATGAACAAGCTAATATTAATTAAGACAGTGGGAGGATGAGAAATAGAGCAAGGAAAAATGAGAATTCATACTCAATTGTAGATTTTCCAACAGAAATAAGTAAGGTCAACAAAAATGCTGCATATAATACTTCAGCTAGAGATTTTCTTTTGATAGACAAATAAAACCTTATTTTTATTTCTTCTGAGGAAAAAATAATGCAATACTCTCCTTTCTGACTTTCCTCTCTATTGTTACTGCCAGTGCTAAGGTATTCACATAACCCCTTATTGTTCCACTTCCTCCTTATTGCCCCTACGTTTATTGATATCTTTACTTTCCTAAAATATAGTTATGTGGATAATTCTCTTTCCCCAAAGCCTGCATGAACACCAGTTTCGAAAAAATAAGTCTAAACCCAATAAAGTGTTTCTAGATGAATAGAAGGTTATTTACAGACAATTACCACCTAATTTCCCAGTTATATATATCATCATTTTACTTCATGCACCCAAAATTCCTTCCTTCATTATTTTGTTCTCATTATTTTTTTTCCTCTCAAATGTTCTTCCAACTTCCATTAGTCAAATGTCACTTCCTCAATCCTTAGTCCATATTCATACTTGCAATAACTGCCTGTCCCAATCTGGAATGATCTTTCTATAATTAGACTCCACATCATTATTTTTATTTTCTTCAGTAATGTAACATTTAAAACCATCTGTATTATACATGTTTGTTTTGTATTGTCTCCCATACTCATTGTTTTTCCTTTTTCACTCAAAGCATAGACTAGTACATGGTGGTTACTTGGTAAATTTTTGCTGAGTGAGTGAGATACAGATAGACATTGAAAATATAATAGCTGAATAAGCAGCCATGGAAATGATTTGTCTCCCTTAAGATATGTGTGGCAAATATATTTAATGACATTTAGATGGTAAACCATGTAAATAATGAGGGGAGACTTTAGAAATAGAAGAGTTTTCAACAGAAATTGAAATAAAGGAGAGACAGCAGAAGCAATAAGAAATACAGTCCTGTAGCCTGTGGGGAAAAAACCACATTCACAGAAAGATAAACAAGGTGAAAAGGCAGAGGGCTATGTACCAGACGAAGGAACAAGATAAAACCCCAGAAAAACAACTAAATGAAGTGGAGATAGGCAACCTACCAGAAAAAGAATTCAGGATAATGATAGGAAAGATGATCCAGAGCTCAGAAAAAGAATGGAGGCAAAGATTGAGAAAGTGCAAGAAATGTTTAACAAAGACCTAAAAGAATTAAAGAACAAACAAACAGAGATGAACAATCCAATAACTGAAATGAAAACAACATTAGAAGGAATCAATAGCAGAATAACTGAGGCAGAAGAACAGATAAGTAACCTAGAAGACAGAATGGTGGAATTCACTGCTGTGGAACAGAATAAAGAAAAAAGAATGAAAAGAAATGAAGAAAGCCTAAGAGACCTCTGGGACAACATAGTTGAAAACTTCCTTAACATGGGAAAGGAAATAGCCACCCAAGTCCAGGAAGCACAGAGAGTCCCATACAGGATAAACCCAAAGAGAAACATGCCGAGACACATAGTATTCAAATTGGCAAAAATTAAAGATAAAGAAAAATTTTTGAAAACAGCAAGGGAAAAACGCCAATATACAAGGGAACTCCCATAAGGTTAACACCTGATTTCTCAGCAGAAACTTTACAAGCCAGAAGGGAGTGGCGTGATATACTTAAAGTGATGAAAGGGAAGAAAATACAACCAAGATTACTCTATCCAGCAAGGATATCATTTAGATACGATGGAGAAATCAAAAGCTTTACAGACAAGCAAAAGCTAAGAGAATTCAGCACCACCAAACAATCTCTACAACAAATGCTAAAGGACCTTCTCTAAGAGGGAAACACAAGAGAAGAAAAGGACCTACAAAAACAAACCCAAAACAATTAAGAAAATGGTCATACTAACATACCTATCGATAATTACCTTAAACATGAATGGATTAAATGCTCCAACCAAAAGACACAGCCTTGATGAATGGATACAAAAACAAGACCCATATATATGCTGTCTACAAGAGACCCACTTCAGACCTAGGGACACATACAGACTGAAAGTGAGGGGATGGAAAAAGATATTCCATGCAAATGGAAATCAAAGAAAGGTGTACTAGCAATGCTCATATCAGATAAAATAGACTTTAAAATAAAGAATGTTACAAGAGACAAGGAAGGACACTGCATAGTGATCAAGGGATCAATCCAATAAGAAGATATAACAATTATAAATATATAGGCACCCAACATAGGGGCACTTCAATGCATAAGGCAATTGCTAACAGCTATAAAAGAGGCAATTGACAGTAACACAATAATAGTGGGGGACTTTAACACCTCACTTACACCAGTGGACAAATCATCCAAAATGAAAGTAAATAAGGGAACAGAAGCTTTAAATGACACAATAGACCAGATAGATTTAATTGATATTTATAAGACATTCCATCCAAAAACAGCAGATTACACTTTCTTCTCAAGTGTGCATGCAACATTCTCCAGAAGAGATGACATCTTGGGTCACAAATCAAGCCACAGTAATTTTAAGAAAATTGAGATCATATTAAGCATCTTTTCTGACCACAAAGCTATGAGATTAGAAATGGATTACAGGGAAAGAAAAGGTAAAAAACACAAACACATGTAGGCTAAACAATGCGTTACTAAATAACCAAGAGATCACTGAAGAAATCAAAAAATACCTAGAGACAAACGACAATGAAAATGCAATGATCCAAAACTTATGGGATGCAGCAAAAGCAGTTCTAAGAGGGAAGTTTATAGCTATACAAGCCTACCTCAAGAACAAGAAAATTCTCAAATAAACCATCTAAACTTACACCTAAAGGAACTAGAGAAAGAAGAACAAACAAAACCCAAAGTTAGCAGAAGGAAAGAAATCTTAAAATCAGAGCAGAAATAAATGAAATAGAAACAAAGAAAACAATAGCAAAGATCAATAAAACTAAAAGCTGGTTCTTTGAGGAGATAAACAAAATTGATAAAGCATTAGCCAGACTCATCAAGAAACAGAGGGAGAGGACTCAAATCAATAAAATTAGAAATGAAAAAGGAGAAGTTACAACTGACACTACAGAAATACAAAATATCCTAAGAGACTACTATAAGCAACTCTATGCCAATAAAATGGACAACCTGGAAGAAATGGGACAAATTCTTAGAAAACTATAACCTTCTAAGACTGAACCAGAAAGAAATAGAAAATATGAACAGACCAATCACAAGTAATGAAATTGAAACTGTGATTAAAAATCTTCCAACAGGCCTTCCCTGGTGGCCCAGTGGTTGGGAGTCCACCTGCTGATGCAGGGGACGCGGGTTCATGCCCCGGTCCGGGAAGGTCCCACACGCCGCGGAACGGCTGGGCCCGTGAACCATGGCCGCTGAGCCTGCGCGTCTGGAGCCTGTGCTCCGCAATGGGAGAGGCCACAACAGTGAGAGGCCCGTGTACCCCAAAAAAAAAAAAAAAAAAATCTTCCACCAAACAAAAGTCCATGACCAGATGGCTTCAGAGTTGAATTCTATCAAACATTTAGGGATGAGTTAACACCCATCCTTCTCAAACTCTTCCAAAAATTGCAGAGGAAGGAAAACTTCCAAACTCATTTTATGAGGCCACCATCACCCTGATACCAAAACCAGACAAAGATACTACAAAAAAAGAAATTTAGAGACCAATATCACTGATGAATATAGATGCAAAAATCCTCAACAAAATACTAGCAAACAGAATCCAACAGCACATTAAAAGGATCATACACCATGATCAAGTGGGATTTATCCCAGGGATGCAAGGATTCTTCAATATATGCAAATCAATCAATGTGATGCACCATATTAACAAATTGAAGAATAAAAACCATATGATCATCTCAATATTGGGGAAAAGCTTTTGGCAAAATTCAACACCCATTTATGATAAAAACACTCCAGAAAGTGGGCATAGAGGGAACCTACCTCAACATAATAAAGGCCATATATGACAAAACCACAGCAAACATCATTGTGTATGGTGAAAAACTGAAAGCATTTACTCTAAGATCAGGAAGAAAACAAGGATGTCCACTCTCACCACTATTATTCAACATAGTTTTGGAAGTCCTAGCCACAGCAATCAGAGAAGAAAAAGAAATAAAAGGAATACAAATTGGAAAAGAAGAAGTAAAACTATCACTGTTTGCACATGACATGATACTATACATAGAGAATCCTAAAGATGCCACCAGAAAACTACTACAGCTCATCAATGAATTTGGTAAAGTTGCAGGATATAAAATTAATGCACAGAAATCTCTTGCATTACTATACACTAATGATGAAAAATTAAGGAAACACTCCCATTTACCATTGCAACAAAAAGAATAAAATACCTAGGAATAACCCTACCTAGGGAGACAAAAGACCTGTATGCAGAAAACTATAAGACACTGATAAAAGAAATTAAAGATGATACCAACAGATGGAGAGATATACCATGTTCTTGGATTGGAAGAATCAATATTGTGAAAATGACAATACTACCCAAAGCAATCTACAGATTCAATGCAATCCCTATCAAATTTCCAATGGCACATTTTATGGAACTAGTACAAAAAATCTTAAAATTTGTATGGAGACAAAAAAGACCATGAATAGCCAAAGCAGTCTTGAAGGAAAAAAGCGGAGATGGAGGAATCAGACTCCCTGACTTCAGAGTATACTACAAAGCTACAATAATAAAGACAATTATGGTACTGGCACAAAAACAGAAACATAGATCAATGGAACAAGATAGAAAGCCCAGAGGTAAACCCACACCCTTATGGTCAACTAATCTATGACAAAGGAGGCAGGGATATACAATGGGGAAAAGACAGTCTCTTCAATAAGTGGTGCTGGGAAAACTGGACAGCTACATGTAAAAGAATGAAATTAGAACACTCCCTAACACCATACACAAAAATAAACTCAAAATGGATTGAAGACCTAAATGTAAGACTGGACATTATAAAACTCTTAGAGGAAAACATAGGAAGAACACTCTTTGACATAAATCACAGCAAGATCTATTTTGATCCACCTTGTAGAGTAATGGAAAAAAACACAAAAATAAACAAATGGGACCTAATGAAACTTCAAAGCTTTTGTACAGCAAAGTAAACCATAAACAAGATGAAAAGACAACCTCAGAATGGGAAAAAATATTTGCAAATGAATCAACAGACAAAGGATTAATCTCCAAAATATTTAAACAGCTCATGCAGCTCCATATTAAAAAAACAAACAACCCAGTCCAAAAATCGGCAGAAGACCTAAATAGACATTTCTCTAAAGAAGTCATACAGATGGCCAAGAAGCACATGAAAAGCTGCTCAACATCACTAATTATTACAGAAATGCAAATCAAAACTACAAGGTATCTCCTCATACCAGTTAGAATGGGCATCAGAAAATCTACAAACAACAAATGCTGGAGAGGGTATGGAGAAAAGGGAACCCTCTTGCACTGTTGGTGGGAATGTAAATTGATACAGTCACTTTGGAGAACAGTATGGAGGTTCCTTAAAAAACTAAAAAAAGGAATTACCATATGACCCAGCAATCCCACTACTGGGCATATACCCAGAGAAAACCATAATTCAAAAAGACACATGCACCCCAATGTTCATTGTAGCACTATTTACAATAGCCAGGTCATGGACGCAACCTAAATGCCCATCGACAGACAAGTGGATAAAGAAGATGTGGTACATATATACAATGGAATATTACTCAGCCATAAAAAGAATGAAATTGGGTCATTTGTAGAGACATAGATGGATCTAGAGACTGTCATACAGAGTGAAGTAAGTCAGAACAAGAAAAACATATATCGTATATTAACGCACATATATGGAACCTAGAAAAATGGTACATGGGCTTCCCTGGTGGCGCGGTGGTTGACAGTCCGCCTGCCGATGCAGGGGACACAGGTTCATGCCCCGGTCCGGGAGGATCCCACATGCTGCAGAGCAGCTAGGCCCGTGAGCCTTGGCCGCTGAGCCTGTGCCTCTGGAGCCTGTGCTCCACAACGGGAGAGGCCACTGCAGTGGGAGGCCCACATACTGCAAAAAAAAAAAAAAAAAAAAAAATGGTACAGATGAACCGGTCTGCAGGGCAGAAATTGAGACACAGATGTACCGAACAAACTTATGGACACCAAGCAGGGGAAGTGGTGGGAGTAGGGGTGGGGGTCGTGGGATGAACAGGGAAATTGGGACTGACATATATACACTACTATCTGTAAAATGGATAACTAATAAGAACCTGCTGTTTAAAAAAATAAATAAAATTAAATTAAAAAAAAAAGAAATATACACCCTAAAAAAAAAAAAAAAAAAAAAAAAAGAAAATTCCAGAAGAAAGGAAATTCCAAAGAGAGGAAAGACATTGGCACAGAAGTGAATTCCTCCCTTCTGCCAAAATTTCATATCTAAATTCAATGATAAAAGGAAGAATTTACAGCATAACATATTTTCATAAATTCACTGTCTTATTTAATAATGACATTAAGATTAGCATAATTCTAACATATATCCTGAAAATATCTATCTGTAATTTCTGTTGTGTGTGTTACAGTCTCTTAAATGCGTCATATAAGTTTGCTTGTTTTCCAGTTATTCAATATTTTTAAATGAGATATATCATGGCTTTAATCTTAATCTTCATCTATAACTTTGGTTACAGTAGCCTGATGTCATTTGTGGTGGGGGGGGGATGATATTAAGAATTGTTTCGTACCTTGCTATGTAGTTCATTTGGATGTGATTATAAATATAATGAAAAATAATAACCACTTTCCTATCCTTCTTGATAGTTGGGATGCAGTTTCAGGAGCTGATTTCAGAACCTTGGTCAGAGCAATGAGATTAAGAACGTTTTTATACATTTGCATACCTCGGATACAACAGGGCAATCATTGTTTCTCTATACCAATGAATATATATTCAAAAGTGATTGGCAAAGTGATGCAGTAGCCAACTATAATCGTTCTGTAAGTACCCGTTAAAGTCTTCAAAAAGCTTTACCTTAATAAACATCCTTTTAAAAAAATCAATCATATTGCCCTCAAGAAAACATATAGATCATTTCATCCAAAATTCCTAACTCCCTTTATATATGGACAAAGACTTCTACTTGTTATTATTTAATAATAATAATTTGCATAATAAAAATAAAAGAAATGCAGTAGTTTAATTTTTTTGTAAAAAATACACATTTGTGTGTAGAAGAAAAGACAAGAAGTATGTATACAGACATAAGCGTAGCAGTTTCAGAGTTATGATTGTTCTCTTTGCTTATCTTTGTTTTCTAATATTTCTCTCATAAGCATGTATGATTTAGAAAAAGATACAAACAATTTGTAAAAACACATCATTAGTTTGTCCTCACAATGCTAAGGTGAAGCAAGAGCCTTAGCAGAGGTCATAGATTTAAATATTACATATAACATACCTTATGGGTCCAATATATATTGATGGCAGGGGTGAAAATATAGGTAAAAAGACCAACCTGAGAGCATTAAGATACTGTGAGGGAGACCCAAATTTGATTGACCATTCTTCCCACTCACAGATTCTTTTTCCCTTTCTAAACTATCTACTTTCTGTTTGTACATGTTACGGGTGCTATATACAGTTGTTCTAGATGGTTTTGGAAATCTCTCCTAGTTCTCATAATAAAGTGTACTTTCAAGCTTTCATATTTTATGTTGATGCTTTTCTTTATGATGATCATGATGGTGATAAATGTAATAATATAATTAACATTTCTGTGTACTTACTATGTGTCGGAAACTATTCTAAATATTTGAATATAACTTATTCAGTCTCTGCCTCAAAACTTGAGTTAGGCACTATTATTTTGCCAACATCACAAATGAGGCAAAATCCTAAAAAGTTTAAGTAATCTGCCTAAAGCCATACTATTTTTGTACTTAATTGTTATTCTTAAGTTCTAAATGAATCTAGACACATGTGAAGCTTGCTTTACCTGGCTTTTCTAGAATTGGAGACTCAATGTTAAAAACAATCATCCAATATTTCAATATTCCTCAGTGTTGTTTGTAGTAGACTCCAAAATCTATCGATTAGATTGTAAAATCAATGGGATAGGAAGTGAGAAAGGAACACTTTCTTAGTTCTTTCATATTCAATATGATTAATATTATTTATAGAGAGTAATATGCTTTTTCTTTCTTATTTTACACCATCTGTCTCTGGCTTGGAAGGGGGTTAGAATTGTCATAGTCTTGATACAAAGGAAAAAGTTGTTAAAATTCATGTTTGACATTGAAAGTAATATCACAGAAAGATAATGAGATTGACAGGGAGAGAAAATTACTTCCTAGGCATGGTTGTAGGATTGATCATTGGCAAGCTTGAACAGAAAGAAGGGGGAAAGTAGAGGGAAAGCAGGTGATCAGATATTTGTTACAACTTCTTAGAGAGTAGAAGCATGTTAAGGGAGTAAGATGAATGACAATGACATAAATAACAAAGTTTTCTGAGATGCTTTTTCTTTGAGGTTCCAGAAAGAAATTGAGTTCCAGGCTCCCTCCCACATAGCAAAGTGAACTTGACTCT
>NW_006795410.1:68454-69556 GCF_000442215.2 Lipotes vexillifer
TGCATACTACACATTTTATTTATCTACACACATGCACACATGGATTTTTCATCATTGTATATTATAGACATTGACTGCTTTACTTTAATCAATTAATATAAGTAGTATTTAAAATGTAATAATGATGTTGATATTAATTTTAATAGTGGCATTATTTTATTCAAAAATGATGAAGAATTAGAAATGCATAATTTGATGGCTAATAGAATGACCTAATTAACTAAGGATCTGGAACACTTACTTCCCATGGCTTAAAAATCACCTTGTCTGAGAAGAAAATAACTCAAGTATTTGTTGCCTAAATGTCTAACTCAGTCATATAACTCTTTTCATTTTTAATTGCACATACTTGACAATTCATTGCTTTGGGAGAATGTAAATCTATCACATATCCAGCACCACAATCTCCATTTATTATCTTCTGTGGGTATCTCTCTGTAGATTTTCTGCAAATTGTTTCAGTTTGGATATTAACAGAAACAGAAATGAGAAGAAAAATATCATCCAAAATTTTCCATTCCTTAGACTTCTGTGGTGGTGCCGTGGATAAGACCCTGTGCTCCCAATGCAGGGGGCCTGGGTTCAATCCTTGGTCAGGGAGCTAATCCCACACACATGCCTCAACTAAGAGTTCACATGCCACAACTAAGGAGCCCACGTGCCACAACTAAGGAGCCCTGGAGCCACAACTAAGGAGCCCTGGATCTGCAACTAAGACATGGTGCAACCAAATAAATAAATAAATATTTAAAAAAACACAAAGTTTTCCATTCCTCCACTGTCCCCACCCAAAAAACTTTGTATTGTTTATCTCACCTCTGCTTCTTGTTTTGTTCATGTATACATTTTTATTGTTTCATGTAATGAAGTTATACTTATGTTTTTGCTTTTGTCATTTTTATTATTTAATATGTATTTCATAACTTATTTCCTTTGTATACAAAAATTAAATGTGAAGTTCATAAATGCATATTCATATATAAAAATGCAACGTAATTTTAGGAAAACTTTCACAAAGCTGTAATTTGAAGATGATTAATTAACAGTACCAGAAAAAATATTGATCAGTATTTTGCATAGAAGCAATTTTTGGACACTCTTT
>NW_006795410.1:69566-95820 GCF_000442215.2 Lipotes vexillifer
AAAAACAGTTTGCAAGTAATTGTAGAAAAAAACCAATTGATATTCCTTCAAATTTCTAGATGGGCTATCACTTTCTCATATTTTAAGCAAATAGAGAAAACACAAAGGGAAACACTAAAATGTTCACATATATAAAGTAAATTTTAACACACTTAAAATCACTGCCCATTCCTGGATATGAATCAAGAACAACTGGTAATTTCCACTACCTGTATCTCCTTACCTTTGTCTTTGAAGAGTCTTCCTGAATCTTTCTTGAGAAGTTAAGAGTATTTTAAAAGAAATCATAAAAGTTGGACTTCTTTATGAGTTACTGTATCAATACCAATGTAAATGGGCATGAAAATTATAAATGAATTGTTTTATTTTAAGGATGCAAATAGCATATCTAAGTTATTGCCTTTACTCTTTTGGGTACTGTAGGTGGTGCCTCCCTTCTATTATTAATAACACATTTGTAGAGTCGGTAGCAGGTCTCACTGTACAGAAATTTCTTCTGGATTCCAAGAATAGATATTTTATTTTATAAGCAGTCTACTCTGAAGCCACCTGGGCTAGTGATCATTCCTTTCATAGGCCTCATGTTTACCCTGTTGAGCTTCTCTTCTCTTTATTTTCCTCCTGCATCTATCTCTACTGATGCAATTCTAACTTAATATCCAATGAATGTCTCAACATGCCTTCAATGACTCCTTTCTTAGTTCCTCTCCACTCACTAACCTGTAAACTCTTTTAAGACATGGGCCATAGTCCCTGGAACATAAAATTGCACTTTGAACGTAAGAGAAAAACAGAGAGAATTTACTGATTTGAATGAATAGAAATATGCATAAGTGGTTTTAAGACATGGCATTTTATGAAGTATGAAGTTTTTTCCTCAAGAATTAAATTGAATGTACATTTACTCTGTGTGAAGATTGTGAAAAATAACAGAATCTTAGCTTACACATGGTTCTTAAAAATTAAAAGATTATCTCACCAATTTATGAGATAGATAGGGCAAACATTATCTCCATTTTATAGGTGAATGCATGAAGGCTGAGGAATGCTAAATTAATTCCTGAGGTGTGACAGCTGTGAGGGAAGAAGCTCAAGTTTTTGACTAGAGTCCTTTCTTTTTCCATAATATCACTGAAATGTAGGGAAGGGGAATGTGAATCTTTTGTCAGTATTCTGACCTACTGACACAAATAAGCGCTAATAATTACCATAGCTATTAAACAATCTTCCTTAAGCCCATTCCAAGGCCGTTGGAAGGAAGATATTGACATTTATCAGAGGGCTATTCTGGATGTTCAGCCCTTTTTCTTCCTTTGTTGCTAACAGAACAGCTCACAAGAAACCTAATCCAACCTTCATCATTTCAAAAGAAAGCATATTAATTAAAACTATTGTAGAAATTTGGAGTGAGGACAATAGGATGGACTAGGTGGACTACTTATGATTCTTAAATCTAAAGAAGGAAAGGCTAAGTCTATAGCAATATGGTGCTCCCAGAGGAGGCTGGGATTCCTGGGATACACCACAGCTCTCCCAGTGGATGGGGCAGGGGGTGCACTGTGCAGATGCCACTTTCAGGTTCCATCCATTTTGACTCCCCTGCGGTTAGGGATGGAAGAAGAATGGAAGGTGGCAAATCTCAGGAGACTAAAATGAAAGGAGGGTGTGATTCGGCCTTCTGCCTGATTATTACTAGGGATCCTGACTTCTCACTCCACACTCATTAAAGGGCTTCTCGTGCTCTCAGCTTCAGAGCAAACAGAGGACCCTGAGGGAACAGTACCTTTGGAACGCTCCTGATTACAGATCTGAGATCTTAGGCCTCATGCCAGAGGGACCATCCATTGAGTATTAGGGACCCTTTGGAAATGAGAAATTACCTTGAAACACCCTTTCAATGCCTTATTATTTCAGATTATAAACCTGGAAAAGAGATGAAAGAAAAACATCAGCTGTGCCCCTGAAAAGATATCATTTAACCCCTGATTTACAAAGGGAGAGAATAGAATGCTCCCTGTAAGTTAGAAGAAGTGGGCTCAGCTTTGTAAATATGCTTCCTCAACTGTTTTACTGTCCCTAGAGTTATACTTAAAAGGATTGACAGGAGAGGGAATAATGCTATTACTTCAACAGGCATAAAATCTATTTCCTGTACGAAGGGAAGAAGAAAGAGACTTCATGAGCATTGCTTATAAACTGCTACTTTAGGCTTTAGGCTTTTTAGCAGCAGTAGCAAGATTAGAAGAGAGATTTATTTCCCTTTCAATTTATCTTCCTTTCATTTAAGAAGCATATTAATATTTTTCACTGTGCGTAGTCTACCTTTTCCATCCCACTCTCTTTATCCCAAATTTCTACAATAGTTTTCAATTTATACACTTCTCTTTTCTTGAAATGGTGGAGGATGAATTAGGTCTTTTGTGAATAATCCCTTTTAGCAATGATGGGATTAAGAAAGCTTGGACCCCAGAATAGCCTTCTGATGAATGTAAGCAAAGATCTAAGACAACTCCCATACTCCCAGGCCTCTAGCTCTGAGGCTTATAATTATCTGTAACAGACTGCAGACTGTAAATATATTTACTGGTCCCAAACGTCATCATTGTGTAATTTAGAAGAAAAAGAATTGGGTCTAAAGTCAGTGCCAGTGTTTACTTTGGGCCTCAGCTACTTGTTACAATGTGATCTATTAAACACTAAAGCCAGTTTTCTCATCTGTAAAATGGGAATCAAGATGTTTCTAATAACCTGTACTTATGACATGCATTTTCAAGGGTTATTTAGAGTGAGTGAGGTTCAGAGGTAGTTGTCTCCAAGAAAAAAAAATCCCTGTAAGGAAACTAAGTAAAATCCTGATTATCCATTACTGGTAACCTGTGTAACAGTGGGTTATTGGCCTGATATACAAGTCTCAAATTATTTCTCTTGATATTAATCTCCCCCTTAGGGATAGATATATGGCTTTTATAGTGACCTCAGGGAAAATCTGCTCACAATTTGTATGTGCAGACACCCAAATATTTTCATAATCTACCATGGTATGACTGAGACCAATCTGGAACATTTAACTGAGACTATTCATTTCAGGGGGGAGGGGGTTACATTGTGAAAGATAAGGAGAATGTTACAAAACTAGACAATATCTTATGGGATATAGCTTGCTGCTCTTTAGGCTCACACTGCTTATCTCATCCTGGTTTCTGTCATACTTTTGTGTGGTGAGACTATTTTAACACCGTTCCATAATTCATTCCTAATCATCAGTTTTCCTTGAGATCCCAAACCAGATTCCTGACAGTACTGCTTGAGCACCTAGATCCAGCCATATCTGAAGCACGAATTTTTAATTATGAACATTAATTATTCCCTTGCTTTGATTAAGCATGTTTAAATTATTTTCTCTCATTTATAGCTATGTTAATTTGAGCCCATATTTCATCTTTATATCTTCTGCAGAGCCTGGCACAGACTATATCTGTTGAATGAGTGCCTCAATTATTAATCATACCACTATTTGGAAGTTAAAATACATATATTTTTCTCTGACAAAATTTATGGCAGAAATAAATACCAAAAACTTGTTTTTGTCTGTTGTTCATTCACTGAAATATTTTCTAAAATAAGGCCGAAAAAGTAGGATTAAATTTTTTGTCATTTATTTATTAGATATAAATTCATTACAAAATTGACTTTTACATATAATTAGAAATATTTTAAATCATAAACAAATCAAAATCATTTAAAATATTAAGTGTTAAGTTATATCTTACATTTATAGAGTATCCAATGTTAAGAATCATAACACTGGATGTCTGTTTATGTTCATGTAACAAAAAATGTAGCTAAAAATGTGACAAATATGTTAAGAAATAAACCAAATAAAATTATTAAAAATTTAATTTAACTTTTTATTATTTTGATTTATTAAAAATTTTTTTAAATGGTGCATTTAATATTGACCTTATGTGAATCTTTTGGTAAACTGAAACAAATGTAAATTGCGTATCTTGACTTTACAGGCAAGAGGTAAATTTATCAAAAAATTATCATAGGTGTATTAACTCTATACTTAGTAGGTCAGTTATTGATTTGTCACACTTTAAAAAAATGTTTCTGTTTTCTTGAAATAGATCAGAATAATTCTTTTCATTGATTCACATAGCTTCTTTTCTTCAAAATTTTCAAAATTATAGTTTAGCATCACTGCAGTATTAAACAATCCCATTCATTAAATGTCACCTGCATAAATAAGGTTTTCCAATTGCCCTTATTTTCCAGATGCTAGTGAGATACAAGTATGATCTATTTTCAGATGATTAGAGGACATTGGAAATGTGATCACATTTTAAAAACTGATACTGGATTCTAATTTTTATGGGAGGTTAGGTAAGAGAATGCTGTACACACAAAGCACTTGACCTTTTAGGCCAGTTAACATCTGAAAGCCTCATTAATGTACCCTGGATAAAGGAAAGAACCATTGAACCCTAGATGCTGAAAATATTAGTCTGGCCACATATACCATACAAAAGAGGTGCACATCAGAAGATTATGGTTAAAACCTAGGAGAAGAAAATCCATTATTCGAAAATGTTATGCACAATATAAAAATATTCATTGCAATCACAAAAGTGCTATTTAATTTTTATTTCTCACTTTATATTAGTAAAATATTAACTCTGGTTTACTGGATGGGCATGGTAAAACGATAAAGTTAGAACATATACTCAGGTGAGAGAAATTTCTAATTTTTCAAACATCAGTAAAATAAGTTTCTATACATAATTCCAGTGAATATCAAATGCCTATAGATATGATTGTAAGAATAAGTGGTCATTTTCTCCTGCATAAGCCAGAGTGAGTTATCATTTGCCACAAATGTGCTGTAATTTCTTTAAACTGGGCTGAGACCAAGTTTCACTTAAAAGCTATTACATTTTATGTGGCTTTGTTGTATGTACCAAATGTGCTAAGCCTGGGTGCTTCCTCATAGTACCTAACACAAGATGAAGCACATAAAAAATGAAAAATAATTTGTTGACTAATCAATTTTGTTTTACAACTTGATCATTTAGACTTTCAAAATATTTATGTTGCTTTCTTGATTCCTACTATTAAAGCACAGTCAATTCTAATTCTTATATTTGTAATTAAAAAGAGAGAGATTTCACCACACAGGGGAACAGATATTAGAATGTAAAAGACACTTTTTTGTTTTGGTTTTTGTTTTTAGAAAATAGAATGTGTTCTATTTCTTCCCAAGTCATGAAAATAATTAATATATTTGATTCCCCTTCGCGGATTATAAAGAAAACTGGGTGGTAGCAAAACTTTATAAATAGATCATTTGTCCATATCACCAAAATAAAGCAAAAACCAAACAGCAACAAAACAAAAGACATGTCTTAGTCACAAAGAATTCCAAATAGAATACTCATGCTCTCAGGCATTGATTGTACAGATGACTTACTGAAGGGTGGAATAAAGAAAAATGGGAAAGACGTACAACATGGTGGGCCTTATCATCAACTGAAGTTTGGTCCCCCAAAAATCATAGGTGCACATCTTTGATATCTAACTTATTCTGGGAAGGATAGGGAGCCTGGGGAATTGGAAAGAAGGAGGACTAGCATGAACATGAAGAATGCATGTTTTTTAATCTAGAAAGAGATCTTTGATGTCAATATTTCCATTAAATCTATGCACACTTATTTAGAAAATAATGTCTCTATTTTTTAGATGCATGTTCTCACACAGACTGAATTAACCCAAAAATGGGCTCATACCAGAAAAAGAATACTGTGATCAGAGCAATGATTTCCAGTGTTAACTACAAATGGCTCACATTTTTAAAAAATTGTATACAAAAATGTTCACCCAACATATCTGCAATGCCAGTCAAAAGCAGAGAACAGTGCCCTGGGATGGCAGTGTTGGAGTAAAGCTGATGGGACCCAGGCTCAATTTATAGAATGTCAGTGATTATCTACTTTGACTTCTGTATTCTACAGTTGGGAAAACTGAATTTTCATACCAAGGAAGTAGCTTTCTCAAGGTCACAGCAGATGAGTGGGTCTAAGTCTCATGAGGGTGGCCACAGCATCTAACTTGTTCACATTTTATCATCACCCCATAGCACAATGCCTGGTACACAGTTAGTGCTCTACAAATATTTTGGGTGTGTTGATGAATGAACAAATGAACACATGAATGACAGAATGGATAAGTAAGACAGTGTCAGAGCTAGGCTAGACTATACTTTCAGGAATAGAAGTGTATCAGCATCTAATTAGTTTAGGATAGTGACTTATTCTGTTACCACGAGTTCCTCAGAAATCTTCTTGTTTGAGTGATGTTGGTTGCAGACACAATGCCAGGTGCCCATAGAAGCTGATACACCATGCAGGCATTTTGAAGGAATTTTCATTCTCTTTTATCTTTTAATTTATCAGTGTTGTTGCTTATCAGTAGATTTCCAGGTGTTGAAGAGATTTTTTTTGTCAGCTCCATCATGGGACACTCAAGTTAATGAACTGCACTACACATAACATTACTACACCTACATTATGTCTTCAGGAATGGCAATGGGCAAAGATTCTTGTTTCTACCCCACCCCCAGTTATTTGAACACCCAATAACAGCTATGTGGAGCAATTATAATGCTCATTTCAAAGGCAGTTTTTAGAAATGAAGAGGAACAGGAGAGAAATAAAAGCGGAAAGGTGAAGGCTGTGAACATTTAAACTGTCTGATGAAAGAAGAAAAGCTTTTAGACCTGTTATAATTGGAACGGCACATGTAGGTCTCAAAGGAATATTCAGGCAATTGGAAAATACCTTTTCAAGTATAGGGCCAAGGAAGGAAGTCAACAGCAGGTGTGGGTGTGTAAACAAGTCAAATTTAGGGGAAAGAAGAGCAGGCATGTTTCATTATAGATTCCTGGAAGCCATTCCCTGCAGATTTAAGTGGGTAATTGAGACTGACATTTAAAGTGGCAGGACACAGTCTGGGCAATAGCTTGCATTTTCCACATAGTCAGGTTCAAGTGCAAGACAGGTCTTGTAAACAGAGCTCATGGCAGTCCTTTGTGATAGAGGAGGGGATCACTAAGACTGCTTAGGGACCCAGGTAAACTTCCAGCCTCCCTCTTCATCTCGACGAACAAAGGCTTGTCCCTGGTGGAAGGAGTGAGTTTTCACATTACAGTGAGGGCTCAGGGATGTGGAAAAGGCCATCTCTGTCTTATTGGGTGACACATCAGAAGTATAGTAAGGAAGAGTTTGTAGTCCTCCTGGGGGATTTGAAAGTTGAGAAAGGAAGTGAAAATCTTCCCTGTGGCTGGCAGTGCTGTGTGAGGGGGTTGTTCTGTCACCTCCATAGTCAATTGGCAGATCTTCCCCGGAGGCACTGGGATAATCAACTGCATCATCCAGAAACTGGGGAAATATGCTTGTGGTCCGTCTGGGATGAGATGAGAGGGCACTGTAGTTAGCTGATGAGGTGTCATCAATGGTGTTGAGGTCTTTCAACCCCAGTGTTTGAAGAACCCAGGGATCCACAGGGGGCCCAGGTTGTTCACAGTTAGCAAACTCACTAGAGAGGTTTCTTTTGGCATTTTTATGATGGGGAATCTCAGGAGGAAAATATCTTTGCTCTTTGGGTTTCCTCTTCCCCTTTCTGAATTTTCCACATGCTTTGGAGAACCCATCTGATGACAGCAATTTCTGGGGAAGTAATATTTGAAAATACACAGTCAGATAATCATTTTCTTTAAGACTGTCAAATATTTACTGGTCACCTTAATTCCTTAGAAAACTTGATTAAATTTATATTTTCACATGCAAAAGCAAAACTGATTGGATTAACTTCTGCTTTTAAATCAAAATTTATGATGACAAGTTACCACCTAGAAATTCCAATTCATATAATTTTACTAGTCATTTAAAAGTTGAAATGATGGGCTTCCCTGGTGGCGCAGTGGTTGAGAGTCCGCCTGCCGATGTGGGGGATACGGGTTCGTGCCCCGGTCCAGGAAGATCCCACATGCCACGAAGCGGCTGCGCCCGTGAGCCATGGCCGCTGAGCCTGCGCGTCCGGAGCCTGTGCTCCACAACGGGAGAGGCCACAACAGTGAGAGGCCCGCGTACCACAAAAAAAAAAAAAAAAAAAAAAAAAGTTGAAATGATGTCTTTAAAACTTCAGTTCTGGGAAGTAATGATTATAATTATTATTATGGCAATAACAGCAACTATCACGTATTGAACACTGGTTATATGCATGATCCCATTTTATGTATACTATTAAACCCTCCTTTAATGAGGAAACTGAGGCACAGGCACATTAGTGACTTGCTAAGGATCATGCAGCCTATATTTAAGCCTAGGCCACCTGAATCTAGACAGAACCACTGATTACAATTCTACATAACACTCTTCCTCTAATTTTCCTAACTTTCACAGCACTCCCATGTGGTATGTATTATATTATTCTAAATCTTGCAAAATTGAGAACAAGAGAGAAAAATTGCTTAATTAATATCACTTACTAATTTAATAACTGTGCTTTTTCACAGAATGGTGGCTGGAGATAGGACCCCAGGCTAATAACTGTGAGCTGTGCCCCCTTTTTTAAGAAAGCTAACTGAATTCTAAAGGAACTAAATATAGTGGGTTTTCTTCTCTGAGCTGCTATATCTGGGTAAGAGTCATAAGAAATATGGTTGATTTAGATAAATAATGTAGCTTGTCTAGAAGTAAGGTAAAGATTGATATAAAACAATAATGGTAACAGAATGGCAGATAGGTAACAAAACCTCCAAAAGGAAGAACAACGAAAAGGGACTATAGGCAAACTATCCTTGAGTTAGAAACAGTTCATTTTAAAAGGGTAAGAATGAAATGTTCATGAAAAGATAATGTAGTTGGCTGTGTCTAATTGCCAGTCAAGAGATGTGGGTTCCAGCCATATTTAAAACATTTTAGACATGGAAAGATTCTTAAAAGATCTTTTAGCCCATACACTTACAAAGAAGTAAATGAGGCCTCAAGTGGGAGAGTGACTGACCTAAAGTTAAACAGATAATTAAAAGAAACTCATGTCTCTCGGATCTAATTCCCACTCCAACGTCCCATCCAACTCTTTCTTTTGATTAGCCTCTGTTGTCTCAGCAATCCCCTTGACTGGTTTTTGATTCTTAAGCAACTCCTTTTGTAATATATGCTAAAATCTGCAATCTAGATACTTCAGGGAAATGATATATAAACATTGTTGTGAAAGTGCTATATTTCCTTCAGAAAAATTTGCCCATCCTATTGACCCATTTCAAGGCACATTGCTTAATACACTTCTTACACTGAATCAAGGAGTTTTACCCAAATGGTCTTCTTTCTCAAATCACTGCTCTGTCCTTATAAAGGGGGTCATCACATACCTTGGCTTTTTCCTCAAGACATTTAACTAAAGCAGAATTCAGGTATTGTCTGAGATGATTATTCTCTTCATGTAACCTAGCAAGTTCCTCTTCCTTCTGCACCAGAGTATCTTGGAGCTGCAAAAAGCAGACAATGGTGAAGGCTGCTCCAGTATATTGACTTTGTAACCTTATAATAATGCCACTGATCCTTAACCTTCTTAAACTTGATTATTATTCTGTTTGTTTTATGAACTCAATCTCAGGGAGCCCTCGTCCTCAAAGGCCTAAGTTCAATCTACACCCACTTACCACTTGATTGTTCAGTTTGTGCTCTGAATTTTTTCATTGCAAAGTGTTTGAAGAGATTATATGACTTTTAAAATTGTAACCACAAGGGGATCGAGAAGGTATGTAGGAAAATGAGCTGCGTGCAACTGTTTAAATATAGAAAACGGTGTTTAGAAAGGTTTTGCTGAACTTCGTCCTTGCATGTTAAAAAAAGAAGAAAGAAAAAAAGACGTGGGTTGGCTTCCCTCAGTCTCAGGTCAGTTTGTACATCCACTAGATTAAATTACTCTCTCATAAATAACAACAAACAAAATAGGGAAAATGAAGCAATCTTTGCCAGAACTTTTACAATCATCATTCCTTGTCCAAGTGATGAGCTGTTTATTGTTTAAAAATACTATCACACTCATTCTATCATTTGATCTTTCCACCAGCCCTCTGAGGTAGGCAGCACAAATATCTCCATTTCATAGATAAGAGAAAGGAGGATTTGAGAGGTCATAGAGCTAAAATGTGTAAGGTCAGGGCTTGATTGAAGGTCTTCCTAGAGGGTTTTGATTGTTGTTGGTTTTGTTGTTATTATTTTCTGTCACGGTGATCACCTAACTTTGACTTCCGTGTGGACAAATATCCATTTTGGTTCTAAACTGAAAGTCAATGAACTGAACAAGAAGCCATGTGACATTAAGGTATGATGTTGAGAATGAACTGCATGGAACATGGCTGGTCTCATGTTCTGATTATCTACACATACCTGCTTGTTTCTGTAGAGCTGAGAGGAAAGCTGAGCCTCTTCCCATGAACACGAATTAAGAACAGGGAAATTCGAGTCACTGGATGATTCTATGTGAAAACACCAAATGGGTAACTGAGAAAACACACGTGCAGTTTTTGTGTAATAAAGAACTCACTGGAGGATTTCGGAAAGGTAATAGGTTCAATTACCTTTCTAAAATTAGCCATTGCCTCCACATGGGAAAATAACATTTCAAGTTTTCAGAAGGGGCAAGCATGCTATGAAAGACAAATATTTATAGACTATATGCCAAGGTGGCTACAGAGGTGAATTTTTAGGAGTCAAGAGGTCAACTTCCTTCCTAATATATATATTCCTGCTGGCTAAATTTATAAAGACTGTTCTATCTGCCTTATTAATTCATGCAAATGTTTATTGGTCCCACCCTCAAGTAGGCCTACATTGCAATTCCTCTATGTTTTCCAAGTTTTTATCTTATTTTCTAAGCTGTAGTGCTTAATAATATAGTGTTTGGCTCCAGAATCAAATCCTATTTCTGATGCTACTATTTTTCCCCAGATGAAAAATCTCTGCCTATCTGCCTATCAGTTAAGCCTGAGAGAGAGTATTTATTCAGAATTCTATGGAATAGCACTTTCTACTTCAAAATAATTTGAACTTGCTTCTCTGAAGAACTCATTGAAAATCTCAAAACTGTACCCAAACTCATGTATTTCAAATGCCATCATCTATAAAGTGTTTTATGATTTTTCAGAGAGATTTTGTTGTTCTTTTCATATTTGACAGCAAATTATGGCTACCAATAAGAACTATGCTTGGGCATGCTAATCTGGTTTACTTTTAGTTTCTTTTCCTCATCTAGTATAGTTCTGACTCTTGCTCTCCTCTGCTTCAACTAAAATATTACTGAAATATTTCTGATTAAAGTGGAACGATGGGCAAGGAGACAGGAATAAAATTTTATACACTCTTTGGTTTCACATTCTTGGGCATTCTGTTTTCTCTGTTTCTTGTGGTAGAAAGCTAAAATTGAATAACTTCCTTCCTTACATATAAGTGTGTTTCAATATTTGGGGGCTTTTTGTTTGTGTTTTTTCTCAAATTCAACAAATTCCTGTGGTAGAACCAACAGTCCAGATATTGAATTCTGAAATGCCTTAGAGTTCTTCCAGAAACTTGAGTGTTAATCAGAAATTCCTTTAATAGTTATAAACACTGTTTACTAAGCCCCAGGGCAAAATTAATGTGCAATTTTCCATCAAAGTTATACTTCCCTCCAAAGTTGAAGTCTTCTTTAGGCAAAAAGGAATCATTTTCTTTCCACTTATAAGACACTATTCATAGAATTTCCTTTATGAAATAAAAGATTAGGTTAGTACTTCTCCTTGCTTCTCTCTCATACCCAGGGAAATTTTCCTGAATACCAAAAAAAAAAAAAAAAAAGCTCTAACTGGTATTTTAATTCCAAAAGCATCACAATAGTATTCTATCTGCCTTAATTCATGCAAATGTTTATTGGTCCCACCCTCAAGTAGGCCTACATTGCAATTCCTCTATGTTTTCCAAGTTTTTATCTTATTTTCTAAGCTGTAGTGCTTAATAATATAGTGTTTGGCTCCAGAATCAAATCCTATTTCTGATGCTACTATTTTTCCCCAGATGAAAAATCTCTGCCTATCTGCCTATCAGTTAAGCCTGAGAGAGAGTATTTATTCAGAATTCTATGGAATAGCACTTTCTACTTCAAAATAATTTGAACTTGCTTCTCTGAAGAACTCATTGAAAATCTCAAAACTGTACCCAAACTCATGTATTTCAAATGCCATCATCTATAAAGTGTTTTATGATTTTTCAGAGAGATTTTGTTGTTCTTTTCATATTTGACAGCAAATTATGGCTACCAATAAGAACTATGCTTGGGCATGCTAATCTGGTTTACTTTTAGTTTCTTTTCCTCATCTAGTATAGTTCTGACTCTTGCTCTCCTCTGCTTCAACTAAAATATTACTGAAATATTTCTGATTAAAGTGGAACGATGGGCAAGGAGACAGGAATAAAATTTTATACACTCTTTGGTTTCACATTCTTGGGCATTCTGTTTTCTCTGTTTCTTGTGGTAGAAAGCTAAAATTGAATAACTTCCTTCCTTACATATAAGTGTGTTTCAATATTTGGGGGCTTTTTGTTTGTGTTTTTTCTCAAATTCAACAAATTCCTGTGGTAGAACCAACAGTCCAGATATTGAATTCTGAAATGCCTTAGAGTTCTTCCAGAAACTTGAGTGTTAATCAGAAATTCCTTTAATAGTTATAAACACTGTTTACTAAGCCCCAGGGCAAAATTAATGTGCAATTTTCCATCAAAGTTATACTTCCCTCCAAAGTTGAAGTCTTCTTTAGGCAAAAAGGAATCATTTTCTTTCCACTTATAAGACACTATTCATAGAATTTCCTTTATGAAATAAAAGATTAGGTTAGTACTTCTCCTTGCTTCTCTCTCATACCCAGGGAAATTTTCCTGAATACCAAAAAAAAAAAAAAAAAAGCTCTAACTGGTATTTTAATTCCAAAAGCATCACAATAGTATTGTTTTTATAACATTGACCCAGACCCAAACTTTCTCAGTGACTCTGAAATCTCCAAGAACTGTAAAGTATAGGGAGAAATACATATTGTACAGTGAGCAACAGGAAGAAGCCCATTTTCACTATTCGGCAAGTACACAAAAAGCAAGTCATTAGGTTGCAAAATACAGGAGTCCTTGGGCTTTCTTAAACTTTACATATCATCCCTTCTTCTACAGAGTTTCAACCCATAATGCCTTGCAACTATGAGTACAGGAAAAGGGCTTCAGATCTACGAGGAAAGCAGAAGAGCAGAACTTACCCTGTGCCTGTGGTGCTTGTTGGGGCTCTCTGTTGTCCAGGAGACCAGCAGCCCAGAAAGAGACCCAAGTCTCCGTGGAAACGTCAACACTAGATTCTGACGTCGTACCAGAATACGGGCAATTATAGCTCTGGCCTCCTACAAAGTACTGGTCTTGGCAAGGCAGAACGGTGTTCTGTAAAATTCAGTATGTGGGAGGTCCCAAGAGATGGGGTGATGAGAATTTGGAGGGAGAAAAGAGTGGGAGAAAGAAACAGAAAATATACGCAGTGAACAAAAACAGTAAAGGTGTTA
Source organism: Lipotes vexillifer (assembly GCF_000442215.2). Lineage (NCBI taxonomy): Eukaryota > Metazoa > Chordata > Mammalia > Artiodactyla > Lipotidae > Lipotes > Lipotes vexillifer. The sequence continues at coordinate 83,203 of NW_006795410.1, forward strand.
AATATAGATCCCAGATTGATTCTGAGTGGTCCAAATATAATTACTAAAAAGGAATCAGCTCCTTGGTTTACCCAGTACTTTCCTTAGGTCCTCTCAGCAAAGAACAGGCTAGTATTAGATGGACCAAACTTGTAAATATCTAGGAGTAGTCTCTGTTGCCAGGTCTGAGGCATCTAACAGGCTACCCAAGATCTAAGTAAAAGGAATTCTACTTAATGAGTGAAACACGTAAGAACTACTTGACTCTTTCTAGCAAATATCTTAATTATATTTCTAACAACCTTAAATGACAAAGAACTTAGAATGCTAAGGCTGAAATGGACAGAACACGTCACATAATCTAACCTCCTTATTTTCGTTTCTGAATTATAAACTTGCTCCATTCCTCCCTTCCTCCTACCTCTCTTCCTCTGGTTTTAAATGCTACTGGCTACTACTGAAACAGGTTAGTTAGCAGAGACAGTAAGCTCTATCTAGGTCTCTCCATCACTACATCTCAATGCCTTTCCAAAGTTATCTTGCCACTACTAACTGCCTGGCATGTATTCTCTACTGTGTTCTGAGCCAGTGAACACCCTCCTGCCCCAGCTTCCTCAAACCTCAAACACACAGTCTTTCCAAACGTCCAGTTAGGGGCAGGTATGCAGACTCCCTGGTTAATCTGTACAACCGCCCATTCCTAATTATTTGTCAATGTTTAATCAGGTTAAAGCCATTCATTTCAGCAGAGCCCAGCTTTGGACAAACTCTTTTTGACCACGACAGGTCTTTTGTTGACTTGTGAACTTTCTCAGGCATAACATAAACAGAGAGAAAACAAATAAAAAGAGGAAAAAAGAAAGTTAAGTCAATCAAGTCACACTTTGTTAACGTTCCCAATAAGTTAAGTTTTGAAAAAGTCCATTCTTCAAGCAAGTCCAGCGTGGGAAGTGCAGACCAAAGAAATTCCGCCAAAAGTTTATCAAGTGCTATTTTCTTTTATTCTGAAAGCATGTTTGTAGGCTCTTCCCCTGAGGTTATTATTGGAATCAAAGCTGAGCTATTATGCAATTGACATCTGAGAAGAAAACAAACCCCAAATACCCCTAGCCTCAAGTTCAAGTGTTTGCAAATATGTGCATAATCTAGAGAAAGAGGTGGAATGAAAAGCGAGTACAGGTGTAAAGGGAAAGTTGGGAGAAAGTACAGAGAGTAGCAATAACAGAGAGGATGAAAGGATGAGAGAGACAGACAGAGAAACAGAGACAGAGAGAAAGCCAGGAGGAAACAGGGGAGAAGAAAAGAGAGATGGAGCAGGAAGGAAGACCTGTTTTAATTGGCAGGTAGCAGAGAAATCTTGTTTCCAAGGTGGAAGAAATTCTAAAGGCAAAGCTTAGTAGACCTCAGAGACCCCCGGTTTCGCCAGCGGACTAGCTAACGCCGGCTCCTCACTTACCATCTTGCCCTGGAAGAAGGCGCTGCAGAAACTGAGCCCACTCTTAATTTTTCGGGAAAGCCGGTGGGAGCTTTAAATGGGACTGAGGGGAGGAGCTAGGAGAGGCGAGTTCTAATCTAAGGGAGCTCCGGGTGACGCCCGGGGCTCCCGGCAAGCGCCGCCCTCTGATTTGGTGCGAGGCTTACAAGCTGGTGACGTGGGTCAGGAGACATCTGGCCAAAGCCAAAGTCACTGCCACTATCGGCGACCGCCTCCCGAGACCTGGGACCAGCGGGCCGGGGTCCCGTGCAGGCCCACGGCGCTCCGCCTCCGGGTGCGCAGCGCGGCTTCAAAACCCGCGCCGGTGCCGGCTCGCCGCGCGTCCCCCGGGCCCCGGCGTCAGGACCCGCAGTGACCGCGCCGCCCGGACGGGTAGGGCGATCCCGGCTCCTGCCCGCGCGAGGCACGCAGCTGCCGGGCAGGGCGGGGCGCACAGGTTGTCCCGGGAGCCAGGGCGTAGGGTCAGGAAAAACCCAAACCAGCATCTCAGGGGTCAGAGCGGCGCTTGGGGAACCCTTCCAACCCCAAGGTTAATACTGCTCATGGGTATTCTCTGGCCACTTGATAAATAGCTTGCTGTATGACGTTGCGATTGATTGGCATTTTCCTTCTATATAATGTCTCATTTTCCCCAGCTTCTGAAGTGGGTGTGAAATGTGGAGGCGATCTATATCCATTCTACAATGTAAGCTTCAGGAGCTTCTGCTCCTGTAGACAGGAGCTTCTGTCTACAATGTAAGCTTCTGTCCGTTTTGTTCACCGCTGACTCCAAAGTACCCGGAACAATTTCTAACACGTAATGGGTGCTCAATGAAGAATGAATTAAGCTACAAATGTAGGAATCTCAAGTGTCTGTCTCTGTGTTGGTCTTTTCTTCACAACTACTATTACATAGAATGAATTAATATAATTAAGAAAATTTAGTGTTAATACTTCTCAAAGTGTTTTATTTCTGCCATTTTTCCTCTTGTATTTTATTCTCACCATTCCTATGATGTTATATCCAGGGTAGAAAAACGAGTAATATCATCCTTAAAACTATTCATCTACCACTAACAGCCAACTCTTATTTCATCTGCAATAACCCAGGAGGCTGGTACTTTTACTGTCTCTGTTTCAAAACATAGTGAAGGAAGCACCGAAGTTAAATTTGACCAAAGTTCACACAATTAGGAAGTGGCAGACTGGGAATCTGAACCTCTGGCTCCAGCATCCATGCTAACTACCATAATTATAGTTTCTAACTCTCTTTGATGTCTTTCCACTGCACATTATATTTATGTAATGGGCATTTTCATGGATTGAACTGTGTTTCCCCCAATTTTATATATGTTGAATCTCTAACCCTCAATGTGACTGTATTTGAAGACAGGGCCTCTAAAGAGGTCATGAAGGTCAAGAGGTCATAAGGGTGGTGCTCTAAGCTAATAAAACGAGTGTCCTTACAAGAAGAGGGAGAGGCACCAAGGATGGCATGCACAGAGAAATGGCCATGTGAGGGCACAGAGAGAAGGCAGCCATCTGCAAGTCAAGGAAAGAGGTCCCAGGAGAAACCAATAACCCTGCTGGCACCCTGACCTTGGACTTCCAGCCTTTAGAATTGTGAGAAAATAAATTTCTGTGGTTTAAGCCATCCAGGCTGTGGTTCTTGTTATGGAAGCCCTAGCGAACTAATACAAAGTGAAGGAATTGAGAAAAGTTCTGATTCTGGTCTACATAGTCCTTTCTCTAAATCGGTTTTAACCTTTATTCATTCGGCTTTGTATTTACCATCCATAGCATTTAGCAGTGACTAACAGTTAGCAGATGCTCATTAAGCTTTGTGTCCAAAATTAAGAAAGAGATGGAAGAGGAAGAGGAGGAAGGTGCCAAACTCAGTAGAGTCCTTTTATTCTGTTCTAATACTGTTTATTCACACATTTTTAAGTGACTAGTACCAGATTTGAAGATCACTCCCTGGAAGTTATTGCCTGAGTCACTCAACAGGACTCATTTCATTCAGTGACGTGAAAGAGTAGTCCTCTCTCTGCGCTCGCTGCACAAAGGGCAGAGATGCCCTGGCAACAGTTCAAAACTGATTTAGGTGGTAAGAATCAATGATCTTGTTCAGGGCAAAGAAAATCCTAATTAGTTTTGCAATGAGCATCTGGGGCAAGAAAAAGGAGGAGGGAGGTTGTTTTGTTTTTGAAAACTGCCATAACTGAGACATGTAAACCTTTGGGAGATACAATTTCTTGACTCCAGAAATGACACAAAACAGGCAATTGAGCAAGCATGGTATGACATAAAGGGCATAGGCTTTAGATTCAAATATACCTGGGTTCAAATTCCTGCTCTACCCTCTGAGACTAAGTCACCTGAGGCTATATTATGGTCTCCAAATCCTCAGTTAGCTCCTCTGGTAAATAAAGAAAGAAGTACCTACTTGAGAGGTTTGTTAAAAAACTGACCACTAATGCTTGAACATTCTTAATTCACTGCCTAAATCATGACTAGTATCTATTATTACTGTTAGGTGTAGAAGATTCTTTCTTTGAACATATATGCTGCAGTGCTTTGCCTATTAAAAATAACTAAAAATACAAACTACATTTGTAAAATTCCAGGGGTTTTTTTGAGGGGTAGAAATATTTTTTAAAACTTTTTGATGGATTTTCAGCACATAAATATTTCATAAATCATTAACTACTTTAGCTTAGTAAGACTGGAAGTGTATATGGTGGCAGAGAATCTTTAAACAGTAAAGAGCTATTGACAATTTAACATAAATCAGAAGATAAAGCTTTCCTGCAATCATAAACTAATGGAAAAAATGTCTAAATTCTTAAGGTGTGATTTAAGCTCATATTTTTATTTAAGGTCCACTGCTTAGGTATAAGCCTTATGGTTTATTTGATGATTATTTTTTGAAAAATGAATCCGTTAAGCAATAATGTGAATTCTTTTGGCCATTTTTTATTCATAAGTATCAAAGAAGGTGCACCTTCCTTAGTGATTGCAATCCATGTAGATGATTTTTCTTCTATGAAAAATAAGATCGGTTTAAAACTGCTTTTTTGTATTGTGGCTGAAGGGATGGTGTTTAAAGGAAGGTGGCTAATAACAGCCCAATTGTTGAATCAGGGCACTGCCTCCTGCCAGGCCAAAGATATAACAAAATAGGAGGTAATTTGATCTGCACGCAAACCAAGTCTGCAGACAGAAAAGGGGAGAGTGTGATCAGAGGTGGGCCAAGGAGATAAATAGATTGGCATATGGAATGTTCTTTTATTTTGCCCCTGGAGGACACTTTATTTGATTACTTCGTTAGTGAATTCAGTAGCATATATAATAAAAGAACAATTAAGAAATTCTCTTTACAAACATAACCTTTCCCTATAACTTCTACAGCTAAGTCTCCAGGGAATAAAAAGATACTAGGCCTGCTTTCACCTATAGTTAAAGAAAAGTGAAACCCTTAGAGAAAATTCAATTCAGTAAATGATTTACAGTGGGAGATTTAACATTTGCTTGTTTTATTTCAGCATATCTGGAGAACCATGACGTGTTTAGTTTTAGTTTTGAATATCACTCCTCCAGAGTGATGTGCAGAAATCAATCATGCTGGTATGGACAGAGTCATGCCTACGCTTCACCACCTACCCATAGCTTCTAATAACCATCACATATGCAATAACTCATGCCCTAGTAAAAACTATTTCTACATGAACAAAAGGTATACAAAAGAAAGTCAACTGTTAATATCAGGTTATTAGCCAGAGAAGAGAAGAGCCAGGGACAAATTATAGAGTGAAATGTTCGATTCAGGCCTGACTCAGATAAGTGCTATGGACAATGAGGGGGCAGGGGGTGGAGATTTATGAGACTATTTTATTGGATGTTTTAACCAGCATTTATTTCAATAGCTTTATAACCAGCTTTAGGCCTTTACTTATTGACTCATTGAGTGCTTGCTTAATTTTTCAGTTGTATTGGATTGTATTATATTAAGAGCCATCATATACTATAATGATATTCACAAATCTTTCAAATATCAACTGTGTACTTCATATTGAAGGATACCTAGCAAGTAGATGCAAATCTGTATTCATTGTGTAAAGTGCAGGAAACCTCTTTTGTACTCTGTGAAATTGCTTTTTCTGGCTTTTCTCATAATATGGCACTTAAGAAAATTATCTTTGTGGGCAAATATCCCATTTCTCCCAGGCCCTATCAGGCCACCATGAGGACAGGGGATAACATTATCTCCCAGAGCTTTAACTCATCACACTTTGGTGCACTGGTTGGGAAGCCCCGCTCTCCTCTCTGGCCAAATTGCAATAAGATAATCTCAATAGCACTGTAAATACATAAGTAATGAAAGTTATTTGAATGAACAGAAAGATTAGAGATGTGGAATCCCAAACAACATAAAACAAACAAAACTGTACTCCTCGTTACTTTAACCACATTAGAAAATAATGGAAATCGTGAGTTATTATGATTACTATACATCAGAGTTATGCTAGTCCAACTCTAATTTGAAATAAAATGAATTTCTGCTTCAGCAGCAGTAATACTTTCATAAACCAGGTTTCAGTACCTTCATTGCTCCTGAAATCTCTCTTAAGAATTTTTGATCTCGGGGTTAGTAGATGGATTGCTGACTAGGCACTAAAGACCTAAAAGGTGCATTGGCACAGACCATGACGTCTAATTTTATCCTGAAGATAATACAAATAGGTACATCACTGGCTGGCTTATTCAAAAAGTTTAGTTCATGGTGTTAGCAAAACAGGACCACCAGGACCTCATTCGTTCTAACCCTGGAATTAGAGCATCTGAAACAATGTGGCATCTTTCATTAAAAGAAGACAAAGAAATATATTTAGATAAAAAATGTTAAAGTGAAGTTTTAATTCCATATCTTTGTAATCCACAACAACCCATAAAATGTTAGCAGAATTCTTATTGATCCAATTATTTGTGGCAAAATCACCTTATTTACAATCAAATCAAAGAAACTTACTTGAAATTTGTAATAATCAAATTTGGGTGTCTCTAGTCAAACTATTTTCCACACTTTTTTTTACAAAATCAAAGCATAATAAAAACCTCTAGCTAAGGGAAGCATTTATACATTCAAAAACAATCTGAGAAAAATACAGAGAATTATAATTGCTATGAAATTAATAATGCTAAATAACACTTGAATGAATGAGCAGAAGCGTTAGACTATGAATAAAGTACCATGCCAGCAATAAAGTAAAACTCCAAAATCCTCTGTTAATGTATAAAAAGAGAGTCATGATGAAGACAGTGTAAATAATCTGTTTTTGCTTCATCCATCCAGAAGCTTTCCTGATGCCTGCCACCTCTGGAACAGCAGTATTAGCCCTGCACGACCAAATCATAGCCAATAATTTTAAACACAATAAATTTCCATGGCTTCATTTATAGGTGAGAAGGCACCAAAAGACAAGGAAGCAAATTGACTAAGCTCTTTAAAAAAATGGTTTATTGTCCCAGAACACAACTGGTAAGAACACAAGTTGCATATTGAAGAACTTTTATCTTTTAAAAAATTATTAACAATTATTCTTTGTGCATTCTTTAGTATCTATTTAGATGTGTATAAATGTACGTGTTTATATATTTGCTTATATACATATGCATGTATCTGGAGGAATCAATGAGCCCATTGCCTTGAAATACAGAGTGAAGAGAAAAGGTGTTGGGAAACAAAGACTTATTCTTCACTCCTCACTTTTCTATAAAGGGGCAACTGTTCCCATGAGAAAGGATTTATTTGCTTGGCGAGATTGAAAGAAGGAAAGGAAATGAGTTACCCACATTCATGTCAACATCTACATGACACAAACTATTTCTGCTTCCCCTGAGGAAATGAAGTAGGGAAATCTCTGTCCCAATTGGAATTGTGTGTGGCTAGCCAGTGTCACCTGTGATAGGGCAAGTAAATCTATATTATTTAGAAATACTATTAGGAAGCCTATTAAAACTACAAATATAAATCATGTTTGATAATCAAGCCTATTTTTTCAAGTGATAAAGGTAACTTTTATATCCATGTACCTGCCTTTTATGTCTATTGCTGGTTTCTTAGCTCAGGAGAGAAAGAAAAAAGTGTTATTGCTATACACACACGGACACACAAATTGTAGGCTTTGTAATAAAACATAAGTAATCAGAAGAAAAAATTATATGAAATCAACCACATGTGAATATATTTCAAGAACTTTAAAATATCCATATCCTTTAAGGGAGCAAGCACAAAATAATTGATTTATGAAAATAATAAATTTGAACAAAAATAATGTACAACTTTGATTATCATATCAGTATAACAAATATTTGTAAAAACTTTCTAAATGTCCAATAAGAGACTCTTTTAATAAATGGCAGTATATTCATAGCATAGACTGTTTATTCATAGAAAATATTCTTGTAAAAGAGTTAAAGACATGGACAAACAACACTGTGTTAACTACATTAAGATACATACAAGTATATTCATACAACAGAAAAAAATAAGGGAAAAATCATTAGTGATAGATTTCTGTGGAATAACATCATATTTAAAATTAAAGCAACTTGAACAGTAGTGATAGATAATGTCTATGTGTATATTGATTAAAATAAGTATTCCACATGTTTCTACTTTTATGCAAATTTGCAGTATGAAGGGTGAAGTGGGGGCAGAAAAATATTTTATTTGTTTTCTCTCCACAACCTTGAAACTGTTTTAAAAATTGTACAAATCTACAGAGAGGAGAAAAATATTTTACCACAAAATAGCCACTTTATTTAATTACTGCATTGCTCCCAAATGCCAAAAATTACAAAGACTTAGTGAGGCTTTGATACTAAGATAAAAATATCACAAAATACAAGAAGGTTAGGGTTTTTTTTAATATATCGAAGAAGAAAATAAAATAAATTATTATAATCTTTAAATTAAAACAAAGTATTGAAGAGATTAAGTAGAACTAGTGCCAATAGGTAGAATTAACAAGTTGCCAGATTTCAGCTTAAAAAGAAGACATTCTAACACTCAGTACCATATAAAGATAGAACTTGATACTCTGTGCGTAGTGAGCTCTTGGTCACTAGAAAAATTCACAAAAAGGCCAGATAACCAGTAATCTCAGATGTTTTATATTTCATTCATACACTGGTAATACCAAGAAAATATGCTCCTTAAAATTATTTCCAATAATGAGAACTTACAATTCAACAGGATTTTGAGATTAGAAGTCTGCCTTTGTAATTAATTTCCATGCATATCTTTAAAGAGACTGAGAACTCCTTAACCTTTCTTATATGGGAATAGAGATTTAGAGTTCTGCTGTGATTTAGTAGAACTTCCATAGGGACCAAGGGTTTTGGGAAGATGGGAAGAGGCAGCTGTGGGTGAAAATGTTGGTGGTAGGGAAGGATCACTGCTAATTCCCATTCCTTTAGCACCTTTTCTTTCAATCTCAGGATCACTAGGTCCTGAGAACTAGTCATAATAAATAGAAGGAACACATTATGTGAGAGGATATATTGAGTCCATCCCAGGTCTTAAGGGCTTAAGTTTTAGGGAAAAATGAGAATTTGGAGTACAGGACCTTCATGGGTCAGGTTACACTAAGTCAGAACTTATCAGGGTTCAAGGGGAAATTAAAGGTTACCAGGTTGAGCTTTCCTCCCACATTGATGCTTTGATTATGCCTGTGGGAACTTCAGGTTGTGAGACACTAGGGTGTCCAGAAAACTGAAAAATACACAAAGTAGATGAGGACATCTTGCATAAGTTGTAAAATTTAATAAATAAATAAAAAGCCTATAAGGAGAAAATGGGCCAAAAATGTGGGCAATCAGAAGAGAAGGAGAATGTGAAAACTGGCTTACTGAATCCTGTGCTTTCTTGAGGCTAAAAAAACCACAAGTTAAATAAGTATTTTACTTTTTGCTCTTTGTGAAACAAATGTTGACCTTTCGTCTTTTGCTCTCCTTTATGTAGTCATTTTGCTGCAGACATCAAGTTTTACTGTTCATTTTGCATGGGAAATGTGACTATATCCTAGCCAAAAATGTATGTATGGAAGAGACAAAGACTTACATATTTTATGACCCTCAGGAATGACTTATTCTACATATAGTCAGAGGCTAAAACAGAAACAAGGTAGAACTTACAGGGACACAGATCTACATTCAATTGTTGAAGATATTTTTTAACAGAGCTATCAAAAAGGAAATAATTTTCTTTTTTCTTTAAGCAGTAGTAGGTTCTTCATTCCTGGAGGTATTCCATCAAAGACAAGAACACAGAGAGTTTATTTAGTTAATGCAAACAGGCACTCATTCAAAAAGTAAGTGAGCTCCTCTTCCATTTTATACTGTATTATATATGTAATGGGGATAAATCATGAACAAAACAGACATAGTCTCTACCTTAATGATGTTTCTACTCTAGGAGGGAAATATTGTCCACATATTTACCTAAACTGAAACTGTGATAAGTGCAGTAAAAGATTAATTATAGGGTGTAGGAGTGTTGAACCTGTTTTCCTAACCCATTTACCAGGAGGAAGAAAGCTGGTAGTAGACTGAGACGTCAAGATTTATTTTCCTGAGGAAATGACATTTTAGTAAAGACTCAAAGGAAGAGTAGGAGTTGAGAGGAGAGGGAAATATGCAACAAGGAAGGTAAAAAGCACATGCAAAGCCCCTGAGACACATATTCAGAAACAAAGTGATGAGTAACGGGTGGCAGAGGTAGATGAGACAAAGCTTGATGCAGGCATCAAGCTCTATCCTAAAAGCAGTGGGAAGTTATTGAAGGGTTTAACTAGATGAGTCAACTGATGTTTGTTTCCAAAGAACCAATTACTGGGTAAAATAATGGTCTTCCAAATTCAAGATTCTGCAAAATGGATGCACTTCATCCTACCAGTTACACCTTGGGCAATTCAGGTCCCTATACCCTTGGGCAGAACTAACTTTCATTTAAAAACAAAACCAAAATATCCTTTTTCATTGATCTTGTGTTATGCCTAAGGCTTTAAATCTGTGTATTCATAATATTTAGAATAGAAAGAGGCTTTAGACATCATCCCATCTAATCTTTCATCTCCGGAGACACATCCAGGAGGTTTCTGGAGTTGCCCAAGACCACCTGTTGTTAAGTGCAAAGCTAGAACCAGAAACTGAATATCCAAATTTCCATCCAATCTTGTTATTAATCAATGTTGTTTTTTATTCATGATTAGCGATTATAATAATTCTGTAATGTTTATTAGGCAGTCAGATTTTAAATTTGCGGTCTTAGGCTATTGTGATTTTATTTTACAGCTTAGAACTGTTAAAAAGTTATTCTAATGGCCTTCTTTGGGTATTCTAAATATTGTGAGAAAAACTTATATAATACCTTGAAATTAAATTACAGTAGTTATATTAGCCATATCATGCCACTTGTTTAAGCATCTTTATTCAGTCTAACATATTTGTAACATAAAAAGCTACCATATTCTTAATAGTAATCTGGACTCCAGCTGTAACTTTCTACGCATAAATGCATATTTTTTCAATATCTACTCTCTTATCAACTTTCAAAGATGCAATACAGTATTATGAATTATAGTCACCATGCTATACATTACATCCCCATGATTTATTTGTTTTGTAACTGGAAGTTTGTATCTTTTGAGTACCTTCACCCATTTTGCCCACCTCGTCAACCTCCACCTCTGGCAACTACCAATCTCTTCTCTGTATTTATTGGTTTTGTTTTGTTTGTTTGTTTGTTTTTAGATTCCACAGTTAGATCATACAGTATTTGACTTTCTCTGTCTCACATTTCATTTAATATAATGCCCTCAAGTTCCATCCACATTGTCGCAATTAGCAAGATTTCCTTCTTTTTTTTTTAATGGCTGAATAATAGCCCATTACATACATACATGTACATAAAATTACCTACAGGGGGAAAAACATACACTATTTCAAAGGTTTATTTTCCTGTTGTATAAAGATGCTCCTCAACTTACAGTGGTGTTACATCCTGATAAACCCATCCTAGGTTGAAAATACTAAGTTGAAAATGCATTTATGCACCTAACCTACCAAACATCATAGCTTAGCCTAGCCTACCTTAAATGGGCTCAGCACACTTACATTAGCCTACAGTTAGGCAAAGTCATCTAACGCAAAGCCTAGTTTATAATAAAGTATTAAATATCTCAATTAATTTATTGAATACTGTATTGAAAATAAAAAAAAAACAAAATGGTTGCATGTGTACAGAATGGTTGTTTATACTTGTGTTTACCCTCACTGTTGCTGCCCAACATCACAAGAGAGTATTGTACCGTATATTGCTAGCCTGGGAAAAGACTGAAATTCAAAATTCGAAGTACAGTTTCCGCTAGTTAATATGACTTTTGCATCATTGTAAGGGAATTGAACCATTGTACGTCGGGGACTGTCTGTATGGAGTAACTGTGAGGTTTATCAGGTCAATGAAATTGTATTTAATTAAATATTGTATAATTTTTTCATGGTTCCCCAGCAGTCCCCTGACCAAAGCTGTTCTTTATGTCAAAATAAACATGAACATTGAGAATTTGGTCCAGGTTTCCCTCTTTCCTTTGGCTGTGTAAGTGTAGAGCCTATAGGAAGGTAAAGGTTTTTATGGCACTAATTTTTACCCTCATTCTGGTCTTGGTTGATGTCCTTGCATTTACTTAACTTCTTCTGTCTCTCCTATTTTTTTCTATGCCAACTTCATGTATTTTTTTCTCTTCCTTTAAGGAGTTTAAGTGTTTTCTGGAAAGAGGTGGAGAATAGTTAATAATAAAGAACATACACAAATAAATAAGGAAACTCTAAACTTAACAATAGAAAAAAATGTGCAATGGACATTATTCACAGAAGAGAACAGCAAATGGTTACCAAAGTGTAAAATAGTTAACCTTATCAGGAATGCTAAAATGTCCACACACACTTAGATAATTTTACAGAAGTAATTTTTTAAATGTGTATCTTTCATGGTTGCTGTGTGGCAAATTATATCTTTCAAAAATGGACAGAGGGCTTCCCTGGTGGCGCAGTGGTTGAGAGTCCGCCTGCCGATGCAGGGGACACGGGTTCGTGCCCCGGTC
>NW_006795410.1:95930-144326 GCF_000442215.2 Lipotes vexillifer
AAAAAAAAAAAAAAAAAAAAAAAAAATGGACAGAGTCATTTTACCCTTCCTATATGTGCCTTTAGAACCTTGCCACTCCTGTCAAGAGGTGGGGTCTGGAGTCTATTTTGCTTCCTCTTGAAACTACAGGGGACATCGTGACTGCCTCAACCAAATTAACATCACAAGATGATATGGTTTCTCTCTCTCTCTCTCTCTCTCTCTCTCTCTCTCTCTCTCGCCTTGGAAACTAACCACACTGTTATGAGAAAGACGGGGCCACACGGAGAGGGTCCATGAGATCCACGTTCCCGTTGACAGTCTCGGGTCTCAGCCTACAGTCAGTATCAAAACCAAACCATGTAAGCTAGAGAGGCTTCATGTGATTTCAGCCTGGCCTTCTAGCCAGACACTGGGTAGAGCACAAATGAGCTCTTCTCACTCAGCTCTTCCTGACCCAAATTGCAGATCCATAAGCCAAATAAATATTATCATTTCTTTAAGCCAGGATTTCTCGGCTTTGCCCTACTGATATGTTGGACGGGACAATTCTTTGCCTTGGAGAGCTGTCCTGTGCATCAAAAGGATGCTTAACAATATCCCTGGCCTCCTGCCAGTAGCAATCCCTTCTCAAGTCATGACAATCAAAAAATGTCCCTTGGGAGGCAAAATCACTCCCAGCTGAGAATCACTGCTTTAAGCCACTATGTTTGGGGATTGTTATGCAGCCATAGTGATCACTTGTCTCTCCCTGTCCTGGACATTGACCTCCACCAACATCTCCCATTTAGGTAATTTATCCATGCTCACGTAACTAAATGTACATAAACATCTATAGATAGTACATGCACACATACCACGTAGGGTTATTTTTAACATTATTTTACATTTTAACATAATTTTACAAAAGAATGGAAAGATATATAGATTTGTCTATGTAATATTTCTTTTCTCATTCAGTGACACCTTGTAGAAGCTAAGTAAACTGGAACAATTTTAACAGATTTATTGGCTATAAAATAATACATTGGATATATAATATTACATAATATATTCAGTAATTTCTCTTACTGAAAATTTAGATTATTTTCATATTTTTTTTCTATAAACATTACAGAGTTAACTTTTTCCATGCATATATCCTGATGTAGTGGCAATTTATTTCTTAGAGGTAGATTTCCAGGAGAGTATTTGTTGAGTCAAAGGTCTTATAATTTTAATAGATGCTGCTAGATGTTTTTTTTAAAATTGGCTGCAATACTTCACATTTCAACTATCAGCATACACCTACTTCTATTAGTTGAGAATATTTTATGTCCCTCATAAGATTATATATATATATATATATATATACATATATATATATTTCATATATAATTTCATATATACTTCAAATATATATATATTATATAGGTCCTACTCTACTCTGTTAATTTCTAAGTATTTTCAGTTGTGTGTGTGTGCTACTATCAGTGAGGTTTTTTTTTTCTCTCTCTTTCTACTTCTATACGCTTCCGAGCTAAAGAGAAAACTATTTCTTTACATATATCTTATACCCAGACTCCTTACAAAGTCTCAGTATAATTTTAGAACCTCCTGGGTTGGATACAATCATATCAACAACAGAAAGAAATGAAACTCTTTCTTTTCCAATATCAGTACTAATTTTTTTCCTTACCTTTTTGCTTTTTTTACACATCCAGCCAACACTGAAAACTAATGACAAAAGCAGGCCTCCTCTGACCTTAAATAAAATTACTTTAAAGCTTTGCTGTTTATAACAATATATTGTTTTATTTGCATAGTCAAGAATTAAATTTAGTAGTTTCTTTTCTTTCTGATTTTATTTGGTGTTATTACTAGAATGACCACTAAATTTGATCACATTTATTTTCAATATCTCTATCTATAGATTTTCTGATATTTTCCATATTACTTTAGTATACCTAGAGCATCTATAATTTAAATATTTGATAGAAATCACCTGTGAATGTATCCAGTCCTTCAATATTTTTCAATTATAATAACCATTTAAAAATTTCCACTAATTTTTCATTCATTTGTGGTAATTATATATTTTGTCCCCCCAAATCCATTTTTTTAGGTTTTCAAACGTGTTGCCATAGAATTGCATATCATAACATTTTATTATTCTTTTAATATCCTCTGCAGTTAGGTCTTATCTTCTCTAATCGTGTGTATTTTACTTCCATTCTTTTGTCCTTAATCAGGTTTATGGGGGATTTATCATTTTTATTAGACATCTAAAAAAAAAGAAACTTTTGATTTATTTATCTTTTGTACTTTTCCTCAGTTGCAATAGAGATTAAAATCATGTCCACATCACAGGGTTATTATGGTGAGGATTAAATCAGTTAATGTTCAGGAAGTGCTTAAATTTACTTAAATTTCAAAAGAAACATATTAAAGGTTTTTATTATAATTATATTTTCATCAAGTTGCCAATATTCTAATATATAGTTCTTTATATATTTAGCTACTATATTTTTTGTGCTACAAAGGTCTATAACTGTATATCTTCTTCACCAAATGTGTCTTTTATTAATACATGGGTCCCCTTTACATATTGTTTAGTGCTTTCAATTGTAAAGTACACTTTCTGACATTAATATTGCTATGTCTTCTCTCTCTCTCACTTGCATTTACTTTCAGATTTTCATTACTTTTTTTCACTCTGATTCTTATAAATAGCATAGAGCTGGATATTTTAAAATCTAGTTTAAAAACATATGTTTTTAAGGGAGATTATAGTCCATTCTCAACTTAACTAATGATTGATAAGACATTTTATATCTTTCATTTTGTTTTATGTTATTTATTTGATTTACTAATTTTAGCATTTTTTGTACAATGTCTATTTTATTTTCCTATCGATGAACATGGATCATTCCAAGATCCAAGAAATCAGAAGAATTAATCTTTATTTTTACTAAGCAACTTTTTTGTTCTGTGAAGTTAACCATTTTTTTTAATCCATAAGGCATAAATAGTAGCTGCCTTTGCTTAGCTCTTGGGATTACTGGCACTATGAAACAATCTATCTATCGGTATATCTATCTATCTATATTTGAAAAACATAAATTTTTAAGGTGTCAGCAATACCTTAAGGAAATATTAATATAAAAGCAATTAACATATTAAAAGCTTACGTAAATTTATTCTGTTGTACAGCTGACAAAAAAATGCTTTTACTAAATAATGTATATAATCCAGCAAAGGTTTCTACACTATTTTTTAAGTTAATAGGCTTTACTTTTTGCTCAGTTTTAACTTTACAAAAAAGTTAAGTGGAAAGTACAGAGTTCCTGTATACTCCCTCTTCCCTCCCCCCTCCCCCAAACTACCCCTATTATTAACATCCTCCATTAGTGTGATATGTTTGCTACAGTTGTAGTTAATCTATAATCATCTATATTATCTAGTTCTGTCAGCATGGCAATCCTCTAGGGTAGGCATACTTATCATTTCTAACTACTGAGGAATTGAGCCACTTATCCAATGTCACACAGGTAAGGGGTGAAACAAAGGTTTTTCAAACCAAGTAGACTGAGTCTAGCCAAAGCTGTGAAACTCTAGATGATACACCGATTCTCACTGACTTAATGGTTTACCTTAGGAAAGCATTATACTTCCTCATTCCTTCTTTCCATTCCAATAAGATAATATTTTTAAAATATTTTCATTTCCCTCAACTTTATTCTCCTCTGCCCCCTCAAAAGACCTTTAAAATGCTTTTACACTCTATTTGCCTACCATCTATTAAATTTTGCTGAGGTAATTACAATTCTTAGTTCTCAACTATTATTCATACCAATGCTTTTTTCCCATCACAAATAAACTGAAATATTATTTTTCCTAGTAAAAATAAAATTAAGTGTGGTCAAAGCTATAGTCACACAAGTGTTAGTTGGTATAACATTTCTGTAAAGCAGTTTGGTGATAGATATAAAGAATATTTACATAGTAATACCTATTTACTCATTAATTCCACTTTAAGAACATATTATAAATAAATATCCAGAAATTGACATAAATTTAAATGAAAATATGTTTCTCACAACATTCATTGTGAAAATATGAAATTTACCTAAAATTCAATCAAGAGCTGAATGGTTTAAATTAACATATATCCTTATAAAGGGATTTTACCCATCCACTCAAAATAACATACAAAGAATTCAATCACACTAGAAAAATTTTAAATATGACTTCAAAATAATGTATAAAAGGTGTTACCATTGTTATAAACTGAGTAAGTAGTAAGTAGAATCTTTCTGTATTATTTCTTGAAACTGTTTATCAAGCTATGATTATCTCAAAATAAAAAAGTAAAAGCAATGTATACAAAACCACATAATCAGATAGTAATTATATATACATTCAAAAGAGTTCTGCCTGAACTTAGGGATAATTGGTTATTTAAAAATTATTTTGGGTTTGGCGTATGCCAAAGATTTTACATTGGTTATATATTATTTTAAAATCAGGTTTCTGCCCCTTACTCTTTTATTCTTTTAAAGAGTTATTACATTCTTTGCAATGAAATAGGATTTAGTAGAGTCAGCTAAAACCATACTGCCCTCTATGGGATTTTTGCTGCTCCACAGAAACTGTTTTCATTTATTTATTTATTTATTTATTTATTTATTTATTTATTTATTTACTGTGGCCCAGAGATTTGCACAGTGATATATATTTACATAAAAGAAACCTATGTGGAAAGCTATGTGTGAAAGGAATATACATTAAAATGACCAAGAGAGTCACGAGGAAAACTAAATCAGTGTCTTTGACATGATAAGATTGAACTCACTACAGTTTAATATAGAGTATATGCCTAGAAGAAGTAAAACCTGAAGTTTACAGAAAGAAAACATTGTGATTTAAACAAATTCAATTCTTTAAACATTGATTTAAATGTTGACTGATCAATAACTTTGGAAAACAAATGGAAAAGAAATGCATTAGCTGTAGACAATTTGGTATTCACTTTGTAAAGGCTGTGTGGGTTCTTTGCCCTATGTGTAGCACTTGGTCAATCCACAGAGAGATTCATTTAGTACCAGAGATGGAGGGAACATGCGAGACACATTGGTCCATTTCTTTCGTTTTACAGACAGAGACACTCAGCAGCAAAGAGATCATGGGACTTTTCTAGGATCTCACTGGACACCCTAGCAGAGCTCTTTCTTGGACACATTTCTTCATACTTCTAGGCCAGTGCAGTCTTTCCATTACACAGAAATACTCTTTTCTGTTTCTAAGCTGTATAATGTCTGCCTGTTTGTTTCTATGTCTCCTTATACCAGACTTTCTCTGGACTCCCTTTTCTTCTTTTACACTGAAGATTTGAAGATTTCCTTTCCTCTTCTGTTTTCCCTTCAGCATTGCCTCAAGCTTGCTTAGCTGTTAGATTATCCAAATTCAAGAATCCACTGAGGGGTTCTATGGCATAAAAATGATACATCTCTTCCTATTCAAAATTTAATATATACAATATCTGTGGAGTAGATCACATAAAATATGCATTATCTAGATATTGAATTAAGTCAACCAAGACAGAATTTGGACTTTGGATTCTTTAAGTTGCACCTCTGTCTCCTAGTAGATGTGAGATTGTGAGCAAATTACTAAATCCCTCTAAGCCTCAATTTCTCTATAAATAGATTACCATGTGCTTTGCATAATTGTGGTGAAGAATAAATGAAATAATGATTTTAAATATCCAGTGAGTCCTGGTAGGCACTTAATACATAGTTTCCAAAATAATCAAATACTTAATGAGAATCCAAAATTCATCATACATTAATCCTATCAAGGTAAACAAAATATCTTCACCTATTCTGTATGTTGCCTTTGCACTCCTATTGGTATCTTTTGATGTCCAGAAATTCTGAATTTTAAAATAATTCAATTGATCAATATTTCCTTCATGGTAATTCCTTTGTGTCTTATTTTTTAAATCTTTGGCTACCCCAAGGTCATAAAGATAATCTCCTATCTTTTCTTCTTAAGGATTTACTGCTTTACGTTGTACATTTATATCTGCAGTCTCTCTGATGTAATGTTTGTATTGTGTGAGGTGGAGTTTAAGATTCATCTTTCTCCACATAGTCAATTGATCCAGTATATTTATTAAAACAATTATTCTTTTCCTCCACTGCACTGCACTGTCAATATTGCTATAAATCATAAATCAAGTGATCATATAGCTAAATCTACTTTGTATTTCCTATTAATCTATTCATGTCATCGGTTTTTTTCCTCCAGTACCACACTGTTTTAATCACTATAATTTTATATTAAGTTCTTGAAATCTTACAGTTTTGTTCTTTTCAAAAGACTATCTGACTATATTATTGTTCATTTACATCTTCAGTGTCAGCCTGTAAAAGCTTACTGGGGTTTTGGTTGGGGTTACATTGAATCTGTGTATCATTTTGGGGAGAATTCTTAGCTTAACAACACTGAGTCTTATAAACAAGAACATTGTGTAACCAAAAGCAAAATTATTAATAAAATAATACCCCTGGAGACAGAAAGAATATAGGATTCAACGTCCAGAGAAAGGATAGAGATTAGAGCTTCAATAGGAAAAGGGCCTAACTGGTAATAAAAAGATATGGAAGAATATTGATGTGACATACTTTTTGATAGAAAACTGAGAAAGTACCTACTTGATAATTTCTAATTTCTTTGTAAAGGAAGCAATCAATCTACTAAGAGACAAAGATACAAGCTTGTGGAAATCTATGAAGGTTCAAAATTGCCACAAAAAAGAAGAGGGAGCTGATCATCAGATAAGGGTTCAAATAAAGAGAATGACTTTGGAGGGGTAGTAAATAAATTATGTGACCAGTACCATATGAGTAAAGAAAAATAAGGATGTTTGAATTGATCTCTATTTGAGGGTTTGTTAAAAAGTTTTATAGGAACTTCAATGTAGTGACAGACTTGAAGGCTTTAGTAAAGAAATGGTAGAAGTGTTGGATCATAAAGAAAAATGTCTCAAGAGGATTGAAAGACTTAGAACAGAACAGTTAAGAAACTAGGTACCTTACTGAAGTCAGAAAGCAAGCATAGTAAGAACAAGTAAACAAAGTACTGGAAAGATAGGGGATTATTGTCAGAAAATGAGAAAACATGGATTTTTGAAGGATGTCCCAAAACTACTTAAATGTATTTTGATCTCTTCCTCTTGAATATAGTATAGGACTTACTTTAGACATCCTTTTGGAGTACTCATTTGTAGAATAATTTGCTGGACTTGGGTCCCTCTTGTGAGTAACTGAAAGCTCCTGGGTAGGAAGGTGAGTGGTGGAAAGAAAGGGAAGTTGTGGGAGGGGTGAAAACTATCAACTGTATTTGGTGTAATTAGAGCTTTAATAACATGTCTTAGAGATCAGCTGGTTAAGGCACTTTATACATTCTGAAGGAAGGATGAGGAGGCGAAAAGTTACACATCCTATTTAAGAATGATACATCGTGACTGTTTTAACTAACAATCCCATTGCCAGTCCATTATCATGAACTGGAGTGGGGCAGGAAATAAAGGTTTATTGCCTTGTTATGACATTTTCATGTTCTGCATTGTCAGTAAACTCTATTGAGACAGGTGACAAGAATAAGAGAATAATTGCTAAGTGACATTTCTTTACTACAGTTCCCTAACCCTTAATGCTAACCTTCTTATTTTCTCCTTTATCCCAATGACCCGTCTCTCATCTCTATACCTCTTTCATTAAAAAAAAATCCCACATCTCCCAAATTCCTTGTTTTTATTCTATTCTGGGCCTGCTTGGCTCAAATCCAAGTCCACAGTGTAGAGTAGATTGTTCTGTGACCTGGGAGTAAGGAAATTTGAGCTGATACACTTGATATACCAGTGACTTTATATAAGTGATATACCAGTGTGACCTTAAACAAAACATTTTCTCTATGGACCTTTAGTTTTCCTATTTGTAAATAGAATGGATATTGGAGTTGACTATCTCCATGATTCCTTTGCGCCACTTTAGAGGATACACTAAAATTTCCACATCTTTGTCTCTCCCAAATCCTTTGCCACTGAGCTGTTGCAACCTTCAGACACTAGAGGGGGCTTCCTGAAGACTTTTCCAATATATCCACATTCAAGGAAGGGATTGCCTCTAAATGGCAATCCAAAAGAGAAATGTGATTTCACTTTTTAAATAAAGTAAATGTGAATGAAATATAGGTGGCAGCAATTATAACATTTTGTATTAATATGACTTTCTAGCATGAGACTAAAGTTATTTTAAATACCAACTAGGTCTAGACTTTTCTATCCTCTATCTTTAAATTTATGAAAATATTTAAACCAATGAAAGAGAGTGCAATCATGAGTAGAATTCTGAAAGCCATTGTTCATAACTAAGATAACTTTTTGTTTGATGATATTGTAAAGAGAGTTACGGTTGTCCTGTGTATTTTTAAGAGCATGTTGTAGAAAATAAAGAAATGCAATTTGATAAAGATTCATTTAAAAATAAAAATATTATGAACTCTTTTCTTAAATTCCAAAGAAAATAGGCTTGTGAAATTTATGATGAACAAATAAAGATCTATCCATCATCTTAAGGGTAATATAGATTGAGGTGAGATGTTAATTTGCATTTGTTTTATTTTATTTTTTTTAATTAAGAAACTGTCTAACATGTCTTTAGATCAAGGAGAGCTGACATTAATCTGATTCTTTGCTTCTCTTGCAGAATATTTTCTTATTCTCTTGGGATCTGTTAGGTTTTTATCTTTTTTTTTTTTTTGCGTTACACGGGCCTCTCACTGTTGTGGCCTCTCCCGTTGCGGAGCCCAGGCTCTGGACGCGCAGGCTCAGCGGCCATGGCTCACGGGCCCAGCCGCTCCACGGCCTGTGGGATCTTCCCGGACCGGGGCATGGACCCGTGTCCCCTGCATCGGCAGGTGGACTCTCAACCACTGCACCACCAGAGAAGCCCTAGGTTTTATCTTTGATATTCTTATACTTCAATATGTTTTTAGGTGTTGGGATTTTTTTTTCTTCTTAAGATTTGAGTCTTTACAATGCTTTTCAATCTGAGATCTTATGGCTTCATTATGAGGAATTCTGTTATTCTTTTCACTAATTGTTTCCTCTACATTCTTTTCCTTCATTTCTGGTATTCCTACTATGGGAATATTAACAAGTCTCTAACTTCCATTTCTTTATTAGGCTGTATCCATTCTCTTACCCATTCCTTTCCGTTCTTTTTTAAATTTCAGCTAATATATTTTTGACAACCAATATCTCCAACTGATTCTTGCTTCTTATTTTCCAGCATCCTCCCTTATATTTCTAAGAATATTTATATCCGTGTTTTAAATCATTGTTTTCTCTGTTCCATTAGCTCTATGGTCTCTAGTATCAGGTATTTCATTTATTATCCCCCAGAATATTTACACTCCTCAGAAGGTGCAAGGATTTTTATTGTGAACTCATCATTATTCACATGAGACTCTTAGCTGCCTTTTGTGACTATAATATTTCAAGGTTGGGATAGCTATGGTTGTTTTCCGTCCATTAAGTGTGACTCTGCATTTGTTCTCTTCTTTTTCTGATCTATAAAAGTTTTGATGAGGGAGCATAAGACAGAGCCCCGCATTTTAATAATGCTTGTATAAAGATGACAAGTCAACTGATTCATCTGATAGTATTTCATTTCTTATTCAGGTATGAAAACTATGTTATCATTTAATGTTTTCTCTCTCCCTCCCTCTCATTCTCTCTCCCACTCTCAAAATGTTGTTCCTCTAGCTTGGAGCACTATTTTTCTATTCTGAAGTCCATAAAGCTCATATATTACTGGGTGTTAGTAAAATAGATAAAATATATTTAATGGAATTATTGATGAATACAAATATGACAAAGATTTTATAAAAGGAAAAGTGCTATGAACAGTTTGCTTAATCAAAGTTGACTTATTACATAATGTCTGTGTGAAAAAATACAGATTAGGTATAAGAATACTAAAACTAAACTGAAAAGATATGGATATAAATCCTCAATCTGCTTTTTATTAATAGTTTGAAATTGGTTAAGTTCCAAGACCTTAGAACTTCAGTTTTTAAGTGTATAATATATGAGTAATAATTCATTTCTTCTCCTCTGAGTTTACTTGTTAAAACATTGTACACACAGACAAAAAGAATATGCCAATGAGGGAAAAGTGCATGTATGTGTGTGTGGTGTGTGCTCTAATTTGGTTGTTCACCTGATAATTCCCAATACAGGGTTGCTCTGGTAAAATATGATGGAGGAATGCATTTAGACTTGAATATCTGTCAGCGTCCTTTGAATCTAGAACGGCCAGTTTTGTGGTACAAGCTACATTCACTCAGCTGGTTACATAAACATTTGTAACTATTCTGTGTCACCTTACAGCACGGACAGAACAGAGAGAGTGAATGTAGGGTCTGCATTGCAAGAGTAGACCTAACAGCTATGTGACTAGGTGTTCTTTACACATGGGAGTAGAATGCATGGGAGTTCAAGTAAAGGAGAGAGCAGGATATCTGCCTGCTTCTTACAGAAATGAAACCTTGCCTATCAGCAAAATACAAGCCAATTACTGATGTTCAGAAGAGTCCATGATCAACCCCTCTTCCTATGGATGGAAACCAGAAAGGGAGTAAGAAAGAAGTTAGAGCTGTAGACAGTGTCCTTTTCTATGGGTTAAGGCAGATATATGAAGAGAAGAGTAGAGATTTTTCTTTTCCTTCCACGACAGTGATAATTAAATCAAACCACATGAAAGGTACTTGGCAAACTATAAATCACAAAACAAAATTGAAAGTTTTACTATCTTTACTAAGGGTGGCATTTATTTATTTAAACCATTTTGTGGTCCAGATGGAAACTATACATTTTTTTCAAAGTTGCTTTGGATAAGGTGCTTATCACTCTTGTTGGAAAGTGGCAGGCTCTTACTACATGGTAGTTTGTTAGGAGAATTTTTACTGGATTTAATGATCTGACAGCTCCATTCAGTCCTATCAATAAAATATGCACAATTCATAGGACTTCCTGAACTGTTGAAATCCCTATTAATCATAATACTAATGAAGACTTCAGTTTGGAAATCATCAGTTTATAATCCAGTTTCTGTAATATATATTAGGTATCAATATAGTGTTCATTCTTCTTAACTTTATTGTTAATGGCATCTCTTTGCTCATTATTCCCTTTTTCTCAAAATACTCCATTCTCTTGTCCACTGTGATACCAGTCCTCTTCCTCTTCACTCTCTGCAACTTCAGAGTCTCCATTGCCAACTCCTCCTCCTCTATCAGAACACTGGAATTGCTCAAGCTTTCAGACTTGCCTTTTTCCAAAAGTTATTCTATGAATTTTTCCTGAGCACACTACTCCACTGCCATTTTTTCAATGACTTTCTACACCTTGATGACTTCAAAATTTATATATTTAGCCTAGGGGCTTCCCTGGTGGCGCAGCGGTTGAGAATCTGCCTGCTAATGCAGGGGACACGGGTTCGAGCCCTGGTCTGGGAGGATCCCACATGCCACGGAGCAACTAGGCCCATGAGCCACAACTACTGAGCCTGCGCATCTGGAGCCTGTGCTCCACAACAAGAGAGGCCGCGATAGTGAGAGGCCCACGCACCACGATGAAGAGTGGCCCCCACTTGCCACAGCTAGAGGAAGCCCTCGCACAGAAACGAAGACCCAACACAGCAAAAATAAATTAAATTAATTAATATATATTTAGCCTGAAATTTTCTTGTGATTTCAAGGTTTGTATATTTATTACATTCTTGTTATCTCCTGCTTGCTGTCTCACAGGCAACACAGGCATAACTTGTCCAAAACTGAACACAATCTTTGCTATCATTCTCAACCTCCTCCATCTCAGTAAGTGGTGGCACCATCTATTCTGTCACTCAGGCCATGATCATGGAAGTCATAATTGACTCCTCCCTCACCCTCACCTTCTACAACCCATCAGTCATGGAATCTCAATCCTAAATGCCTTTTCTAATACTCCAGTTATTTCTGTTTCCAGCCCACCATCATGATCCAAGCTTCTGTCATTTTTTGACTTGCACTATAATGACAATAAAGTCACTCTTTAGCCTTGTTGAACTCAGAGATTAGTGAGTAATTTCTAGTAAGTTACCGGCCCTTTAAATAAAATTACAAATCAATACTATAAACCAAAGCCAATACAACTGAAAAAATTAAAGCCCCATGTCTACATGACTAAATAATAAATCAGCTAAAGAAAAAATCACAACGCATATTATAAAATTTTTAGAACTACATAAAATAATTTTGTAAAAAAGTTTTTTAGAAATAAAGATGTAGAAGATGATTCACAAGCTCAAATTAAAATACTGGGAAATGAGAAAAATCAAATATTAACTAACTTTTTAATCTAAGATTAATCTAAACTAGGATAAAACAAAATTTTTACATGTAGAAGAGAGGAAATGATTTTTTAAAATAGGAGGAATTGCAACAAAGAACTGAAAAAATGTTGAGTTAATCAACAAACCCAATAGTAATTATTTGAAATACACTAGCCCAATAGACATACATACATCCTTGATTATGAAAAAAATTAAACATTAGAAATAAAAAGGAAGCTATAACTTTAGCTTTGGTTGATTTATTTTTAATTATAAAAAAGTGAATTTGTTAATCCAAATATTTTTGGAAACAGAAGAAATGACCCCTCAGAAATATATCAGTAAAACAAAATGACTCAAGAGAATAACTCAAAATACCATGATGACTTTTTTTTTTTTTTTTTTTGCGGTACACGGGCCTCTCACTGTTGTGGCCTCTCCCATTGCGGAGCACAGGCTCCAGACGTGCAGGCTCAGCGGCCATGGCTCACGGGCCCAGCCGCTTCGCGGCATGTGGGATCTTCCCGGACCGGGGCACGAACCCATCTCCGCTGCATCGGCAGGCAGACGCTCAACCACTGCGCCACCAGGGAAGCCCTCATGATGACTTTTAAAGAAACTAAATGCATAGTCAAAAATCTCCCTCTGACATATACCCTGGGCTCAGATGGTTTTGTAAGTGAGTTTTTAATCAAACTTTCAAAGGACTGATAATCTCAATTTATTGCAAATAGTTGCAGAGATGAGAAAAAGAGAAAACATAGCCCAAATCATTTTATGAAGCTAGTATAACCTCCATATCAAAATCTGAACAAAAATGGCATAAGAAAGGAGAATTATTGACCAGTTTCCCTTATAAGCATAGTTGTAAACTACTAAATAATACATCATAAAATGTTGCCTCTGTTTACTTATCACTGCCTTCATATTGTTTGGCCACTTTGGCTCCCATATTTTACAAATGGAATTTGAAAAATGCCAGTGATGTTTAACTGGGCTTGACTGGATTTTTAGCCATTTTCTTTATATTTGAGCTCTATGCTCCCCAAGATGTTTTTACTTTTCCTTGCTTTTTAGAATTTCATTAAGTCTAGTAGATTCTGTTACTGACTCTCTTCTTGACACTCTTCCTATGTTCTCATTCCTAACTCCTTTCCCTTCTGCCCCTCTACTCTGGGAGTTAACATTTAGGGCCTGACCTATTTCTCCTCTTCATTTATATCACCTCCCTTGAAGAGCACACCACTCATGTGTGTCTAGTAATCCTTACCATCTTGGTAACTCCCAAATTGAAATGTTCCCAATCTGCTCATCAGAACCCTAGGTCTGTCAGATACTTATTCCTATTATGCATATCACACCTCAAGTTTAATTTGACTAAAACTGAACTCAGTATTTTTTCTGCCAAAAAACTGACTTCCTATCTCCTTGTCTTCCTTCACATCATGTTTGCCACTGTCATATTTTTTGCTACTCAAGCTTGCCAATTTGACCTTATCATCTTGAATCTCTCCTTTGTTCATTAGCTATAGCCATCTGATTCAGTCTTTACTATGTCTCATACTTGTCTCTTTCTATCCAATTCCATTGTCACTGTCCTTGGCCAAGTGCTTATCACTAATATGGAACTCAGCATCTTCAATAAGCCTCTTGTTTTCCACCAATCTACACTGCTCACTACCAACAGTTTTTTGTTAAAGCATCCTGTTCATCATATTAAATCACTATTTACTGTTCTGCAATGGTTCACTATTACTTATTGCAAGATTTTTAAGATTCCTCAAAATCATTTCTTAAAATCTGATCAAAATTATTTCATATTTCTCGTATGCATATCTTCATGTTCCATAATATAATACTCATTATAAGGTAAATCTCATTATAAGTTAATCACACCAAAAGCTAAAATAAAGACCCCCTACCATAGAATTGTAAATATCCTTGGCTAGGAAAAAAAATTATACTTTTAGTTGATTCATGCTTTATTTTATTTAAAATATAACAAAGTTGAAAATTTGGAGAGACTAACCTGAAAAGAGTGTTTATTAATCTATGGGCCTTTTTAAGCTGGTTATTTTATTGTTCTTGTTTTTTTAAAAAAAGAAAAAGAAAAAGGTGTTGCTTAATGACAATTAAGTTGTAAAAAAATATTTTTAAGAAACTTTTTTAGGATGGCAACTTTTCTTTGAAAGCAAACATTTGGCTCTGATTGTAAATTGGTTTGTTCCATAGAGGGTAAGAGAAGAGATGCTTAACGTGTCTTGTCTGACATTATCTTAAAGGGGCTTATTAAGAAAATTGCCTGTAACTTGTACCAATCTGTTGTTTCTACAGTTTCCCCTTGGCTTGTGTTTTCTAATTCCCTGGTCCCAAACCACATCATTTGTTTCTTAATTCATTTTAAGCCACATATCATGACAATGTCTGTTACTCAAAACCCCTGAGTCCCTTGACAATCTCAATGGATTTTTAATATAATAGCAGAGATTATGTGATTGACAATGAAATTAGATCTCAAGCTGATGCTTAAAACAGTGACCTATCCTTGGTAGATATCTAGATCTTGGGTTTGTTCTGCTCCTGTTCTTTACATTGTCCAAAGTTCTTAGATTGCATCATAAGAGGATTTTACAGTAACATCAACTACAACATCAAAATCACAATATTCTAAGACTAGTGCTGTTTAAAACAATAAACTGGTTTCTCATTTATAATTATTTTAACACAACTTATTTAATTTTATTATTTTAAATTTAAATTTTCTGTCTTTTTGCATGTTTATATCCACATTTTTGGTCTCATAGCATCATTTATAAAAATATAAATATTGCTTTTTTACAGAATTGCTTTTAGGCACTCAATTTTTATAGCAATTTGTATTTTAAGACTATATATTAAGAATACATATTTTTGCTTAGCTAATATTTTCCATTCTAATTTAAATAATTTCATTAATTTATATAAATTTTAAATTAAGTTTATAATATTTATTTTATAGAAAATGTATCCTTAAGGTTTTTCAAGTTTAGAAATTTATTCATCATAGTCTTGAAAGTTTCAAACCAAGAAATGACATTTCTTGGTTTTTACCCAATTTTGCCTACTAAAATTCAGGATCATATATGCCTTTAGTATTAATTTGTAATCCTTTAAGTAAAGTAATATTGATAAATTTATTGGAACACTGTATAAATTATTTCATTGAAAATAGTGTAAACCATCATTGATACTCATGTAAATAAATTTAATGAAAAAGCACATTTTTTTCAGAATATTAGACATTTTTTCCTTAGTCAATGAAAACAAAAAGATTTCAGAATTCTCTTTGCCCTAGAACTTTTTAAAAAATGTTTGCCAACCCTTTCCCATAAAGAAAACCACATACTCAGACAGTTTCAAAGAGGAGATTGCAAATTTAATTTTATATGTAGCACTCTTACCTTGAGATGAGATTTCTTAGCCAGCATTGCACACTGCTGTTCTGACATTAATTTCTCATTGCTCAGTAACCTCACTACTACTTAAAAATGTGTTCCACTGGCTCATAAACAATTATATCATCAATCCCTCTGTGTGTAACAAGAGACCTTAACCACAGAACTGGGAAGTAAAATGAAGAATTATGCCAGAAGTAACAACGGTGCCAGAAACCTGCTTTGCAGTGATTGGCTAAATGAGGCCAACCAGTTGAGTTTCATTCATCAGACTTGTTGAGTTAACCTACAAGCATTTTTTTTTTTTCATTTTCTCTATTTTTCTTTTCTGGGATCTCCTTTGATTTCATGCTGGCTTTTTAAATTGAGGATAAAGTTAATTCACTCAACAATGCCACAGCTGGAATTAAGTATGCCTCTTCTCCTACTGCTGAGGGGAGGGGCCGATGCTGGTTGGTGGTGTCTTATTGGATGCCCAACACCCTTGAGGCTGTTGCTGAATCAGTGGTGCCTCTAGCGACAGGCAAGAAGTCAACTAATTATGAACATATGGTTTGGCAGACACCTTGTTAGCTTGCTGCTGTGTAGGTGTTTGGAAGGAGGTGAAGGGGAAAGTTTGAGGTAGAAGGTGTGGTTAAAAGTCCCACTGACAAGCCTGGGGGAGATTTGATTGATCCTAATCTATTCTTTTTGTCAGGAATCAGCATGCTTCTGGCAGCAACAGCTTGGTAATAACAGAGATTTGTGGCCCTTAAGCTCTTGTGGTGATAGCCGGCACACGACCAGTCAACAGGCTCCTTACAAGGTCCCCACTTAATTGGCCACAATGGTGGGAACAGAAAAGAGACGTTAGGTCAAGGTACAACACATGGCCTACCTGAAGTGGTTCACAGTGATGTGAGGCACAGATGTCATCTTTTATTGGTGTGATTGCCATCAGAGGAATAAGAGAAGCCTTGAGAAAAGACTGCAGGAAAGTCTTTAGTGAGAGACATGCAAGTATATTATTTGTACTTGAATTACCTTGAGAAAAAGGCAGATGTATAAAAAGGAGGAGAAATATTAGACTGGGCCGTCACTGGGTCTGACAAAGAATAAAGTGATATTCTATTTTATAGAAAGGAAGGTTTCTTGGGAAATTAATAGTGGATAGTTTGAAATATTCTTTGAATGTTATTTCTGTCAGATAAATTGGAAAATCACACACACTCCTGGTATTCAACTGCATAGCTATATCAAATAAATATTGTTCCATCATCTGTAAGTTTGTATACAGAACTTGTACTTGGTACCCATTACTTGTACCCAAATGTTTTGGATGCTGTAATCTCTGTACCATAAAATCTTCCACTCAAAATCAGACACAATCAATAGAGATTTGTTCATTGACTCTAACATCTATGTCTAAGTTATATCAACTTAATCTAAAACTCCAAATTTCTGAATACCAAAAAGAAAAAAAAAAAACTCTGTGATGTCTATGGAGGATGAGTTTACCAAATAGCAAATATTTCCTCTTGAAAGATTTGCTAAATAGTTTCAAATCCTGTCCTTCATTTGCTGATTTTCTTATGTTAATTACTCAGGATGGTATAGACATTACAGATATTTTGTATATCATTTAAATTTGCATTACTAATTATATAAAAGTGATTATGTAGCCTCTCTTACTAGATGGCCGCCAACAACTTCACACTGTTTATTAATGAACTCAGGTGGAAGAAATGTTATAGGTATGACAAAGTAGACTCACCTCTGTGCTCTGCCATTATAAAGAATACATATGAACAATGCTGTGTGTGAATGAATACGTGCGTGTGTGAATACGGTTATTTTTTTGTTCATTTTTCTGAGAATGGTTTGCACAGATTTTCTTTTTTAAATTAGCTACAACATATTCTTAAACACCCCAAACTACAAATTGCTGAAAATTACACCCAGAGGAATCTTGCAATAAGAAAGACAAGAAGTGAGATAGTGTAGAGCATGGAATCTGTAGTTAGTTTTGGGCAAGGCTCTGACACTTAGCAGCAATGTGACTTTGGGAAAATTGCTAACTTCTTTAATTTACAGTTTCTTTATCCATAAATAGCACCTGACCGACCAGATCTACCACAGGGAGTTAGTGTAAAGGTAAATCGAGGTAACATACAGTTCGCTAAAAATGAGACAGAGAGAGACCTATGTTATTCTTACATAATTCTAATTGTCATTAGGAGACCTGACACTTCAGGGTAAATTTCATAGAAACAGTGAATCCAAACCAAGATGGTGAGGTTCTATCAAGTCTAAAAATAGAAATTATTTAAGTCATTAGTTAAAGAAACCACACAGAGCAAAAGAGTTCCATAGGGTCTGTTCAGTGAAGAGAGTGTTGCTTCAACCACAAAACCTGCCTGCCCCACACTGAGAGGTGACCTCGGGAGCTCACATATCAATGCTTTCTCTCTTTAGAACTTCTAGTTTTTGAAAACTTCTGCAATATGGCCCAAAGAGGGTGGCTTTTCATCAGAGGCTACCTGTGTTCCAGGTCTGATTAGCTGGCTGGTGACACTCATGGTGCCCTCACAGTGGATGTTATGTATTTGCTCATTAAAATAATCCTATTTTCTAGGGCATTCATTTCAGCTGATGGAAGTTTTTTGAGCAAATCAAGAATAAGATCAGACCTAGAAGAGTCCTAATTCCTTAGTATTGAACTACCACTAAATCGATATATTTTTGTTTGTTTATTTTGTTATGAATAGTGAGCTAAGAACGCCTGAAATGTAGTATTTTAAGCTCTGGATTCATAATTTGGTTCACTTTCTCTTATTTACATAAGTATCCATCACTCATCTACATCCCAGTAGTTTGTTTCATGTTTTAATATTTTAGATTAAAGCATTTCAGTCATTAAGATAGTTTATTGTAAAGGGAAAAATATCGACTTGAACCTTGTATAAAGATAAAGCTTTCTATCAGTGTTAAGAATACCGTTGTGTTTTCCATGGAATCATGTGTAACACTTGGATTATATATCTTGCATTTAATATACAAGTTAAAAAATACCCTTCCCTGAGTATTGTCTCATGTATTTTTTATCCATTTAAACATCTGACTTTTATTTGGCACCTTAGAGATAGGAACAGCTTGTAGCTTTAAGATGTTACCAAGATTTACTTTAAACTAGAAATGTGAATTTTAGGGCCAATGACAGTTTGCACCAGAGAGCCTTTAGACCGTGTAATTCGGCAACATATATTAATTATTTCCTGATTACAATGAAGAATCAGGATAAGAGTGGTGTGACTTGCTCAAGCTCATACAGTTGAGGCCAAAACCCGAAATGTCTGTCTCATGATTCTTATATGAAAAGTTCTACTTGTGTTTTCACATTTTTAGAAGAATTGCATAGAAATATACAATATATTCTTTAATTGAAATATTGTGTTAGTTTCAAGTGTACAGCAAAGTGATTCAGTTATGAAAATAAAAAAATCAAGTTATTACTTGCAATTTTATCTACAAGTATAAGTACCTAACCTTGCTTAGGGAATATGGTACTGTTTTAATGCTTAGCTCATGGAGGCTTTTTTAAATCAAACTTCCTACCTTTATCGATTGTTTCAGAATTACAAGAATTCATGGTTAGTAGAATTTCTTTTTCTTTTTTTAATGTTTAATTTTATTTCTTTTTATACAGCAGGTTCTTATTAGTCATCAATTTTATACACATCAGTGTATACATGTCAATCTCAATCGCCCAATTCATAACACTACCAACAAAACCCCTGGCGATTTTCTCCCCTTGGTGTCCATACATTTGTTCCCTGCATCTGTGTCTCAAATTCTGCCCTGCAAACCGGTTCATCTGTACTATTTTTCTAGGTTCCACATATATGCGTTAACATATGATATTTGCTTTACTCTTTCTGACATACTTCACTCTGTATAACAGTCTCTAGATCCAGGCACGTCTCAACAAAAGACTCAGTTTTGTTCCTTTCTATGGCTGAGTAATATTCCATTGTATATATGTGCCACATCTTCTTTATCCATTCATCTGTCGATGGGCATTTAGGTTGCTTCCATGACCTGGCTGTTGTAAATAGTGCTGCAATGAACATTGGGGTGCATGTATCTTTTTGAATTATGGTTTTCTCTGGGTATATGCCCAGTAGTGGGATTGCTGGATCATATAGTAATTCTATTTTTAGTTTTTTAAGGAACCTCCATACTGTTATTCAAAGAGGCTGTATCAATTTACATTCCCACCAACAGTGCAAGAGGGTTCCCTTTTCTCCACACCCTCTCCAGAATTTGTTGTTTGTAGATTTTCTGATGATGCCCATTCTAACTGGTGTGAGGTGATACCTCATTGTAGTTTTGAGTTGCATTTCTGTAATAATTTGTGATGTTGAGCAGCTTTTCATGTGCTTCTTGGCCATCTGTATGTCTTCTTTGGAGAAATGTCTATTTAGGTCTTCTGCCCATTTTTGGATTGGATTGTTTGTTTCTTTAATATTGAGCTGCATGAGCTGTTTATATATTTTGGAGGTTAATCCTTTGTCTGTTGATTCATTTGCAAATATTTTCTCCCATTCTGAGGGTTGTCTTTTCATCTTGTTTATGGTTTCCTTTGCTGTACAAAAGCTTTGAAGTTTCATTAGGTCCCATTTGTTTATTTTTGTTTTTATTTCCATTACTCTAGGAGGTGGATCAAAAAAGATCTTGCTGTGATTTAGAACACTTAAGAGTGTTCTTCCTATGTTTTCCTCTAAGAGTTTTATCATCTCTGTTCTTACATTTAGGTCTCAAATCCATTTTGAGTTTATTTTCATGTATGGTGTTAGGGAGTGTTCTAATTTCATTCTTTTACATGTAGCTGTCCAGTTTTCCCAGCACCACTTATTGAAGAGACTGTCTTTTCCCCATTGTATATCCTTGTCTCCTTTGTCATAGATTAGTTGACCATGGGTGCATGGGTTTACCTCTGGGCTTTCTATCTTGTTCCATTGATCCATGTTTCTGTTTTTGTGCCAGTACCATATTGTCTTGATTACTGTAGCATTGTACTATAGTCTGAAGTCAGGGAGTCTGATTCCTCCAGCTCCATTTTTTTCCCCTCAAGACTGCTTTGGCTATTCAGGATCTTTGGTTTCTCCATGCAAATTTTAAGATTTTTTGTTCTAATTCCATAAAAAATAACATTGGTAATTTGATAGGGAATGCGTTGAATCCGTAGATTGCTTTGAGTACTATAGTCATTTTCACAATCTTGATTCTTCCAATCCAAGAACATGGTATATCTCTCCATCTGTTGGTATAATTTTTAACTTCTTTCATCAGTGTCTTATAGTTTTCTGCATACAGGTCTTTTGTCTCCCTAGGTAGGTTTATTCCTACATATTTTATTCTTTTGTTGCAATGGTAAATGGGAGTGTTTCCTTAATTTCTCTTTCAGTTTGTTCATCATTAGTGTATAGGAATGCAAGAGAATTCTGTGCATTAATTTGGTATCCTGCAACTTTACCAAATTCATTGATTAGCTCTAGTAGTTTTCTGGTGGCATCTTTAGGATTCTCTATGTATAGTATCATGTCATCTGCAAACAGTGACAGTTTTTCTTCTTCTTTTCCAATTTGTATTCCTTTTATTTCTTTTTCTTCTCTGATTGTTGTGGCTAGGACTTCCAAAACTATGTTGAATAATAATGGTGAGAGTGGACATCCTTGTCTTATTCCTTATCTTGAAGGAAATGCTTTCCATTTTTCACCATTCACAATGATGTTTGCTGTGGTTTTGTCGCATATGGCCTTTATTAATTTGAGGTAGGTTCCCTCTATGCCCACTTTCTGGAGGTTTTTAACATAAATGGGTGTTGAATTTTGTCAAAAGCTTTTTCTGCATCTATTGAGATGATCATATGGTTTTTCTTCTTCAATTTGTTAATATGGCATATTACATTGATTGATTTGCATATATTGAGGAATACTTGCATCGCTGGGATAAATCCCACTTGATCATGTTGTATGATCCTTTTAATGTGTTGTTGGATGCTTTCCTAGTATTTTGTTGAGGATTTTTGCATCTATATTTATCAGTGATATTGGCCCCTAAATTTCTTTTTCTGTAGTATCTTTTTCTGGTTTTGGTATCAGGGAGATGGTGGCCTCATAGAATGAATTTGGGAGTGTTCCATCCTCTGCAAGATTTTGGAAGAGTCTGAGAAAGATTGGTGTTAGCTCTTCTCTAAATGTTTGATAGAATTCACCTGTGAAGCCATCTGGTCCTGGACTTCTGTTTGTTGGAAGATTTTTAATCACAGTTTCAATTTTATTACTTGTGATTCGTCTGTTTATGTTTTCTATTTCTTCCTGGTTCAGTCTTGGAAGGTTATACCTTTCTAAGAATTTGTCCATTTCTTTCAGGTTGCCCATTTTATTGGCATAGAGTTTTTTGTAGTAATTTCTTAGGATGCTTTGTATTTCTTTAGTGTCTATTGTAACTTCTGTTTCATTTCTAATTTTATTGATTTGAGCCCTCTCACTCTTTTTCTTGATGAGTCTGGCTAATGGCTTATCAATTTTGTTTAACTTCTCAAAGACCCAGCTTTTAGTTTTACTTATCTTTGCTATTGTTTTCTTTGTTTCTATTTCATTTATTTCTGCTCTGATCTTCATGATTTCTTTCCTTCTGCTAACTTTGGGTTTTGTTTGTTGTTCTTTCTCTAGTTCCTTTAGGTGTAAGGTTAGATGGTTTATTTGAGAATTTTCTTGTTTCTTGAGGTAGGCTTGTATAGCTATAAACTTCCCTCTTAGAACTGTTTTTTCTGTATCCCATAGGTTTTGGATCATCGTGTTTTCATTGTCATTTGTCTCTAGGTATTTTTTGATTTCCTCTTTGATTTCTTCAGTGATCTCTTGGTTATTTAGTAACACATTGTTTACCTCCATGTGTTTGTATTTTTTACGTTTTTTTCCCTGTAATTCATTTCTAATCTCATAACGTTGTGGTTCAGAAAAGATGCTTGATATGATTTCAATTTTCTTAAATTTACTGAGGCTTGATTTGTGACCCCAGATGTGATCTATCCTGGAGAATGTTCTGTGCACACTTGGGAAGAAACTGTAATCTGCTGTTTCTGGATGGAATGTCCTATAAATATAAAGTCTATCTGGTCTATTGTGTCATTTAAAGTTTCTGTTTCCTTATTTATTTTCATTTTGGATGATCTGTCCATTTGTGTAAGTGAGGTGTTGAGGTCCCCCACTTTTATTGTGTTACTGTCAATTTCCTCTTTTATAGCTGTTAGCAATTGCCTTATGTATTGTGGTGCTCCTATGTTGGTTGCATATATATTTATAATTATTATATCTTCTTCTTGGATTGATCCCTTGATCATTATGTAGTGTCCTTTCTTGTCTCTTGTAACATTCTTTATTGTAAAGTCTATTTTATCTGATATGCGTATTGCTACTCCAGCTTTCTTTTGACTTCCATTTGCATGGAATATCTTTTTCCATCCCCTCACTTTCAGTCTTTATGTGTACCTAGGTCTGAAGTGGGTCTCTTGTCTCATATATATGGGTCTTGTTTTTGTATCCATTCAGCAAGCCTCTGTCTTTTGGTTGGAGCATTTAATCTATTCATGTTTAAGGTAATTATCAATACGTATGTTCCTATGACCATTTTCTTAATTGTTTTGTGTTTGTTTTTGTAAGTCTTTTCCTTCTCTTGTGTTTCCCACTTAAAGAAGTTCCTTAAGCATTTTTTGTAGAGCTGGTTTGGTGGTGCTGAATTCTCTTAGCTTTTGCTTGTCCGTAAAACTTTTGATTTCTCCATCGAATCTGAATTAGATCCTTGCAGGGTAGGGTAATCTTGGTTGTAGGTTCTCTCCTTTCATCACTTTAAGTATTTCTTGCCATTCCCTTCTGGCTTGTAGGTTTTCTGCTGAGAAATAAGCTGTTAACCTTATGGGAGTTCCCTTATATGTTATTTGTCATTTTTCCCTTGCTGCTTTCAATAATTTTTCTTTGTCTTTTATTTTTGCCTATTTGATTACTATGTGTCTCAGCATGTTTCTCCTTGGGTTTATCCTGCCTGAGCTTCCGTGACTTGGGTGGCTCTTTCCTTTCCCATGTAGGGAAGTTTTTGACTCTAATCTCTTCAGATATTTTTTCGGGTCCTTTCTCTCTCTCTTCTCCTTCTGGGACCCCTATAATGTGAATGTTGTTGCATTTAGTGTTGTTCCAGAGGTCTCTTAGGCTGTCTTCATTTCTTTTCATTCTTTTTTCTTTATTCTGTTCCGTAACAGTGAATTCCACCATTCTGTCTTCCAGGTCACTTATCCGTTCTTCTGCCTCAGTTATTCTGCTATTGATTCCTTCTAGTGTAGTTTTCATTTTAGTTATTGTATTGTTCATGTCTGTTTGTTTTTTCTTTAATTCTTCTAAGTTTTTGTTAAACATTTCTTGCATCCTCACAATCTTTGTCTCCATTCTTTTTCCGAGGTCCTGGATCATCTTCACTATCATTATTCTGAATTCTTTTTCTGGAAGGTTGCCTTAGTTGTTTTTCTGGGGTTTTATCTTGTTCCTTCATCTGGTACATAGCCCTCTGCCTTTTCATTTTGTCTATCTTTCTGTGAATGTTGTTTTCATTCCACAAACTGCAGGATTGTAGTTCTTCTTTCTTCTGCTGTCTGCCCTCTGGTGGATGAAGCTATCTAAGAGGCTTGTGTAAGTTTCCTGATGGGAGGGACTGGTGGTGGGTAGAGCTGACTGTTGCTCTGGTGGACAGAGCTCAGTAAAACTTTAATCTACTTGACTGTTGATGGGTGCAGCTGGGTTCCCTCCCTGTTGGCTGTTTGGCCTGAGGCAACCCAACACTGTAGCCTACCTGGGCTCTTTGGTGGGGCTAATGACACACTCTGGGAGGGCTCATGCCAAGGGATATTTCCCAGAGCTTCTGCTGCCAGTGTCCTTGTCCCCACGGTGAGCCACAGCCAACCCCCACCTCTGCAGGAGACCCTCCAACACTAGCAGGTAAGTCTGGTTCAGTCTCCCCTGGGGTCACTGCCCCTTCCCTTGGGTCCCGATGCACACACTAATTTGTGTGTGTCCTGCAAGAGTTGAGTCTCTGTTACCCCCAGTCCTGTCGAAGTCCTGCAATAAATTCTCACCAGGCTTCAAAGTCTGATTCTCTAGGAATTCCCCCTCCCATTGCCGGACCCCCAGGTTGGGAAGCCTGACGTGGGGCTCAGAACCTTCACTCCAGTGGGTGGACTTCTGTGGTATAAGTGTTCTCCAGTCTGTGATTCACCCACCCAGCAGTTATGGGATTTGGTTTTACTGTGATGGCACCCCTCCTACCGTCTCATTGTGGCTTCTCCTTTGTCTTTGGATGTGGGGTATCTTTTTTGGTGAGTTCCAGTGTCTTCCTGTCGATGATTGTCTAGCAGCTAGTTGTGATTCTGGTGTTCTCACAAGAGGGAGTGAGAGCACGTCCTTCTACTCTGCCATCTTGGTTCCTCCATGGTTAGTAGAATTTTTTATTACACTGAAGGCTGAACAGAACTAGAGCTCTCAAATTATGTTTCATGGGATATTTAAATGAATAAAGTCTTTCTCAGTAAAATTTTACCAGCATTCACAACAATTATTATCTATGTTAAAGCTGACAAAGAACATCATATTTACTTGAAATTGCAACGTTTTCCACATTAAGAATTATCTAGGCTAGCAATGGTTTTAAACTCCTTTTGAGGGAGGCTGGGGTTTTTATAATGAAACCTCAAAGATGTAGTGAGGAACAAGGAGGTGACTGAGGTGGCAGGGTTCTGAGCTTCTCCACTAACACTCAAAAGGCCACATGGGTCACTTTAAGATTATGTCATCAGGAAAATCAATGTGCCTTCTGCCTTGCTATCTTTCAGATCACTGGTGGAGGAAGCCAGCTGCCATGTCCTGAGGACACTCAGGCAACCTTGTGGAGAAACCCCTGTGACGAAGGACTGAGGTCTATGTCATCAGCCATATGGAAGCAGATCGGTCAGCTCCAGTCATGTCTTAAGATGACTGCAGCCCTGACCTATGGTTTTAACCAAAGTAGGGCCCTAGGTACCATAGTTCTATTGAATATTAGTGAGTACTTCATGACAAAAAAGTCTCAGAGGTCAAATAAGTATGGGGAGGTCAGAATAAACAGAGTTAGGAAGGTTTGTTTCCTGCAGAATTTTAAGAAGTCTTTAATATAACATACACACTGTGGCTCTGGGTGATTCTAGATCTAAGAGGAGCTAACAGGAACTTGGCTGTTTTCATTAGACCCCACATCTTGGTAGTATGCTTTTCTATTCAAGTCTAAAAGTTGTAGACCTGTTTACTAAGAAAGAGCTCTTTATCCCTAATTAAGTGGCAAGACATTACCACCAGTGGTTAAATGTTTGATCCAGGTCAATCTTCCAATATAGTAATGGATTGTTTTATAAGCAAGTGATAGGTATAAATGGGGCTGTCATACAGCTGCTCATTGTAAGATGGATGTTTTAATAATACATGAATATCTTTTTCTATACTATAGACTCTCCTAAATGTTTCTGAATAATAAAACCTATTTTACAGATCAACAAACTATGTTGCAGAAGTGTGGTTAATTGCTCAAGGTAGAAAACCCATCAAAGTGGCCCAGTGGGGAATCCACTGTTCTTTCCATTGTACCATGATACCTTCAATATGATCCTGGTATATCCAACTCTATCTGGGTTTCTCAACTTCTCTACTTACTCCAGGTACTCATAGCCTTGGACATATCTGTCTCCTGTGTCTGATCTCCTGTTTTTCCTTACACCTTTTGCAATGACTATCAACAATTTTCCATGTTTCAAGAATTTTCCTAACCAATACTTATTGATCATTTATTATATTTTAAGCACTATATTCATTCTAATTGCCAATTTACATAAGAAGAAAGTAAGGTAAGTGATTTCTTTAAGGTCACACAAATTTTGAAGTTATTGGGGTTAGAACCTAGACCTTGGTCTTGTGCCCATGCTCTTTACCACTATGCATATTTCCATGACCTATATCATTCAAAGTGTCTGCTCCTGCATCTGAATTAATGTAACTCATATATTTTCTATGACTTCTGTAGGCCCTAGGACACAGGACTATATTTCATTTATTGTCACTTATGTATTACTTTTTTCCAAATAAAATTATATATAGTTTATTTTAAACATTTTATATATATATACACATAGACATATATATAGTTTTCTTTTAAGTATTATATATAATATATATTATATATATAATATATATATATATATATATATATATATATATATATATAAAATGTGTCACTTTCTAACTACATTATAGACTAATTAAAAAGTAGAAATTGTGTCTTGAGGAGATACCAGTGCTTGGCAAATTTAACTAAGTTCGTTGGTATGCTGCGATCGTGGTAGAAAATTGTAAACAAAAAAGGACCAAATAAACTGTTTTTGATATTTACTAAAGTTTCCACTAAACAACTTTGATAGTTATGCTCAGGAAAGAGTCTGAAAAGTAGCTCTGCTCTGCACCAGCTGTGTGCCCTGGGCATCAGCTTCCTTGTCTATAAAAGGGGGACAATGGTATTTACCTCTTAGGTGGCTGATGTGTGCAGAGCACTTGGAACTGGGCCTGTCGCTTATGCTAGTACAGTGTTAGCTTCTATTAGACAACACTGTGAAAGAGTTGCTACTGGAATAAATCATCAAGTTTTCATTCCTATCAGGCTCACCATGAAAACAGTTCTTCACTACTCCCCAGCCTCTCACCAGACAGCTGACATCAAGTGGTGACCCTGATCTGCAGGTATTCGCCCTTCGCTGCATTGCTGCAGGGTGTGAATGCCAACATGGGTCTGTTGTGGCTTTTGTCCAAAACAGATTTATTTTCACAAGTGGCACTAGGATGTCCTGTCCTCAGACACATGGCCACAGAGTAAGGGCATGGGACAGGAGCCCTGAAAAGGTTATGGTGGCCCCAGTGGAATCAGTTCTGTACAAGGGCTTTTCCCTAAGGCATTCGCACACTGAACCCTCAAGATCCAGACCTGTGCGAGTCAGCTCTTTACACTTGGAGCTTCTGTCTTTGACTCCCATCCACTTTTCAGAGAATTGTGAGTTTAAATGAACTTTGCAGCCACTTCCTTCTGACCTTGACCTTTTCACTACAGTAAGACTAAACTGTTTTTACAAGTTTTCATCTCCATCTGAAAATCTCTCCTCTTTTTCTCCCATATTTACCTCCTCCCTCCCACCATGACCCCCACTGTATCTATTAGCATGTCTTGCATTTCGGGGATTAATTCAGTTAGCCGCTCCTATAGGAAGCCCTCCCTCCCTGGTATCTTCCTCCTTCCTTTTCCCCCACCAGGTGGATGATATAAATAACCTTACACGGTTCTTGCAAAATGATTTACAGAATGCTATACATTTATAGGCATGCTGAATTTTATAATACGATGACAATAATGATTGATATATCTTTGTATTTCAATCATTAATATTGTATCTGAATCCTAGGACATACTTAATAAATGTTTGCAGAAATATATGAAAAAATAAATGCTATGTATCCCTGTTTCCACTATCCACAAATAAGCTATTCAATATGATCAGAATGGATTCTTGCAGAATCAAATTGAAAAGCACAAGTCTAGCAACAAATTGTCTGCCATTCTGGAAACTGAAAAGTAAAATTAATAAATTATAGAAGTTCAGTGGTGGAAGGAACATTAGAGATTCAAGTGACTCAGATGACTATATCAAATTAGTGTCAAAATTCAGATTTCCCAATTGTTTTGTAAACAGAGTGCTTTTGAAATTAGTCAGATATTCAGGTAAGACTGAAGATGAAGTGTGGCAGCAATGTGATAGCTGTGCTTCACAGGCAAACTAAGAGTTAAGACTCTGCCTCTAATAACCCATATGGCTATAGATTCTTTTAATTAAGATCTAGGGCTTCCTGATTTCTCTTTCTACTTCTCCCCATTTACTTCCAACACACTTCTTCAATAAAGAGATTAGGTCTAAGACAATAAAAAGCTCTCTTGTTCTCACCTGTCTTCCATCCTAGTACTTCTTCTGAGTGTAAACAAGCCTTCTTGTCACCTTGAGCAAAGGATCATTGGATGAATCTATATTGGATGAATAAGCTCGAACACTTCTTTTATGTAACTGTTCTCAGTTTGAAGAAGTGTATGTTGACTCTCAGAGTCTCAGTATTTATCCCGTATAGAGTCATGGCCGAGAGAGAGTATAAAGTGCTCAGACTCTAGAGTCAGACCCCGCATATGAAAATCTGTCTCTACCATTCACTAGCTACAGATTGCTGGATATATTTCTTAGCTTTTTTTTTGTATCATTTCTCTCATTTGTGAAATGAGAATAAGAAGAGCATCTAAATCATAGATTTGTTCTGAGAATTAATAATTGATTAACATAAGATTCTTAGGTTAATTCCTAGTTTACAGTATAAACTCAGTACACACTATGGTTTTAGTTTGAATTCATGGTTATTTTGTTGAATAAGGAACTTTTATATCAATTTTTTAATTCTTATTTTCTCTGAGTTTCTAGAGAAGAGAGTGGACTAAAAATGCCATTTTAAAATGGTATACATTTTTTTTTTCAAAATATTGATTTCCAGTATTTCCACATACATTTCCAAAATAGTGAATATGCTGCCTTCCGCACTGGGGGCTCTGGATCCATTTTTCTTTAACCAATGATTAACAAGTAAGTGCAGGTTTCTAACTTTTTAGCTTTGAGTTCTTTCACTATTCCTATGCCTTCTTTAAATTCAGGCATTGTTGAATCAGGATGAGCCTCTAAATGGGAATTTGGGTACTGAGTCAGCATTCACTGGGAAACTGTTGAATACATGGGAACCTCTGGACTTGGATCAATATCAGTTTTTTTTAAAAGGAAAGCTATTCCTTTGTCTTTACTTTGGTTGTAGTAATATTGTTTTAGCATCTAAATCCTCTTTAGGTTTTTTCTTTTTTAGCCAATAGAAACACCACGACTAGTTGTTTCTCTTCCTAGCTGATTTATCTCCATTCTGAAAAAGTATCTTAGGGACTCAGGTCCTAATATTCAGAGGCAGTACAGAGTTGGTTAAAAAAATAAAAGCAGGTATTCTTATATGAGATTATGGGATCCTTGAGGGAAGAGGTTCTTTCTTGTTCACCTTGTGATCGCTTATGATTAGTGCAGTGCCTGGTGTTGTTTCTCATTTAATACATGTTGTATAAAAGAATTCACCTATACTTGTGTTTGAACGTGTAGCTAACACGTAAGAGGGCCTCTGTTCTGGAATACCTATTGTCAACTCAGCATCTTCCTTATTCTGATCAAACCATTCTGCTACTCTCTATAGTAACTTTATCAAACCATCTCCACAGAGGAAATTCCCAGGTTTCTTAATGCCAAACATTAATTTACTTATATCTATAGCTTACCTATTTCCTTTTTCTTGCTTCCTTAAAGGAACTGTCCCTTTCCCTATTTAAGACTCTTATTCCCACTGTTAGATCTCATTGCACTTTTTCTTCTTAGGAAGCTTTTATTATTAATTGTCTCAGATGGATTCTTCATATGAACTTTTAAAAATGCTGTCTCTTTAATTCAGGAAAGAAAAAAAGATTGGGGAGGGCTCTCAAATCCACATTCTTCTCTACCTTTTCTCTATTTCCTCCCATTGTTTTTAATTGTTGGGGAGAGAAGGGAATGGAGAGTTAGTGCTCAATGTATATGGAGTTTCAGTTTGGGAAGATGAAAAAAGTTCTGGAGATGGATAATGTTAATAGTTGAATTAAAATGTAAATGTACTTAATGACACTGAAATGTGCACTTTAAAATTATTAGAATGTTAAATTTTATGTTATGTAGATTTACCACAATTTAAAATAAAAACAAGGTAACTTATGCTCAATGTCTGATGCTCAAGGCACAAAGGCATTGTTTAAAGAACCCTTATGATTTTGAACAAACTGGCCCAGCAGGGAGATTTTAACCTGCAGTCCCTAACAGGCACAACAGTCTGTGTTTGTAAACAGAGCCTTATTGCACTAGT
Source organism: Lipotes vexillifer (assembly GCF_000442215.2). Taxonomy (NCBI): domain Eukaryota; kingdom Metazoa; phylum Chordata; class Mammalia; order Artiodactyla; family Lipotidae; genus Lipotes; species Lipotes vexillifer. The sequence continues at coordinate 126,882 of NW_006795410.1, forward strand.
GAGAGCAGACACAGAACAGTGTCAGCTCATTAATTGGGTGTCAGCTCCCTGCCAGGAAGAAAGCTTAATGAGTCATCTCACCATAAAGAACTGGAGCTCAATGGAGGGGCAAATGGCTTAGAGAAAGTGAGAAAGAATTGTCCAGCAATAACTACATGTATAGAAAAGCTTGAAGCCCACCTGTTGGGATAAAGAGAGAGCAGCATTTGGGAATGGATGGTTTCTCTCTATTCTGCTATTCAAAGGGAAACATGAGTTTATGATCTTATAAGTGCAGCAATGACCAGTGTGTATATTCATGTTTATTGTGAATAAAATAATTTGAAATTATTCAAAACACATTTTTGTATAAAGTTTATGAAGTTTTTCTTTTATTCTGTTCAAAATATAAATATTCTACTTTTCCACACAAAATCTTCTATAACAAAGCACATGCTTTTCAATGCTTTTATTGAAACTCAAATATATTCCTGACGCCAACAGCAAATTTTACAGAAGGATGTCAGATGTGTGTTATGTATTTCATAGTCATTAGATATTTAAAAACTATTTAACAAGAACACATTCTTAAAACTGAAAAAAATCTTTCTGATTCCTAATCCCAATATTCACATAAAAGGATACGCCAGGTTTTCACATAATGCTGCAGGCTCATACCTGATGTTAGTTCATTATTAGAACACTGTGTTCTTCTACCTTGGGCCATTGGTCTTATTGATTTGTGTGATCTTTTAATACTAACAAATGTTAATCTACCATTATATACTTCCCTCAATTTGTTGTTTACATTTTTACTTTACTCACGGTATTTTTACCATGAGTTTGATTAATAAATTGTATTTTAAACTTTTTTGTCATTTCACTATTTTTCTCATTCCCAGAAGAATCACAAAATCTCCACTCTGCTAATTGCTTTCTCAGCCTAGGTGGCTTTTCTAGAGCTTTTTGCCTCATATTAAATCACCAGTTTTTCTTTCTCTCAGCTTCATTCTACCCCCAACACCATACACATTTCAACAATTGGATGTGTCATGTGCTCTGCTGAGAAAATTAGGGAGATTTAATTATTGATCACTGCCATAAACCTGAGATTTTCTTCTCTCTAAAATTAATCTACTTTTGTAGTTTTAAAACAGGGCCTTAAATGCTCTGACTCTCCTATAGATAGATAGGGATCTGTATTTCCTTCCCTTAAATCCGGATGGCTTGTGACTGCTTTGACAAATAGGTGGAAGTGGTGCTATATAGAGACTGAATTATAAAAAGTCATGAAGCTTGCATCTTGTTCACTGAAACACTCCCTCTTGGACCGGAGCTGCAATGTAAGAAATCCAACTACATTGAGGCCACCATCTGGGAGAGGTCCTATAGAGAGGCCACATGGAGAGACTCTGAGACTCTGTGGAGGGAGAAAGCCACTTGAATCATTTCTGCCCAGCACTGGACATGTGAGTGAAGAAGACTCCAGATGATACCACACCTCAGCTATTCAAATCTTCCCAGCTGAGGCACCAGACACTATAGAACCCAAAGACAAGCCATGTTTTCTGAGTCTTAATTTCTTATCCATAGAATCCATAAGTATAATAAAATATTTTGTTTGCAGGTGGTTTGTCTTGCAGCAATAAAAAACTAGTCATCTGTCTACCAGGAAGCCTTCTATCAATGAATAGGAAACTTTTCTACATACTCTTCAGCCCTTGATATCTCTCTCCAGCAATTGCCTTCTTTTTGTCTTCAAATAAGCATAAAATTATCATATAACTAACCTTGTTGACATATGCATCACCCTCAGAAATTTCTTCATTTGTAATCTGCCCATTGTAATCTCTCACTCCTGCCCATGCTTTCCCCAAGCAACTACTCATCTGTCTCTATAGATTAATTTGCATTTTCTGAAATTTTGTATTAATGGACGAGCATATGGATAGCTTTAATTGCCTATTTCTTCAGTGAACTTTACAATTTTGTTTCTTTCATGGATTTTGTTCACTTCTAAATTGTTTTATTTTCTCATTATTTTGTAAAATTTCAAACATTTATTGCTAATATTTGGAAATAAATTGATCTTATAACTTGTTTCATTATTGATCTCTACTGTGATGCCTTAGGATTTTGCATGTGCAAGATTATGTCATCTGCAAATGAAGGCAGTTTTCTTTCTTCCCTTCCCATCTTTCCTTTAGTTTCTTTTTTCTTTTCTCTTTATTGTCCTGACTACAATCTCTAGTACAATCTTAAAAATGAATGGTAAGAACAGTCATCCTTGACTTGTTCCTGATCTTAGGAGAAAATAAGTAAGTCTTTTACCATAGACTATGATATAAGCTGTAAGTTTGCCATAGCTTTCATTTATCAGGTTGAAGAATTTCCCTTCTACATCTAGTTTATTTAGAGTTTTATTCAAGGCTAGGTGTTGGGTTTTGTCAAATGTTTTTTCAGTGTTTCTTGAAATGATAATGTATCTTTTTGTCCTTTATTCTGATAATATGTTGTGTTATATGAATTGATTTTTGAATAGTAAACCAACCTTACATTTGTGGGATAAATCCCACATTTTCATGGTGTATAATATACTTTTATACTGCTAAATTAATTTTGTTAGTATTTTGTTAAAGATTTGTGTATCTGTGCTCATGGAAGTTATTCATTTGTTTTGTTTTTTTTCTTTTCTTATGATGTCACTGTTTAGTTTTGATACCAGAGTAATGCTGGCCTCCTAGAATGAGGTGGGAAATGTTCTTTCTCTGTTTTCTGAAACAGTTTGTAAAGGCTCACCATTTTTCTTTAATATTTGATTTAATTCACTTTTGAAGTCACATAGGCCTCAGCTTTTCTTTATAAGATTTTTAATTACTTAATTTTTTTAATTTGTTATAGATCTATTCAGACTTTCTATTTATGCTTGAGTTAGTTTTGCTAATTTTTGGCTTTCACAGAATTTGTCCATTTTGTCAAAGTTGTCTAATTTTTTTTTTAATTTTCATGTTATTTTCTTATAATTCTTTTAATTTCTCTTTGTCAGTAATAGTGTCCATCATTGATTCCTGATTTTGGAAATTTGAGTCATTGTTGTTTTTTGTATGACTTGTATGACTTCCATGTGGTAGCATACAACTTCACATATAGTATGAGACCCTTACAACAGTATACTTCCTCTTCTCCTGTTGTGGTTTTTTGTGCTATTTTTCAATTATTTTTGCCAATTATTTTAAAAAGAGATTTTAATTAAATATTATATTTAGCTAAGTAGTTGCCATCTGGGCTGTGTCATTCTACTTATAGATCTAGAGTCCCACTTTTCTTTTTGGTGTGAAACACTCCCCTTACATTTTTGTCTTTATGTCTGCTGGTGATACATTTCTACAGCTTTTCTATGTCTAAAGTAAGCCTTTCTCTCACCTCCATTTTTAAAACATATTTTTGTTTTGGTAGAAAATTCTAGATTTATAGTATGTTTCTTTAAGCTCCTTAAACATATTGCTCCACTAACTTTTAGCTTGAATTGTTTCCAACATGAGGTTTGCTGTCATCTCATCATACTTTCTCATCTCATCTCATCTCATCTCACCTGCTTCCTCCATTCATAATGTGACTTCCTCTCATCTGGCTGCTTTTTTTTTTTTTTTTCTTTTGTGGGACACGGGCCTCTCACTGTTGTGGCCTCTCCCATTGCGGAGCAACAGGCTCCGGACACGCAGGCTCAGCAGCCATGTCTCACAGGCGCAGCTGCTCCGCGGCATGTGGGATCTTCCCGGACCGGGGCTCGAACCTGTGTCCCCTGCATCGGCAGGTGGACTCTCAACCACTGTGCCACCAGGGAAACCCTCTGGCTGCTTTTAAAATGTCTTTATCACTGGTTTTAAGTAAGTTGGTTATGAAATGCCTTTGTGTAGTTTTTGTTGTTTGTTTTTTTATGCTTCTTGTGATTAGGGTTTATGAAACATCTTGGATTTATGCGTTCATAGCTTTCATCAAATTCAAATTTAGAAAATTATCTACCATTAATTTTTCAATTTTTTTTCTGCCCCACCCTCAGGGACTCCAGTTTTATGTATATTAGACCATTTGAAATTGTCCCACAGGTCATCAATTCTGTTTTTTTTAATATACATTTTTTTCTCTCTTTGTTTCATTTCAGATCATTTCAGTTGTTATATCTTCAAATTCACTAATATACACTTATACAGTGTCTATCTATCATCCATTCAATCCAGTGAATATTTTTCTCAGACATCATAGTTTTTACCTTTATAAGTTCAATTTATGTTTCTTTATATCTTCCATATTCTGTTTAACATGCTCATTTTTCTCTAGATTATTGTGCATATGGAACGCACTTATAATAACTATTTTTACACCCTTATCTACTAATTCTGTATCATTTCTAGGTCTGTTTCATTTGAGTGATTTTCCTCCTTCATATGGATTATGTTTTCTGCTTCTTTGCATGCCTGGGAATCTTTGATTAGATGTCAGAGATTATCAATTTTACCTTGTTGAGGACTGCATTTAAAATATTTTATTTATATGAAATTGAGTAATTTGTAGTGAGGTGGATGGACCTAGAGTCTGTCATACAGAGTGAAGTAAGTCAGAAAGAGAAAAACAAATACCATATGCTAGCACATATATACGGATTCTGAAAAAAAAAAAAAAAGTTCTGATGAACCTAGGGGCAGGGCAGGAATAAAGATACAGATGTAGAGAATGGACTTGAGGACATGGGGAGGGGGAAGGGTAAGCTGGGATGAAGTGAGAGAGTAACATTGACATATATACATTACCAAATGTAAAATAGATAACTGTGGGAAACAGCTGCATAGCACAGGGAGATCAGCTCAGTGCTTTACAACCATCTAGAGGGGTGGGATAAGGAAGGTGGGAGGGAGACACAAGAGGGAGGGGGTATGGGGATATACGTATGCATATAGCTGGTTCACCTTGTTATACAGCAGAAACTAGCACAACACTGTAAAGCAATTATACTCCAATAGAGATGTCAAAAGAAATAAATAAATAAAAATAAAAAGCACACAAAAAGGAATTTTTAAAAAATATATTTTATTTCTATAAATGTCCATGACCTTTTCTGAGGATGCAGTTAAGTTACTTGGAAATTGTTTGATCCTTTTGTTCGTAACTTTAAACTTTGACAAACATGACTGGAGTATGTTTAGCATAGGGCTAAGTTTTCACAACTACTGAGGAAAAACTCTCTAAGTACTCTCCTCAATGACATATGAATTATGTTTTCTACTCTTACTTGCGGGAAAAGGAGCAAGAACTATTCTGTGCCCTGTGTGAGGTTTAGAGATTATTTCTCCTAATTCTTTCAGGTAGTTCTTTCCATGGCTTTGGATAGTTTTCTCAAATAAATGCAGCTTAATCAGTGCTTGGCACTCAGCTGAATCCTCAAGGGGGGACATGTCCTGATCTCCAGAGTTAACTCTGTGCAGTTCTTTTCTCTTGGACACTGCCCTGTGAAATCTAACCACATTGAGCTCTCTGGACCCTAAGATCTATTTTCTAAATGCAAGGAGACTACCTGGCTCCTTCTGAATCCCCCTTTTCTGCCTCATTGCCTGGAACTCTTCAGACATTAGACTAGAGCAATTGTAAGGCTTAACCTCTTATTTCTTATATCAGGGATTGCTGTCCTTCAGTGACGTGCAAATATCTTTAGAACCATATTTCCATAATTTTATCTAGTATTTTAGTTGTTTCAGTTCTGAGGGACTATCTGGTCTTTTTCACTGCCTCTTGGTCACAGCAGAAATCCTTCACAATGCCCAGTTCTTTTTTCTTTTTTTTTAATTGCGGTATAGTTGCTTTACAATGTTGTGTTAGCTCGTGCCGCGCAGCAAAGTGAATCAGCCATATGTATACATATATCCCCTCCTTTTTGGATTTTCTTCCCATTTAGGTCATCACAAAGCACTGAGTTCCCCATGCTATACAGCAGGTACTCATTAGTTATCTATTTTATAACTAGTGGTGTATATATGTCAATCCCAATGTCCCAATTCATCCCACCCTCCCTTTCCCTCCCTGCTGATTACAGGTTTGTTCTCTACATCTATGTCTCTATTTCTGTTCTACAAATAAGGTCATCTGTACCATTTTTCTAGATTCCACATATATGCATTAATATACAATATTTGTTTTTCTCTTTCTGGACTACTTCACTCTGTATGACAGTCTCTAGCCCCATCCACGTCTCTACAAATGACCCAGTTTTGTTCCTTTTTATGGCTGAGTAATATTCCATTGTATATATGTACCACATCTTTTTATCTATTCATTTGTTGATGGACATTTAGGTTGCTTCCATGTCCTGGCTATTGTTAATAGTGCTGCAATGAACATTGGAGTGCATGTGTCTTTTTGAATTATGGTTTCCTCAGAGTGTATAGTGGGCTTGCTGGGTCATACAGTAGTTCTATTTTTAGTTTCTTAAGGAACCTCCATACTGTTCTCCATAGTGGATGTATCAATTTACATCCCCATCAAGAGTGCAAGAATGTGCCCTTTTCTCCACACCTCTCCAGAATTTATTGTTTGTAGATTTTTTGTTGATGGTCATTCTGACTGGTGTGAGGTGATACCTCATTGTAGTTTTGATTTGCATTTCTCTAATGATCAGTGATGTTGAGCATCTTTTCATGTATTTGTAGGCCATCTGTATGTCTTCTTTGGAGAAATGTCTATTTAGGTCTTCCTCAGGTAGGTTTATTCCTAGGTATTTTATTCTTTTTCTTACAATGGTAAATGGGATTGTTAACTATATTTCTCTTTCTGATCTTTTGTTGTTAATGTATAAGAATGCAAGAGATTTCTGTGCATTAACTTTGTATCCTGCAACTTTACCAAATTCATTGATTAGCTCTAGTAGTTTTCTGGTTGCATCTTTAGGATTTTCTATGTACAGTATCATGTCATCTGCAAACAGTGACAGCTTTACTTCTTCTTTTCCAATTTGTATTCCTTTTATTTCTTTTTCTTCTCTGATTGCTGTGGCTAAGACTTCCAATACTATGTTGAATAATAGTGGTGAGAGTGTACATCCTTGTTTTGTTCCTGATCTTAGAGGAAATGCTTTCAGTTTTTCAGCATTGAGAGTGATTGTGGGTTTGTCATATATGGCTTTTATTATGTCGAGGTAGGTTCCCTCTATGCCCACTTTCTGGAGAGCTTTTTATCATGAATAGGTGTTGAATTTTGTCAAAAGCTTTTTCTGCATCTATTGAGATGATCATATGGTTTTTATTCTTCAATTTGTTAATATGGTGTATCACATTGATTGATTTGCGTATATTGAAGAATCCTTGCATCGCTGGGATAAATCTCACTTGATCATGTTTGATACTTTTAATGTGCTGTTGGATTCTATTTGCTAGTATTTTGTTGATGATATTTTGCATCTATGTTCATCAGTGATATTGGTCTATAATTTTCTTTTATGTGATACCTTTGTCTGGTTTTGGTATCAGGGTGATGGTGGCCTCATAGAATGAGCTTGGGTGTGTTTCTTCCTCTGCAATTTTTTGGAAGAGTTTGAGAAAGATTGGTGTTAGCTCCTCTCTAAATATTTGATAGAATTCACCTTTGAAGCCACCTGGCCCTGTTCTTTTGTTTGTGTCAGTTTTAATTTCTCCTTTTTCATTTCTCATTTTATTGATTTGAATCCTCTCCCTTTTTTTCTTGATGAGTCTGGCTGAAGCTTTATCAATTTTGTTTATCTTCTCAAAGAACCAGCTTTTAGTTTCATTGATTTTTGCTATTGTTTTCTTTATTTCTATTTCATTTATTTCTGCTTTGATCTTTATGATTTCTTTCCTTCTCCTAACTTGGGGGTTTTGTTTGTTCTTTCTCTAGTTGTTTTAGGTGTAAGGTTAGGTTGCTTACTTGAGATTTTTCTTGTTTCTTGAGGTAGAATTGTATTGCTATAAACTTCCCTCTTAGAACTACTTTTGCTGCATCCCATAGGTTTTGGGTCATCATGTTTCATTGTCATTTGTTTCTATGTATTTTTAAATTTCCTCTTTGGTTTCTTCAGTGATTTCTTAGTTATTTAGTAGTGTATTGTTTAGCCTCCATGTGTTTGTGTTTTTTACAGTTTTTTTTCCTGTAATTGATTTCTAATCTCATAGCACTGTGGTTGGAAAAGATGCTTGATACAGTTTTAATTTTCTTAAATTTACTGAGGTTTTTTCTTGTGATCCAAGTTGTGATCCATCCTGGAGAATGTTCCTTGTGCATTTGAGAAGAAGGTGTATTCTGCTGCTTTCAGATGGAATGTCTTATAAATATCAATTAGGTCTATCTGGTCTATTGTGTCACTTAAAGCTTATGTTTCCTTATTAATTTTCTGTCTGGATGATCTGTCCGTTGGTGTAAGTGCGGTGTTAAAGTCCTGTTCATTTTTATGACCTTTATAAAGCTTATTTTCTCATTAAAGTTATCTCTAATACTTATATTATTAAGTATAGACCCTGGAAATACAACAGTGAATGAAATAAACATGTTTCCAGGGAAGCCAGCAGACACCTTTATAGGGTTCAAATATGTTGACATGGGATTTTTAGTATCATGATGCATCTAAAGCCATTCTCTCATTGGTAATTGTACTACCTAGAAACAGTTTGTGCTATTGACTTCAACTTCTTGACAGGCTGATGGTAAAGCATAAGGGTCAGCCTGACTTAAAATATTTGATTCTGAGTCCTTGCTGGTATTTTCCTCATCAGAAAAGCTTAACACATAAGGTGGTTGTGAAGAAGTGTAATATAAGCAAAAGGAGCTCTCCTCCAGAAAATTTTACAATTTGAGCATTTAAAAAAATCTTCCCTGTGTATGTATAACTGATTCACTCTGTTATAAAGCAGAAACTAACAAACCATTGTAAAGCAATTATACCCCAATAAAGATGTTAAAAAAAAAAAATCTTCCCAACTTTTAGTTACTGAATTCATAAGCTTTCTTTCTTAAAAAGAAAAAAAAAAAATGAAAAGGAACTCTTACCCACACAGCATCAGAAGAATATAAATACCCAAATACCCATACTTTCTGAGGGGTTACTATGTATACAATGACAACATTCTCCAAGTATAGGTCAGCCTCCCTCATGCTTCACTTTCAAAAGTTTTGACTTGAGATTCAACTTTAAGAGTTATAAGAGGCAACATACTTCACAAATTCCAGCTAAGTAAATTATAATTACAGTCCAGATTCCAATTAGGAAATTTCAGCATTGCTAAGCCAAGGAATGAAGCTTAAAGATACAATTAATATGAGCTTATATTAAAGGCTTTAGTGGAATTAATAAACTCTATAACAATAGATTATTACTCAATCTTGAACATAGACAACAGGCTCTTGCTGTCAATAACTAGCAAAGTAGCCTACTTTCTATTTGCTGCTTTTGAATAGTGGTATTTTATCAAATAAAACCCTGTAACCAATGTAATTATGAAGGACTTGGATAATTTTAATGGAAAATAAAGAAAAAAAGCACTTGGAATCCCACAGATTAAAGTTTCCATTTAACCCTCTAATATGAATAATGCAAGTACTGATTCTAAAGTAAGCAATATGAAAGAAAAGACAGTGGAAAAGGAAAAAGAGAATAATTAAGAAAAAATGATGCTTTTTTTTCAGAAAAACTAAGAAGGTATAGAGATAGAGGATGTTCAGAAGACAAGAAACAAAGACTGGATTTCAGTTAGAAAGGCAAGCATGACATATTGGTCACTTTTTTACCTGGGTCATTTCTTATCAACATAGAGATAAATTGGTTGATAAATTGAGAGGTTCCACTCAGTGAATTATTTTTTTGACAGAATTTATCCAAGCAATTCATTGACATAAATTCAAAGATCTGTCTTTATAAAAGTGCCAGCATTCTCAGTATTTCTGGTATTAATAAAATCATATTTTTCTCTACCCCCAAAACTGCCTTTCTCTGTGAATGTCAAATAACAAATGTAGCAGGCATATTATTATTCACCTGGACAATATCTTTTTGAATTAAAGATGGTTATTTTCCATTCTTCCCATCAAATAACAATTTATGTTAGACTTCTTGTTGAATTTCCCTTTCCAAAGCACTAAAATTGCACTTTGAGGACTAATTGAGTGTGTTAAAAAAAAAATGCTATTTACTTATGAAGCCTTTGGAAATAAGGCATATGGGTAAAGTAAGCTAAAACTAAAGTCTTCTTCCCTGCCTCCTCTGTCCTTGCCCAGCCCCAAAATCCCCACTCCTGCAAAACAAATATTAACAAGTTCAAAATACCTGAGCCATGTGTATGATTCTTGTCCTAGTTTGGGTTACTCTAAACGCAGAACCTCAGATAAAGATTAGAGTGAAAATGGAAGGTGAAGGAGACAGTGATATGGATTAGGAAGACAAGAAAGAGACAGCAGCCAACAAAGCATAAATCTCTAAGCCCAGTGTAGGCAATCCTGGTGGAGCAACTCTGAGAATCAGCATGGAACACACACCTCCCAAGGGACTGGCTCAAACTGATATAACATAATAAACAGACTGGTAGTTTAAACATCACACATTTATTTTTTGCAGTTCTGGAGGCTAGGAAGTCCAATGTCAAGGTTCAGGCAGGGTTCAGTTTCTGGTGAGAGCTGTCTTCCTGGCTTGCAAATGACTACTCTGTCCTCACATGGCCTTTCGTCTGAGCACAAGCTGACAGAGATCTCTGGTGTCGTTTCCTCCTTCTATAAGAGCACAGTTCTATCACATTAAGTCCCCACACTTACAACCTCACTTAACTTCTATCACCTCCTCACAGGTCTCATCTCCAAATACAGTCACTTTGGAAATTAAGGCTTCAACATCATGAATTTTGAAAGGACACAAACATGTGGTCCATAACAGGATCTGAAGTATTTGCACACATATTCCCATCACTCTGGTACTTTTGGACTACTGCATGGGTGAACGAAGGGGCCCTCTGATAGAGATGTACATATTCTAGAAGTGGGGCAGGTATACACTGAGTGATAAAGATAAGGGAATGTGAGTGAGACATAAACAGCAACTGCTTTACTTCTTTAATTAATGTTTTCTGAATAGCTTCCTCTAAGTTACCCATTTAAATGAACCTAGCTGTGTAGCTAGGAACTCAGAAATTCTGCCTTCACTTCAAATCACCAATGGAAATGTGTAACAAGGATCAGTTTTTACTGAATTAGTTTATTTTATGCTCTTATTTTTCTTAATTATTTGTGCTTTCTTCCTATTGTGTCAAAATGAGACAACATGGACCCTAGAATTGAGAATCAGTTCCAAATTTTGATTTCTTTATGAGAAAATAAGAAATTGTTTTCATTTACCTGTATTTTCAAAGTGCATCTTAATTTTCACTGCACCTTTATTGCTCTCTGTATTGAATTTCCCAACACTAAAATCAAAACTGTCATTTTGGGCCCTATACCTCAGTATCTTGTTCTTGCATAATATGATCCTTTGTAGTTATGGTTGTTTAGAAATTTTTTTTTTAACTCACAGGGAGAAATGGTAAGTTAACAATATAAATTTATTTGTGCTCCTTCCTGAGACCACACTAAAATAATAGTGATTTTTATATATAGAAGAACACTATTTTTATATCAATGTATGTGTGTGTATGTATATAAACACTTATATATTCACAACATAAATAAAAAAATTAGGGGCATTAGCAAAGGAGATATTTCTAGAAGTTTCTGAATGATAAAAGGTAGATAGAGGAGTAGCTATGATTGTCATGGGAAACTGGAAACAAAAGGTTAAATTGCACAGAGGAGTTTGCCTCACACATGGAAGGCAATGACAACAAGAGGGGGATCATTTTTTAATGCAGAAGCTGATTGAGTTTCAGGATTCATAGGGAGCTGATGGGAAACATACTTGGATAGAAAGTTTAGATGAAGTTAAGCATATATTTCTTGGTTATAATGCAATGAAACAAACAAAGTAGAATTAAAAATGATAGAATCATGGATGTGATCACTGCTCTGCATGACCCATATTCATATAATCAAATTAATGTCAGCATTCTATTGACATACCACTTTTAGAATTCACCTGTAGACATGGAAGTGAAAACATACTTATGATTATACAGAATGCAAGTGTCAACAAACCGGAGAGGACAGGATTTCAGAGGTGGGAAATTGGGAAAACCACCAGGAGTGGAGGGATGCTGGTATCCTCATTTCACAGAGTGGGGAATGGAACGACTCCATCTGTGTTGACAGAAAAGGATAAATGTGTTAGGAATTTATTAAGAAATACATTATTTAGGGCTTCCCTGGTGGCGCAGTGGTTGAGAGTCCGCCTGCCGATGCAGGGGACGTCGGTTCATGCCCCAGTTCGGGAAGATCCCACATGCCGCAGAATGGTTGCGCCCGTGAACCATGGCCACTGAGCCTGCGCATTCAGAGCCTGTGCTCTGCAACGGGAGAGGCCACAACAGTGAGAGGTCTGCGTACTGCAAAAAACAAACAAACAAACAAAAAACAAACAAAAAAGATATACATTCTTTAATACAATTCCATAATATCATATCTATTAATTCCAAAATCTTAAAAGCTCTGAAAATCAGAAGTTTGCTTTCCTCTAAATCAACTGGCTGCAAAATTTTACTTGATCTTAACTCACTTGGTGATATATCCAAAATAACATGAACCTATTTACAGCTTTTCTTTGTCACATTTATTAAGAAGGGCTATACTTTTTGCTATAGAAATATTAAAAGTTTTAATTGCAGGGATTGCTCCAAACTCTGCAAGGAGGGTCATATAATATATAATACCTATACAGTAACAATTTTCTTAAATAGGAAAGGTTATGAATTCCAGAATGCATATGACCCCAAAGGTTTTGAATGAGGTGATGTACAGGTATAAAATAATAAGGATTTATATGGGAAAAACAAATGCCAAATTTAAGACATGGTTACCTTTGAGGGGGAAGAAAGGGAGAATGTTATTGTAGGGTTTATATAGAAGACCTCAATGTATTGTCAATATTTTATTTCTTAAGCTGGCTAGTAGTTGTATATGTATTTGTTATACTAATTTGTAGTCTCTTTTCCATATCTTTAAACTTCATAATGATAAAAAAAAAGTAGCCAAAAGAGAAATTAAAATAGTGATATAGCTATATTGGAAGTGCATGAAAAGAGTAAATGAGAAGGTGGTTTAAATGTGCTAAATCTTTTTTGGTCATAGCAGGAAGACCATAGAAAATGAATACATTTTCATAAATCAAAAAGCAGCTCCAATGAAATCCCTATCAAATTACCAATGGCATTTTTTACAGAACTAGAACAAAAAATCTTAAAATTTTATGGAGACAAAAAAGACCCCGAATAGCCAAAGAAATCTTGTATGAAAAAAAACGGAGCTGGAGGAATCAGACTCCCTGACTTCAGACTATACTACAAAGCTACAGTAATCAAGACAATATGGTACTGGCACAAAAACAGAAACATAGATCAATGGAACAAGATAGAAAGCCCAGAGATAAACCCATGCACCTATGATCAACTAATCTATGACAAAGGAGGCAAGGATATACAATGGAGAAAAGACATTCTCTTCAATAAGTGGTGCTGGGAAAACTGGACAGCTACATGTAAAAGAATGAAATTAGAACACTCCCTAAAATTATACACAAAAATAAACTCAAAATGGATTAGACCTAAATGTAAGACTGGACACTATAAAACTCTTAGAGGAAAACATAGGAAGAACACTCTTTGACATAAATCACAGCAAGATCCTTTTTGATCCACCTCCTAGAATAATGGAAATAAAAACAAAAATAAACAAATGGGACCTAATGAAACTTCAAATCTTTTGTACAGCAAAGGAAACCATAAACAAGACGAAAAAACAACCCTCAGAATGGGAGAAAATTTTTGCGAATGAATCGACAGACAAAGGATTAATCTCTAAAATATATAAACAGCTCATGCAGCTCAATATTAAAGAAACAAACAACCCAATCCAAAAATGGGCCGAAGACCTAAATAGACATTTCTCCAAAGGAGACATACAGATGGCCAAGAAGCACATGAAGAGCTGCTCAACATCACTAATTATTACAGAAATGCAAATCAAAACTACAATGAGGTATCACCTCACACCAGTTAGAATGGACATCACCAGAAAATCTACAAACAACAAATGCTAGAGAGGGTGTGGAGAAAAGGGAATCCTCTTGCACTGTTGGTGGGAATGTAAATTGATACAGTCACTTTGGAGAACAGTATGGAGGTTCCTTAAAAAACTAAAAAAAGGAATTACCATATGACCCAGCAATCCCACTACGGGGCATATACCCAGAGAAAACCATAATTCAAAAAGATGCATGCACCCCAATGTTCATTGTAGCACTATTTACAATAGCCAGGTCATGGAAGCAACCTAAATGCCCATTGACAGACAAGTGGATAAAGAAGATGTGGTACATATATACAATGGAATATTACTCAGCCATAAAAAGGAACGATATTGGGTCATTTGTGGAGACGTGGATGGATCTAGAGCCTGTCATACAGAGTGAAGTCAGTCGGAAAAAGAAAAACAAATATCTCATATTAACGCATATATGTGGAACCTAGAAAAATGGTACAGATGAACCGGTTTTCAGAGCAGAAATTGAGACACAGATGTAGAGAACAAATGTATGGACACCAAGGGAGGAAAGCAGCTGGGGGGTGGGGGTAGAGGTGTGTTGAATTGGGCGATTAGGATTGACATGTATACACTGATGTGTATAAAACTGATGACTAATAAGAACCTGCTGTATAAAAAATCAAATTAAATTAAATTAAAAAATAAAAGCAGCTGTACATGCATATTATTTAGAGATATGGAGGTAACTAATATAATAAACAACAAAAATAAGATAGAAGTCATTGCCTTGGACTCCCTGGTGGCACAGAGGTTGAGAATCCACCTGCAAATGCAGGGGACCCAGGTTTGAGCCCTGATCCAGGAAGATCCCACATGCCGTGGAGCAACTAAGCCCGAGCACCACAACTACTGAGCTGCACTCTAGAGCCCACGAGTCACAACTACGGAGCCTACGTGACACAACTACTGAAGCTCACGCACCTAGAGCCCATGCTCCACAAGAAAAGCCACTGCAATGAGAAGCCCATGCACCACAATGAAGAGTAGCCCCTGCTCACTGCAACTAGAGAAAGCCCGCGTGCAGCAACGAAGACCCAACAATGAAGACCCAATGCAGCCAAAAATAAATAATTAAATTAATAAATTAAAAAAAAAGAAGTCATTGCCTTTAGGAAATGGGAGTGGGACTGGGGCAGAGTGCTGTTGCTTTTAAACATGTCCATATATTACTTTGATGGTAACTTTAAAAATCAATGAACATTGATACATTTTAAAGAGATTATATGGACGAATAACATCAGTTTTTGTTTTTATAAGACACAATTTCTGCTCTTTTATAATAAAGTGGTGTCTATTAGAGGGTTATTGTGATTTAAGAAAAATTATTATAAGAATAAAATGGAGTAGTGAATGTGAAATTGCTGTGTAACCTGTAAATCATTATATATGTAGATGTACATACATGTATATAATAGCGAATAAGAGTACTTGCAGGGCTTTCTTGGTGGTGCAGTGGTTGAGAGTTCTGCCTGCCGATGCAGGGGACACGGGTTCGTGCCCTGGTCCGGGAAAACCCCACATGTCGCGGAGCAGCTGGCCCCGTGAGCCATGGCCGCTGAGCCTGCGCGTCCGGAGCCTGTGCTCCGCAATGGGAGGACACAACAGTTAGAGGCCCACATACCGAAAAAAAAAAAAAAAAAAAAAAAAAGAGTACTTGCAAATAAAATACAAATTCCTCCTATTTAATAAAACATAAGCTCTTTTAATGTAGAAGCACTCTTTAATATACTACATGAAACTTATATAATCTTGGTTACCACTAAACATTACTAAAAATACATATAAATATTACCACAGAGTCTTTTGGTGGTGGATACATCTTTCCGATTGTTGTCATTGTTGTTCTCCTTTTCCTTAATCATTAAGAATTGTCAAACTTCTTCCAAACCATCACTTCCAGGGCTTGCTACCTTCTCACTCATAAAATCTTCAGCAGAATTAACATTAATTTTAACTTTACATTTCAGGGACCCTCTATGTTATGATTTCAAAAATATATAAAAACAAAATTAGGCATTGTACCATTCTGCATTGTCTCCCAAGGGACAATGCCTCCTTTATGGCTCAGTGCTTGATATATCATTGACCTGGAATACCTCTATTTCCCTCTACTACTTCTTAACCAAAAGCTCCAAGGCCCAGATCAAATGCCTTGATCACTCTAAGGAATTTGTTTAGAGGTTTGTTCTAATTTGAAACAAAGAGAAGAAAACCTTACTTGGTCTTTGAGGTCCATGCCCAAAAATACCCACAGGTGTTAGAGGACAATTATAATATATCACTTATTGGCTCACTCATTCATTCATTCAGTCAGTCAAAAAATATCTCAGAGCAACTACTTTGTGCCAGAAGTAACAATATTTCACTTTCCATGTTTCTAAAAGAAAGAATATGCCTCACTGTAGAAAAAGCCAAATCCTATTACTAGGGTCAAATCATAGATTCATAAAAATAGTAAATATCTTAGCTTCAGAATTTTAGCTATGATCTAACAGAAGATGAGAAGCAGTGCATTGAGACTAAAGACCACAGACACAGAAAAAAGGAAGATGAGGTTGCATTTTGACCATAGAGCATAGACTTGACCTTCCTGATCAATTCTTTACCTTTCTGGAGATTTTTAAAATTATGGGCAAAACATGAAAATTATCCTCTTAACAAACTTTTAATTGTACAATACTGTACTGTTGACTATAGGCACAATGTTGTACAGCAGATCTCTAGAATTTAATCATCTTGCTTCACTGAAACTTTATACCTTTTGAATATTCATGTTCTCGTAGATCTTTGAGCTCAAGCACAAGTTTATAGTATCAAAAAGGTTAAGTATTGGGCTTCCCTGGTGGCGCAGTGCTTGAGAGTCCGCCTGCTGATGCAGGAGACGCGGGTTCGTGCCCCGTTTCGGGAGGATCCCACGTGCCGCGGAGCGGCTGGGCCCGTGAGCCATGGCCGCTGAGCCTGCGCGTCCGGAGCCTGTGCTCCGCAAATGGGAGAGGCCACAACAGTGAGAGGCCCGCATAACGCAAGGAAAAAAAAAAAAAAAAAGGTTAAGTATTAAAAACAAATAGCTTTCTGGAAATATTTCTTCTGAGTAATCACATTCAGTATTAGTTGTGAACATCATAGAAAATACATTTATTTTCATCTATGAATTATACAATGGCTAGTACTACCTTGGTTTTCTCTGTATCTCTTACAGTATTTGCTTGGGAACATGACACTATTAGGTCCTCATTT
>NW_006795410.1:144336-152146 GCF_000442215.2 Lipotes vexillifer
CTTTCCCTAATGGAAGGAGAAAAGAGAAATAAAATTTTCCTCTTCTGTGTTTTGAGGTCCACATCCCAAACCTAGCTCAGTTTCCTATAATTATCCATTGAAACAAGAATACTGGTGAAGATTTCAAGTTACTATTAATAATTTTAAATAATCTGATTAAGAGAAATGGGTTTTGGGGGGCGTGGTCATTTTAATTCAGCTTTCTCTTTCCTCTTTTATTTTTGTTTCTCTTCCAGTTTTATTGAGATTTAATTAACACACAGAAGTATAAGTTTAAAGTATACAGCATAATGATTTAACTTACATATGTTGACTGAAAAAAAATGCACAACGTGAAAGTTGTGAGTTAAATTTTATTTGTGGCAAAATGAGTACTACAGCCCGGGAGACAGCACTTCAGATAGCTCCAAAGAGGTAGTGGGGGAGGGTCAGTATGTATGTGATATTGGTGAAAGGGGAGTACATGCAATCAAGCACATATTTTTTGCAGAAGTTTGCTGCTAGTTTTGGGAAGGTTACTGCTAGTCACGGGGAGCAGACATCACCATGAAAGATTTTAGCGCTTTTCTAGATACGAAGAGACGCAAGAATTGGGCTCATAAAACAGTCTCCTGAAAATATCTACCTATCTGAAAACCTGTTCTGCCAGTAATTTAATCCTTGTAGAGATGGATGGCAAGTGCCAATATCAAGTGTCAATTTGTAGGTGACACATACATCATGAAATAATTACCAGAATAGTTGACATCCATCATCTCATATAGATACAAAATTAAAGAAACAGAAAAAAATTTTCCTGTGATAAGATTCACTCTCAAGAATTTTCATGTATAATATACAGCAGTATTAATTATATTTATCATGTTGTATATTACATCCTTAGTACTTATTTGTCTTATAACTGGAAATTTGTACATTTTGACTGACTTCATCCACTTCCCCTCTCCCCTCTCTTTTCTCTTTGAACATTTTGTCTTTGACCTTTCTCCTCAATATTTAAAGAATGACAATAATAGTCTGGCTCTTTAATGAATAAGTGTGAGTAAATTAATTTATTTATTTTCATGATTAAGAAATAAAAGACTAAGCAGATCCTTCGGTCTAGTTCATCTTTGTAAATGCCTTAATTTTAGGCATGTGAACACAAAAATATACTAAGTCTTCACATTTCCATAGATAGATGATAGATTGATAGACAGATACAGAGATAGATAGATAGATAAACAGACATAGGAAGGAAGGAAAAGATGAGGAAGGAAGGAAGGGCAGAAGATACTAATAACCATCATTCAATCATCCTACCAATTCCATCGTTCCTTACTTAAATTTTAGTACCTAATTGTCCCCATGTTTCAGTCTTCTGAGTGTTTTCAAGCAATTCTTAAATTATTTCTCATTTTTCTCCCTATTTTGTCTATCTTGACTACAGGACTATTATCTAACTCCAACTTTCTCCTGGTTATGTATCACAGCACTCACCTTTGCAGTCCTACCTTTTGAATAGAGCCATATCCTTTTCTAACATAACTAATCTAGAGAAATTTCACTTTTTATAATAATTTTTAAATCTCACTGCCTACATATCTTATTATTAAGGAACACTTAAAATAATTACTTTAATGCAAGACGCTATATAAAAGAAAACCTCATGATAACTATATATCTGTAACTACATATTAAATTTACTTATATATGTACAGTGTTATATAATCACCAAAGTGTACAAAGTGCAGATACATGATCATGTAGCATCTGATGGCTGCCCTTATGCTGAAAAGAGTGTTTTCAGAAATAATTTCCTGCCACATTCCTGACTGTATTTGCAGGCTGAGTTGATCCCCTTCCCTGCTGTTCTCTGATCTGCCCCTGGGTTACTAACAGCCCCAACAGACAGACTGGCTCGTGCTACCTGCTGCTCAGACACAGATTAACTCACTACCAGCCATATGGGCTAGCGACTTCAAAAATTCCTCTCTTTTGCTTTGGGCTCTTGGGAAAGTTAATGGATAGTTTTCTGGTGGAGAGAAAAACAACCTGGTGGTGTGCAGGCTGGGCAGTAATCACCTGCACCTGACACAACTGGCACCTCCATCTGCCTTTCGGCCGCTATTTGTGTGAAGGGAATGGATTACTGCCTTTGGTGCTACTCCCGTGTGTCAGCCACTGCCATTTGCCTCAATTAGAAAGTCAAATGATTAAACACCTAATTCATAGTTATATTATTTGCAAAGATTACTCAATGCATCCATTGTTAAAGGGGGTCTCAAAATATTTCTAGAGTTAAAAAATATATAAATTATTTTGATCTATTTTGGCAAGCGTATTCAAACAAAGATGCTTATTTTTAAACGTAGTAAATAAATGCTCTAACAAATAATGTATGGAAGTTGAAAGATCATAGTCTCTAAGTTTTCTGATTTGGGTTCATTGTGACTTAGTTCCCTTTCCATGCCTTATTTCCCTCTGAAATATCTAAATTTGTGAAAGTATGTTGTAAACTGTACCAAAGCATAATTATAAAATACCTTTGTTTAATCATAAAATACAGTTGCTAAGTATTGCCTTTCTGGAAATCAAAAGCAGAGGCTATCAAGGAAACTTTATTCTAAATATCAAAAGTATTAAATATTTTTCATTAGCAAGAAATCAATAATATGATCATAATATTAACAAATCCAAGTGTTTAGCATTGCATCATTCCTCAGTTCATCTTGATCCCTGTTCCCCCCAAAATAGCCTTTTATTGGTTTTACAGATAGAATGATATAAATAATTAAATTATTTCTAATGGATCTTTCCTTCATTAAATCTCTGATTTCTTAGACTTAGAATCCCCTGAAGGAATCTTTTTAAATGAATAAAAATTCTGTTCTATTAATAAAATAATCTAACAGCTTAAATAGTTTTGCAAGGAAATATGATACATAAAAAAATGTGCTTTCAATTTTTTTTTCTCAAGTTTTATTTTATTTGAATTTGCTGGTTATTAAGGCTTTGTGGAAGTAACATTAATATTAATTTGTTATTTATTTCCATAGGTAAAAATAATATCAAAACATTTTTATTTGTATATAATTTTTTCTATAGTATGTGTTGTGTAATGTTTATTTGATTGTATACATATGTGTGTACACATGTGTATGTGTGTCTTTAACAATATACCTTTGGCCAAGTTCATAGTACTTTAAAAAACTGGTATATACTCAAAATAAATCATGCATTCTTTCGAATGGAATTGTATTTTACTATTCTTCCTACTCTTTATTTTTAAATATTTTAAAAAGTTGGGGTATACATCTTAATTAACTTTTTATACCACTGTCTATCAGAATTTCACATTATTAATTACAATATAAATTTTTATTATTATATGATTGAATGGGAGAAACTAAAAATAAAGGAGAATTTTGTGTTCTCTTCCTATTAAAATACGACAAGTTATTACACTTGCTTGGTGCATTACAAATTAGAACAAGTGAATAAATTGGTGAGAGAATAAATGAACTGTAAATGCTTACGAAGGACAGAGCATAGCTAATATTTTGAACAGTAACCCCAGCTAAAATTTATTGGGTCCAGTATTTATTTTAAACTATACATAATATTTCCACTAAATTGAAAGAAGATTTGGGACAAAAGTTGAAATTGGTCATTGACTATATATTATTTTTAAGCAATCTTAATATTCAAAAACAGTCCACAACTTCTTGTTGGACAGGATTGAATGCATGCATTCTTCTCTGCTCCTCCCTAATAAACACAACTAGAAATAATGTAAGAAGCTACCAAAGGAGAATGCTGAAAGGTGGTAAGAGGAAAGCCAAATAATTTGGTACCCCAGGACTGGTGGAGCAACTTAATGAGATGAATGTTTATGACTGCCCCTGACACACACACATATGCTGGAAGTGGACCCAGAAGTTTCCCAACCCCCATCAAGCAACAGAAGGCAGCTCAAGTTGGCTCATTCATTTCCCTAATTGAACAGGGGTTCAAATAAAAATTATAAGTACATGATACTCAAGACAATGACATTTAAAAGTAAGAAAGGTAAAAAGAAGTGGATGCAAAATTTCTACACTTCATCTGAAGTGGTAAAATGTTGGTACCAGTAGATTATTATAAGTCACATATGTATACTTTTATACCCAGAGCAGCCAATACAAAAACTATATAAAGAAACACATTCAAATACACTATCACATATAAATGGAGAAAATCCAGCTAAAATTTGGTTGAGCTGGGATTGGAACCTAGGTAATCTAGCTTCAGAGCTGTGCTCTTGACTTCTGTGCTACATTTTCTCTCAGTAGTTAGACACCACATATCTGTAGAAATGAGTAAAATAGCTAATACTATTGTCCACAAATCAGACACAAAATTAAATCATTTTCACACATTAGTTTACTTAATTCAAACAATCCTCCCATAGGACAGTTATATTTATCCCCATTTTACAAGTGAAAAATTGGAGCATTTAGAATTTACTTGCCCATATTGATGCTGAAAACTCGATCTCTGTGCACTGGTGATGAATTGAATCATGAAGACAGAGTTTTGGGTGAAGCAGAAAAGAATAGCTTTATTGCTTTGCCAGGCAAAGGGGGCCACAGGGGCTAATGCCCTTCAAAAACTGTGTGTCTCAACCAGAGGGAATTTGGCGATAAATTTTAGAGCAGTTGTTCAAGGGCAGGGTTGCTGATAAGGATCAGGGTGTGTACAGTGCCTGCATTCCTTTAATCTGTCCTCAGGCAATCTCCTGATAAGCTTCTGTGGTAACTCAGGTGGTCTCCTAATCTTCTTTGAAGAATGTTTCATCAAGGAGTTAGCATCTTCCATTTGTTGGGGGTTTAGTTCTGCAGAAGAACTCAAAGACATTATGTGTATCCCTTGAGGTGGAACCAGGACTCTGCCCCAAGGCTGCACTATTGTTTCTTGACTCCTCCTCCCTTGTCTCTGCATCCCCTCCTTTCCCTTATTAGCAACTGTTTGAACCTGCCCTTTGGAACACAGGGAAGGTCATGGAGGCTGGAGTCTATTTCCTACAAACATGAAATGGGGGTTACCGACTTCCATGCCCAACAGGGTCCTGCTTGATTTCAGTATTGACACAACAATTAAATAGAAGAATCATGGATTTTAACTCAGTTTGATTCTAGTGTTCACATACTTACCTACTGTGCATGTTGCCTCCCGAACAGGGACTATTTTTGGTAAGAAAGCATATCTAAAACAAACATGGCTGTCACCTATTCTCCTGTTTGGGTTTTGTAATGGTTAATTTTATGTGTCAACTTCACTGGTCTAAGGAGATACCCAGATAGCTTGTAAAACGTTATTTCTGGGTATGTCTGTGAAGGTGTCTTCCAAAGAGATTAGGATTTGAATCAGTAGACTGAGTAAAGAAGACCCCCCTCACCAATGTGGGTGGGCATCACCCATTGAGGGCCTGAATAAAACAAAAAGGCAGAAAAAGGACAAGTTCACCCTCTGTTTGAACCTAGACACCCATCTTCTGCCTTCAGATTCAGGCTTTTGTACTCAGATCCAGACACCAAGACCACCTCCCCCACCCACTGACTCATTTTCAGACTCAAACTAAACTACACCACTGGCTTTCCTGGTTCATCAGTTTGTAGATGGCAGATCATGGGGTTTCCCAGCATCCATAACCATGTGAATCAACTGCTGTAATAAAATACTTCTCTCACTCTCTCTCTCCACACACACACACACACACACACACACACACACACACACACACATATATCCTATTGTTTCTGTTTCTTAGGAGAACTCTAATACAAGCTTATAATTACTCAGAAGCTGGAATGAAAGAGCAACATATTAATTCTAAGAAAAGCAAAGTGAGTTTATTAGGAATTCAGTTTTTGTTTCATGTCTAAACATTATTATTAACCTACCAATTGAACTTGGTCAGCTGTCTATTGGCTCTCAAGGTATTTTTACTTTGGCTTATTGACTAATTCTTTAGGTTAAAAAAATTTGCATTTTCTGATTTAAATGAGAAACCCAGATCATTTTCTCTTTGGAAATCTTTTGTTGCTTTCCAGCAGATTCGAAAACAGCTTGCTAAAAAGCTGACTACCCTAACAGTTTACTCTGGAACACACTGTTGTTAGCTGCTTAAACTATCTCACCTGTGCCCTTTATGCCTCTTTTGTGCATGGACCTTCATGAAATTAGATCACAAGGTCTTAGTGGTATCCCAAGATTGACTCCATTCTTGTGTGCCAAAAGGACAAGCCAGATAACAAAAAGAGTATTTGAGTTTTTGCTCTTAAAGTATTCAAAAAGATTCAATACTAGTGTGTGAACAACTTAATAAGAAAGTTAAATGTTTTTATTTGGTTAAAATACAGTTATCTATTTTAGTCCATCTTTGTTGTGACAAAAGAACTCAAGTAAATATAGCCTGAATTTGAGCTTCATGCATTTACATAGGAAGCTATGGATGTAAGGAGGGAAGAAAGACCACATAAAATCCATAATACAAGACATTTATGACTTAAAGAACATGTTGTTAAGAGGTTGAAATCCTATAACATTTTTAAGAGGAGAGAGCTGCTCAGATTAACAATAATTAAAATACAGCAAAATTGTGAGGTATAAATCTCTCATCACCTTTTATAACCTTGTATTATAAAACATTTTCAATCACAGTCAACAGCCAAAAAAACACTTCAATGAAAGAATTTCACTGGTCAGCTCAGCTTGTGTTACTAGACAAGTCAGCTGGTAGTGTCCATGAACAGGTGTGGCTTGCTATCTGGGTCTCCAGTTAGGTGAGGCCACTGCCTATGCTCTGAAGTCAGGACTGACTAGGCTCCAAATTCAAGTGAGGCTGCTGCATGAGCTCCCTGATCAGGTGGAGCTGCTGGCTATGCTCTGTGGTCAGATGGAGCCACTCACTATGCTCTGCAATCACTTCTGGTCAGTCAAGATCACAGGCTGCGTTCCCTTGCAGGGTGGTGTCACTGGTTGGTTGCTATTGGGCAGGGCTATGGACTGGCCTCCACAGTTGCTCCTGGGCGGGGATTGGGGGCGTGGAGGTGGGATGTCAGGTTATGCTCCATAACCAGATAGTGCTGCTGGATGGACTCTGTGTTCAGGTGGGACTGAAGGTAGAGCTTCATGTGGCTTCAGGCTGTTCTCTGCTATTAGGTGGAGCTGCAGGCTATGCCCTGTAGCTGGGTGGAGTCACAAGCTGGGCTTCTTAATTACAGTAGACCTCTGACTGTGCTCCACTATTGTGCAAGGTCACTGGCTGTGCTCTCTGGTAGAGAAGGGTCTCCAGTTGTGTCCCCCAGCTGTATCACACAGAGACTATGCTCTGTGAGTGGAGTCACTGGCTGGGCTTCTTGCCTAGGAGAGGCCACAGGCTGTGCTCAGCAACCAGTCAAGGTCATAGGCTGGGTTTTGCTACAGCGCAATATCATCAGCTGGGCTATGAGGCTACCCAGTATCGCTGTCCAAGCCTCCTGGTTATGCAGGGCCAGAGGCTATATTTAACCGTTGGGCAGGGCTGCTGGCTTGGCTCTTGGTCCAAGTGGAGCTTTAGGATGGGCTCTGGGGCTACCTGGGTTCTCTAGCCAGGTTTCCTGGTTAGGTGGGACTGAAGGCTATTCTCAGCAGTTGGACAGGACTGTGAATTGCTTCCCTGCCCAGGCGAACCATTAGAACAAGCTCCACGTCTGGGGGCTCAAATCAGGAAGAACTGCCAATTTTGCTCCCTGGCCAGATGTGCTCACTGGCTGGACTCTGCAGATAGGAGCCACTGCCGCAAGCA
>NW_006795410.1:152177-189677 GCF_000442215.2 Lipotes vexillifer
CAGGAATGCAGTGAGTCAAGATCTGAGCCCTGATTGGGATTGACATATATACACTAATATGTATAAAATGGATAGCTAATAAGAACTTGCTTTTTAAAAATTAAATAAAATAAAATTCAAAAAATTCCAAAAAATAATACAAAATTAAAAAAAATATGTATATATATCTGAGCCCTGATTGCTCTAAGACCCATCTCCCTTCTTCATCTCTATCTGATCCCCAGTTTTCAAACTTGCAGATTCCCCCAGTAGTTCCCATGAGACCTGAGTGGGCTCCCCAAGAAGCATCCCACAATACTGGGGGAGTTGGATGTACACACTGGGCTCTCTTTTTGCCACTGGAGAAACTATAGGCTTAGGCGGGCCTTCTTGGTGCTGTGCTGTGCCAGCTAGGGGAATGAGTAATGCAGTCAGAGTATAACCACTTCTCTTATGCTTCTAATGTAGTCCTTCTCAGTCTCTGTGGTCCAGGGGGAGGACTTCAGCCTCATCTCCAAGTTCTGGAATTTTCACAGTGGTGTATTATCTATGAATAGTTGCTAGTTTGTCTTCTTGTGAGAGGGACTGAAGTCAACAATGACCCATGTTGCTGTCTTGATGATGTTACTCATCTCCCTGGAATTTAAGTATGAATCATTTATATGAAGCACTTCAGTTTCACAAGGCTCTTCTCTAAAGCACGATTATGAAAAATGAATAATAGGTGCCTGGGTGTTGCTTCCTTGCTATTGATTTCCATTGGGTACTTGGTACTGATGAGTCTGTGAAGTAGGGAAGTATACTGTTTGTGTTGCGGTCCGGGAGCCACACGCCTGGAGTCAAGTTCCCCGGTAAATGAGACCCGTGTCCCACCCAAGGACACCCGAGAATCACCAACACCAAGTAGAAAGATTAGCAAAGGATTTATACAAGTACAAGTATAGAAGCTTACACAAACTGTCCGGACACTGTCCCACTCGGAGAGAAGTGAGTGAGACCCCGACTAACAGTCGGGCGAGGCTTTTATACCCTTCACAGGGCGGGAAGTCCCCAAGGCGGGAGGGAGTTGTTTAATTTTGAATCAGCCAATCAGGAACCCACTTCTTCCCGCCCCAAGCAAGCAAGCAAGTTTCTTACAGAAGCCAAAATGTGCTGTTAGCCCTGAAGCTGTTCTTCCGTTTCTTTCGTCACATTTGGATGCCCTTCTATCACTAAATATGGCACTGATTTTAGGAACAAGAAAAATGTCTACAATTCTATCTTGAGTGAGATTGGCATCCCAAGAGGTAACATAGAGGGGAAAGGTGGATCAGTGTTTAGCTACGTCTTTTCTTGATTCAAGCAAGCATTCTTGTATAATCGTATAAAAAGTTTACCCAGAACTAGATACTAAAAATAAGTTAAATTGAAAGTTATGCTTGATTTCATTGTAATATTTAAATTACAGCCATTTCTGAATGGATTGCTAGCCACCACACAAGTTCCTTAATTTTACTGTATTAGAAAGTTCTTCAACTTTTTTTGTTGTTGTTGCGGGCCTCTCACTGCTGTGGCCTCTCCCGTTGTGGAGCACAGGCTCCGGACGCGCAGGCTCAGCGGCCATGGCTCACGGGCCCAGCCACCCCACGGCATGTGGGATCCTCCCGGACCGGGGCACGAACCCGCGTCCCCTGCAACGGCAGGCGGACTCCCAACCACTGCACCACCAGGGAAGCCCAGTTCTTCAATTTTTATCTAAACTTCTCCATACAATTATCTATCTATGGAATAATAGTAGAGTTCACATTCTTTTCAAATGCACATGACACATTCATCAGGATAAACAACAACAGAAAAGACAATACATTTCAAAGGACTCAAATTATATAGGGTATGTTCTCTGATCAAAATTTAATAAGATTAGAACCAACAAGAGAAAAATATTTGACAAAAATTCCCCAACTTTAGAAATTAAAATATGTAATATTTGGAATTGAATGAAAATGAAAACAACTAAGCAAAAAAAATAAATGTAGAAAACCAATCATCTAAGCTTCCACTTTAAACTGTTAGATGAAGAACTAACTAAACTCAAATTAAATAAAAGAAATAAATAGTAAAGATAAGAGCAGAAATTATTAAAACAATCTGTAAAAACAAAAAAGAAAAAGAATCAAATAAAAGCTGCATTTAAAAAAAAGTTATAAAAAATTGACATACTTCTAGGGAGACTGATAAGGAAAATAGAGAAGCTTAAAATACTAGAAATGACAGATGGATATCACCAAAGCACCTCAAACATGAAAAGGATAGCAAGACAATATTATGAACAATAGATTTGACAACTGCAATGGACTGAGTGTTTGTGTCTCTCAGAATTTATATGTTGAAATCCTTACCCCAAATGTGATGATATGAGGAGATGGACCTTGTAATAAGGTCATAAGGGTGGAGCCCTCATGAAAGGGGTTATTCCTTTTCTAAGAGGGACCACAGAGAGCTCTCTCACCCTCTTTTTCTACTGTGTGAGGATATAACGAGAAGACTACACTCTGCAACCATGTAGAGGTCCTCACCAGAACTCAACCATGCTGGCACTCTGATCTCAGACTCCCAGCCTCTAGATCTAGAAGAAATAAATTTATGTTGTTTATAAGTCATCCTGTCTATGATGCTTTGTTATAGCATTCTTAAATGACTAAGACAACAACTTAAGTGAAATGGACAAATTACTTAAAGATATATAGATAGATAGATAGATATAGATATACAGATATATAGATAACTTCAAAAGGGTTAGAAAACTTATATAGCTCAATTCAATTAAAGAAATTGGTTTGATAATAAAAAAATAGTTCGGGTCCAAATGGCATTATTGGTGAATCCTATTAGCCTTGTAGGGTAGACATAATACAAATCCTTTACAAATTCTTTTAGAAATTGGAAGAGTGGAAACTTCCCATGTCATCTTATGATATTAAAACAAAACAAAGACATTACTAGAAAAGAAAACTATAAAATAATACCTTGGAATGAATAAATAGTATAAGTGAGGTTTAACCCAAAAATGCATGATTGGTTTAACATTCAAAAATAAATCAGTGGGGCTTCCCTGGTGGCGTAGTGGTTGAGAGTCCGCCTGCCGATGCAGGGGACGCAGGTTCATGCCCTGGTCTGGGAAGATCTCACATGCCGCAGAGCGGCTGGGCCCATGAGCCATGGCTGCTGAGCCTGCGTGTCCGGAGCCTGTGCTCTGCAATGGGAGAGGCCACAACAGTGAGAGGCCCGTGTACTGCAAAAAAAAAAATAAAATCAATGTTATTTACCAGAATTGGTAATATTGACAGAATAAAGGGGGAAAACCATATACTTGTCTCAACATGTGCAAGTGTACTCTCACACATTTCTAGTGGGAACATAAAATTATACAACCACTTTGGGAAACAGCTTGGCAATTACTTATAAAGTTAGAAACACACATACCATATGATCCAGCAATTCCCTACCTAGATATTTACCCAAGACAAATGAAAAAATGTGTCCCTTCAAAGACCTATACAAAAATGTGTACAGCAGCTTTATTCATAATAGCCAAAAACTGGAAACAATCAAATGTCCAAAACCAAGTGAATGGCTAAATAAGTTGTAATATATACATAAAGGAATAGTACACAGCAGTAAAAATAAATGAGCTACTAATGAAACCAAGCAGGACCTTGTGGGGCTCCTGGGCACAAAAGCCTTTCTGTGTCCCCCATTTCTTGATTACAGGAAACAGGTTTCATTCAGCCTCCATGACCTTCCCTAAGTTCCAACAGGTGGGTTCAAACAGTTGCTAATTGTGAAGGGAGGGGACGCAGAGACAAGGGAGTAATAGTTAAGAAACAATAGTGTAGCCTTGGGGCAGGGTCCTGGTTCCCCCTCAAGGGATATACATAATATTGTCTTTGAGCTCTTTTGCAGATACAGAAACCCCCAGCACACAGGAGAAGTTAACTGTATGTTGCCCACAAACATGTAGACCCCAGACGGGTTGGAACCAGAAGGTTGACAATGCTGACTACCACTTACCTCACCACCAACCAATAAGAAGAATGTCCACGAGATGATCACACACTCTTTGAACCATTACTAGAAAATTCCTCACTACCTCCCCCAGGTCTGGACATACAGTTTTGAAGGCATTAGCCCCTGTGGCCCCCTTTGCCTGGCAAAGCAATAAAGCTATTCTTTTCTACTTCACCCAAAACTCTGTCTCCGAGAATTAATTCAGTGTCGGGGTACAGAGGCCAGATTCGGCTTCACTAATACATGGAACCACATGAATGAATCTCAAAGCATTATGCTGAGAAAAATAGCCAGACACAAAGAATGTATAGAGGATGATTCTATTTATATGTAATTCTAGAAAAGGTGAAATTAAGCTGTTGTTATCAAAAGCAGGTCAATGATTGTTATTGGTTTGTAGTGGGGTGGACTGACTTGCAAACAGCATGAAGAAATTGTTTAGGATGTTGGAAATATTACATACCTTGATTGTGATGGCTTTTACACCAAAGATGTTTATATTTTCCAAAACCTATCAAACTACACTTAAAATAGTGCTAGCTTATTTTATGCAAAGTTTATTTTAACAAAGATGATTTTAAAGAATAGCAACAACTAGAAATTTTTTGAGGACTCTTGGTGCCCAAAGCTGCACAGTCAAGGTTGTACATGGCTTCTCCCTTTCCACAGTGTAATAAAGCTCTTCTCATTCAGGTGCCAACCAGTCCACCCAGGGTGCTGAGCTCTTAATGAAACCAGAGGCTAAAAGGTGATCCCAAACCACACCACAACTGCTTACTCTGGAAAAAAGGCACCAATACCCCTCCAGAGGTAATCCTCTTAAGGATGTAAATTCGCAGGAAACATTTTTTGTGAAGTCCCTCCCCTGTTCAGACATTCCTGTAGTGTCTGCTTTTTTTCTCATTCTGAGGTTTTGTTTTGTTTTTAATCCTTCTCAGTATGATGATAGATTTATAGGCTGGTAGGGCGGGAAAGTAGGTAGATTAATGAATTAGTTCATTCAATACCTAACAAACTTTATCAAGCTCCAAACACTGTGTGGCCAAAGAGTAGTAAATGGACAAATGAGGCTCCTAAGAGATGAAAATAAATGCAAATTGGAGGGAGACCTGGTGCCCTATCTTAATATCACTCTTATTCAACTCTCTTTAAAATCAATTTGCAAAGGATAGTGGCCAAGGAAAGGAAAGGATTCTTTGTAAAGTATCAGTGTTCAAGTGAGAATATTTGCACTAGGAAGTGGTAATCTGGGCCATGTCAGAATTAGTGTAGTAGAAAGACAAAGGCTTATGGTTTAAGACAAACATGGTTTTGGGGGAAAGAAAAAATAATATTCCATCTACTCTTCTAGGTTCTTGGCTGAGACACCCCCCGCCCTATAACAGAAGACAGATTACCTGGAGAAAAACAAACAAAAGTTTAATGATATGTATACATCATGTACACTTGAGAGATACCTAGGAAAACTGAGTAACTCCTTGAAATGGCCCAAGCCACCACCTTAAATATCATCTCCAGCTAAAGACAAAAGATGTTGGTGGGGGGGAAGGCTAGTTTGGGGAGGTTACCAGGAAAACACAGTGAACAAGGGTAAGTTTTTTATGCAGATTTAAGCCAATGCCTTCTCCATTGATAAAAGTTTCTAAAGGTGACTAAAAGATATAGTCACTTTTCTCTTCCTGGTACAGAGAGGGAGACACCCTTTCAAATAGAGCTTACCCTTATAAATAAAGTTGTCTGTTACAAAAGAGTAATATCTTAATTTTCAGAGCTTCACCCATGTCTATTTTTTTTTTTTTTTTAATTAATCAGCCTAAAAGTATTCCTATGCCATAGAGGCATATGTTGAGGTGACAAATTCTACTTCCCTTCAGTTTCAGGTCAAGCTCTGGTTTTTATTAGCTTAATGAGTACCAATTTTTTTTTTTTTTTTTTGCCAAACTGCAATGTTTGTGGGATCTTAGTTCCCTGACCAGGGATTCAATCCATGCCATCGGCAGTGAAAGTGCAGAGTCTTAACCACTGGACCACCAGGGAATTCCCTAATGAGTACCAACATTTCACCAGATTGGAAAACAAATGTAAGTTGCTTTATGTCTTACTTTGCAAAGCTTGAAAAAAATGGAAAGGATTTACAAATCAACATTATGGGATTAGTCAATGTAAGCTGCATACTTGCATAATATATGTTTTATAATGCATAATACTCATACAAAATATTTTCATATTTTGCATAACTATTTACTATGAAACTTAGAAATGATTGATCCATAAAGAGCCAGAAAAAGAGACTGTGGTCAGGAGACCTCACAACAAATGAGATTTGTTGAGTAATTGCTCAACTTTCAATATTTTCTATTCTCTGCATCTTGAATTTTAATCAAGGCAGTTACAATGTGTGTCCAGCTAGATTTCCAATCTGCTATGTCTCAGTGACTTTTTTGTGTCTCTGCTTTTCTCCCCTTTTTAAACATGAATGCATGCATCATGATATAGTGATCAGTGGGGCAGTTTTGCCTATTTATTTCACAATTGTTCAACTCAAGAAGAACTCTATTTCAGGAACTGCACCCAAGGAGTAGATTCTCTGCCTTGACATGACTTAGGCTTTGAACTGATGCTGTAGAAGGATAAGAGCTTGGAGACGTCTTGAAGAGACATAGTTTATTTTTCATGTGAGATAAATGTAAATAACTTGTGTCCAGAGGGCATACTACGATGGTTTAAACATGTGTCCACAAATTATTTGATATTGCTCCTTTCAAAGGGTAAAGTTAGTCACCCTCCTCTTCAGCGCGAGCTGTATTTAGTGACTCATTTTTTACTAAAGCCTGTGGCAGAAGTGCCGGTGCAAGAGTGAGATCATAATAGACATTGTGAAGTCAGCTTCCCTCATGGATGACTCGCTGGGGGAAGTCAGCTACTGTATTATGAAAACACTCGAACTGCCCTATGAAGCAACCCATGTGGTAAAGAACTGAAACCTCTGGGCAAGAGCTAACAAGAAACTGAGAATTACTTCCCACAGCCTCATTAGTGAGCACTGAAACGGGTCTTGTAGTCCTAGTCAGAACTTCAGATAATTACAACAATGGCTGACGTGGTGTTAGCAACCTGTTAAGTGACCTCCAACCAAAAGGAACTTCTAAGTTCTTGACTCACAGAACAATGAGATAGTATTTGTTGTTTTAGTCCATTAAGTTTGGGGGCCATTTGTTATACCTTGTTACGTAACTAACATCACCATTCATAACTTATGGGGTGATTTTTTTTAAATAAATAAAATAAATTTATTAAAATAAAAGAAGTATAGTTTGGGCTTCCCTGGTGGCGCAGTGGTTGGGAGTCCGCCTGCCGATGCAGGGGACACGGGTTCGTACCCTGGTCCGGGAAGATCCCACATGCCGTGGAGCGGCTGGGCCCGTGAGCCATGGCCGCTGAGCCTGCGCGTCCGGAGCCTGTGCTCCGCAACGGGAGAGGCCACAACAGTGAGAGGCCCGCGTACCGCAAAAAAGAAAAAAAATAAAATAAAATAAAATAAAATAAAATAAAATAAAAGAAGTATAGTTTAACATATTCAACAAAACTACACTGGCACTTTTTTTTTTAACAACTTTATTGGAGTATAATTGCTTTACAATGTCGTGTTGTTTCTGCTGTATAACTAAGTGAATCAGCTATACATATGCATATATCCCCATATTCCCTCCCTGTGCGTCTCCCTCCCACCCTCTCTATCCCACCCCTCTAGGTGGTCACAAAGCACCAAGCTGATCTCCCTGTGCTATGCGGCTGCTTCCCACTAGCTACCTATTTTACATTTGATAGTATATATATGTCAATGCCACTCTCTCACTTCGTCCCAGCTTACCATTCCCCCTCCCCTTGTCCTCAAGTCCATTCTCTACTCTACATCTGCGTCTTTATTCCTGGCCTGCCCCTAGGTTCTTCAGAACCTTTTTTTTTTTTTTTAGATTCCATATATATGTGTTAGCATACAGTATTGGTTTTTCTCTTTCTGATTACTTCACTCTGTATGACAGACTCTAGGTCCATCCACCTCACTACAAATAATGCAGTTTCGTTTCTTTTCATGAATGAGTAATATTCCATTATATATGTGTGCCACATTTTCTTTATCCATTCATCTGTCGATGGGCACTTAGGTTGCTTCCATAATGGTGATGTTTTAATTTAGTAGCATTTAAAGTTTGAGGAGTTAATAGTTAAGAAGAAGAAGCAGGGAGAAAGAATACTCTTTCAGTGGCAAGCTTTAATGCATAATAAGTGTGAAAAAGTAATAAAAAGTAACCTCAATTAAATAGAATCAGGAGACAGAAGGGTGAGCTCTCATACCCTGCAACTATAGCAGACCCAAAAGGAAGAAGTCCTTGGTTGGCAAGGACTCAACCAATGAAAAGTCAACGACTCTTTGGTCACTATAGATCACCCAACTTCCCTTACCTCCGTATAAAAGATTTCTCCTTCCCTTGCTTTGAGGGGACTTGCTTGTGGCTCACCATGATTGCAGACCCTGAACTGCAATTCTCTGCTGATCTTGAATAAACCCATCTTTTCCTAGAAATATCTATTTTAGGTTAATATAAGTAAAATCTGTCAACAAGCAGGAAGTCATATTTTCCTAATTGGAGTTATTACTGAATTCATATCCATCTAGACACTCAAAGTTGTTTGAACTTCCTAAATGTAATCATGGAAAGGAATAGGTTTAAAGTCAGGTACCATATATACAATTAACAAATTAATAAAAATGTCACAAGGTTTTAAAGAGAATTTTTTTGCATATAATTTATCTTCAGCACATCCAGTTAAATCCAATGGTGTGATACACATTTTGAATTACTCTCTAACTCTCCATTTCAAATGGGAGATTTCCTTCTTTCCAGCCTGATTTTGATGTTGCAGGAAATTAAAGCAAAATGTTGAAATCTTTGACTTTCCTTAGAATGTATGTACTACCAACATCCAAAAGTCGTATCCAATTAAAAATAATGAAGAATAAGATAATAAACATGAAACAGAATGATGATACAGAAAAAAAGTAAGAACATTTTTATAAAGTTACAAAGCACCTATAATAGCCTTTATATGAACAATCTTTAATTACTGAGAGAAGAAGAAAAAAAAGAAAACATTTAAATAATATTCTTCTTGTTAGATATCAGAGGAAAGGTAAGATGTTTATCTTCAGAGATACATTTTTCCTGGAACCAAACACAAAATGTATCTAAGGATTTCTTGTATATGTGACAGCATGAATAATGGCTTCTTTGTACTGTGCAACATCTGGATCAAAAGAATAGGTTTTCTACAGACTATCTGTATAGGCTGAGGGAGCAACACTAAGTGATGAAACAGTAGAGGCATATATTCTGGGAATTGAGATCAAGAGACCTAGGCAGTTCAATTCCAATTCTAATCATTTTATATATAGAAATGAAACTTGGAGTCTACTGATATATTAGCATAGCTCTTTGTTCATCTGCCTGAAATATCTGGCATCTTACACAAACCCCTCCAAGTGTTGTATTGGTGATCAATTCACAACAGAATTATCTCTTATGTGACTGTTGTGCTGACAGTCTATGTGGCTGGCTGATGAGAGTTTGAGTCTATGAATTTATGGAAAATAAAATTATCACTCTCTTTTTTAAAAGCCAGCTTTGTATTTTCACACAGATGTAAAACGTTCTCTCGCTTTTCACAATTCAGTGATGCCACAATGGCATTTTAAGTTAGTTTAGAGCATAGGGATTATATTTAAACATATATTGAGCTCCGTGTGTGTGTGTGTGTGAACATGCACCCATGTGCATGTGTCTGTATTCCATATCCAGCTAACATATTATTCATCTTTTAAAGCTAAAACTCAGAATAGAATTTCCCCGTTGTGATTATTCAATTCAGGATATAAATTTATGAAAAAGAAAACTGTGAAGAATGGCTAACTAATTAGCAAATCAAGGTAAGTGGAAATAAGCACACATTCCTCCCCTGGACCTCATGGCTCATAGTCCTAGGGAAAAATCAGTGGATCCTCCAATAACAGTTTAGAAGAGACTCCTCCCACTCAGATTCTCTTATAAACTACACCCATACAGTCACACATGTATAGTCGTAATATCCAAGAGTCACCAGTAGTTAAATGCTTTTTATATGCCAAACACATTCCTAATAGTTTTATATGTATTTACCCATTTTATGTTTACCACTTTCCTATGTGGAAGATATTATTATTACCTGCATTTTTATCTATGAGGAAACAGGAACACATGAAAGTTGAGTAACTTATCCAACGTCATACAGCGAGTGAGTGACAGAGCCAGCCTTCCTGTCTCTTTAATCCATACTTTTATTCATTACATCACATTGCATACTTTTCGCAGTATGTGTTGTACTTTTTACCAGAATAATCTTGTATATTTTTTCTTCATAATTTAAAAACCAGGTGAATCTGGGGAAATACTCACAATAAGCTACCAAAAGATTATGTCCAGTTTGAGTCCACTTAGAAAAAAAATACATATACACGTATAATTTTCATGTCTACATAACTAAGTTTTCTTTAGCTTTTCCCATGATTATATTCTATTTTAAATAACTTCTGACCATGGGAAATATGTTTAGTTTATTTACAAACATATACTTTACACCTTTGTTTTAAGAGCCAATTTGTTAATGGCAGCTAAATTTGCACATAAAGTTGGTCGGAAAAGCAAAACACAACTGAATCAAAGACTTAGCTTCTGGTTTTGTCTAGGACCCTATATTGAATAAATACGTAGCTGGAGGTCGGGGATGGAGAAAGGCTACTCCACACTGACTATGCCATGCCTCATCTTGTACTAGCACCTCTAGTTTCCTAAGCATTCATAATATATTTAATATATTACATTGGGAAAGACAGGTTAGTTTTCTGCTTAAGAGTAAAAGAAAAGCACTCTTCTTTGACAGTATCACAGTATGTAAGGTAGAATGCTGCAGTGAATAAAGCCTGAATCTTCATATCATTAAACTTGGATTTAAATAATCACCATCTCACTTATAAGTCATGTAAACTGGACCAAGTCTCATCAACAATTTTGTCTCGGTTTCCACATTCATATCAGGCTCAAAGCTTTTGATATACTTGTGTGAAATATAAAATTTAATTTCATCCCCAAAAGTAAAATAGCAATTTACTTACTGATTTCTCTTTTAGAGAGCTTGAGGACAATAAATTTAATTTTCTTGAAGTGTTTTTCTATTGTCATTATATTATTAGGCAATTATTTATATGAAACAGTAATTCTCAATTCAAATAACAGGAAAAACCTCTACTTGTCCAAATGCCTTGGTGCTTAAGTTATTTCCCTAGGGCAAGAGAAGTTCTTTACTGAAATATAAACAGTCAGCAGATTTTAGTAATATATTGTGAATCCAACAAAAAATTGGATTAGAAGGCCTTAAGGCAGTTTTAATTAAACAGAACAGGGACACCTTCATAAACCCAAAGTCAGAGTTATGCTCCCCTTTGACTTCTTCATCTAGGAGAGTCTTTATTTTAAGAAGATAAAATAAGTCCAGAGATATAAAACACCAGCAGCATCCAATCTAGGGAGCCCTTCCAGGAAGGCAGAACTTTATATATGGGTCATCATGACCCTTCTCAAGAGCAGAAAAAAATTCACTGTTTTGTCTAGAACCTCAGATGACAGAATGAAGAGAAATCATTCAGCTGTTGGCAGGACTTAAGCAATACTGAAAAGCCCAGGGTAAAGGTATAAGATCATCTCTAGGAGATGGAGTCCCAGAAGTTTACATGCATGATTCAGTCAGCCCTGTAGGTAGCCATCCTAGATCTCCACTATGCTTTCTTTATGGTAGAGGCAATATGCTTTCTTTCTATAGTCTTATCTTTAAAAAAAAAAAAAAAAAGTTAAATTGGTGGGGGTAGAAAGACTGATTTTTCCCCCCTTTTGTTTAAGCACATCCAGTGACTAGAAGACTCCCATTAACTAAGATAGCCCACTCTAAAATAGGACCCCTCTGTTATTTCAAGGGTGCTTCTTTATTCTGAAAATCTCTGTGTATGGGGAGGGGTGTTCTAAACACTGGAAACCTTAAAAGAAGGCCTGAGAACCAGGATGAAGAAAGGCATTTGATTCACAGAGAAAGGATGGAAGGTTTCAAAGGGAAGAAACATTTAAAAGTTGATGCTGTGTACTTAAAAACAAATATGAAAACTTTTGTAACCTAATCATTTTACCAAGGATAAACTCTACAAGGTAGCCTCAAAAAAAGTGTCCTTTTTCTCTACTTCTCACTTACACCTCTCTAGCAACTCAACCCTAGGTTATTATATATTATAAATATATTTCAGGTATGTACTGTGATTACATCATAGATGTCTAATGTTTTAAATATTTTTTGAAATTTTAATCAGTATTCTGAGAAATCATTGCAATTTCCTAAATTAAGGGTAAGACAGGGAAAGCCAGTCAAGTTATATCATAGAAGGAAACCACATGTTGAGATATAGTGGAAAGAGGACAATATCTAGAGTTAAGAGATCTAGGTTCTCATGAAAGCTTTTCCACCTAGCAGTTATATGATCTGGTCTAGTTACTTAACTGCTCTGAGTTTCTTTTCCCTCACTCACTTGTAAAATGGGGTACCAGTCCATAGAGAGTTGGCAAAGTCACACCCGGTAGACTAGTCATGCAAAGACTTGCTGTAATCTACAAAGTGCTATATAAATGTTAGGGTATTTTTCTTACTTATATTTTTCTTATTTCCTTATCTGATTATGTTAATAGAGAAATGCTATGGCTGTGGATTGGATGTCTCTCATTAATAGAAGTATTGCTGCATGTAGATGCACAAACAAAATTGACTAACTTTCATTGGGTGGTAAGAAAATTTTTGATTTTGAAAACAGAAAAACTTGAGTTCAAATTGTAGTCTTTTCAATCATTTAACTTTATTTTTCACTTTTATAAAATGTGGTAAGATTTGCCTCAAAGAGTTGTTATAGGTTTCTGCCATAATAGAGGGGTGCATGCAGCCCACATAAGAGTCATTCCCTAGAGTACCTGGTTCTAGTGGCCAGGAAGGACTGACTGAAAATAAGGGCATGGAAAAAGATATTATATACATATGGAAATGGAAAAAGAAGCTGGAGTAGCTATACTCAAATCAGACAAAATAGACTTTAAAACAGAGATTGTAATAAAAGACAAAGAAGGGAATTGCATGATGATAAAGGGTCTATCCAGCAAGAAGATATGACATATGTAAATATATATGCATCTAACAAAGGAGAACCAAGATATATAAAGCAACATTAAGAGACTTAAGGGGAGAAATTGAAATAAATACAATAACAGTATAGGACTTTAACATCCTATTTACATCAATGGATGGATCATCCAGTCTGTAAATCAATAAGGAAACATTGGACTTAAATGACACTTTAGGTTATATTGACTCATATATATATATATATATATATATATATATATATATAACATTCCCATGTGCCTTTGAGAAGTATATGTATTCTGCTGCTTTTAGGTGGAATGTTATATATATATATATATATATATATATATATATATATATAACATTCCACCTAAAAGCAGCAGAATACATATACTTCTCAAAGGCACATGGAACACTCTCCAGGACTGATCACATGTTAAGTCAAAAAACAAGTCTTCAAGAAGATTGAAATCATATTAAACATCTTCTCCAGCCACAACGGTATAAAACTAGAAAATCAGTCAAAAGAAAAAAATGGAAAAGCCACAAAAACATGGAGACTAAATAACAGGCTACTGAACAACTAATGGGTCATTGAGAAATCAAAAGATGATCAAAAAATACCTAGAGAAAAATGAAAACAGAATACAACATACAAAAATCCTGTGGGATGTAGCAAAAGCACTTGTAAGAGGGAAATTCACAGAAATACAGGCCTACCTCAAGAAACAAGAAAAATGCCAAATAAACAATCTAACTTTATATCTAAAGAGACTAGAAAAAGAAGAACAAGCAGAACACAAAATTAGTGATGGAAGGAAGTAATAAAGATGAGAGCAGAAATAAATGAAATAGACTAAAAAAAAACAATATAAAAGATCAATGAAATTAAGAGCTGGTTCTTTCAAACAATAAACAAAATCAACAAACCTTTAGGTAGACTAACAGAGAAAAAAGAGAAAGAACTCAAATAAAATTTAAAAAATGAAAGAGGAGAGTTACAAAGGATCATGAGATTACTATGAACAATTATACGGCAAAAAAGTGGACAATCTAGAATAAATAAATAAATCCCTAGAAACATACACTCTTCCAAGACTGAATTATAAAGAAATAGAAAATCTTAATAGACTGCTTATTAGTAAGGAGATTGAAGTGGTAATCAAAAATCTCCCAAGAAACAAAAGCCCAGAACCAGATGGCTTTGCTAGTGAATTCTACAAAACATTCAAAAAAGCTTTAATAGCTATCCTTCTCAAACTCTTCCCAAATATTGAAAAGGAGGGGAAGCTTCCAACAACATTTTAAGAAGTCAGTATTAACCTGATACTGAAACCAGATATTAACACCACACACACACACAAAATATTGCAGGCCAATGTTCTTGATGAACATAGATGTAAAAATCCTCAAAAAAAAAAAAAAATCAGCAAACCAAATCCAACAATACATTAAAAGAATCATACACATGATCAAGTGAGATTTATTACAGAGACACCAAGATGCTTCAATATCTGCAAATCAAGGTGATACATCATACTAACAAAATAAAGGATAAAAATCAAATAAGCATTTCAATAGAGGCAGAAAATGAATGTGACAAAAAATTTAACATCCATTTATTATAAAACTGTCAACACAGTGGGTATAGAGGGAATATGCTTCAACATAATAAAGGCTATATATGACAAACCCAGAGCTAACATACCCAAGAGTGAAAAGCTGAAAGCTCTTCCTTTAAGCTCATAAACAAGACGAGGATGCCCACTTTTGCCATTTTCCTAGCCACAGCAATTAGGAAAAAGAAATAAAAGTTATCCAAATGGCAAAGGAATAAATAAAATGTCACTCTCTGCAGATGACATAATAATATGTATATAAAACCCTAAAGACTCCACCAAAAAACTGTTAGAACTAATAAATGAATTTAGTAAAGTTTCAGGGTACAAAATCAATATATACAGAAATCTGTTGGCATTTCTATACACTAATAACACACTCACAGAAAAAGAAATTGTGAAACCAATCCCATTTCCAATTGTATCAAAAAGGGTAAAATACCTAGGAATAAATTTAAACAAGGAAATAAAAGACCTGTACACTAAAAACTATAAGACACTGATAGAAGAAATTGAAGAAGACACAAATAAATTGCAAGATATTCCATGTTCATGTACTGGGATAATAAATCTTGTTAAAATGTCCAAAGCAATCTACAGATTCAATACAATCCCTATCAAACTTCTAATGGCTTAACTCACAGAACTAAAATGATTAATTTAAAAACTTTATGGAACAACAAAAGATTCCACATATGTCTCCAGTTCCTATCTGGATATTCTGTCTTTAGACACTTACCATTTGGAAAGAAACCACACACACAACTTCTAACTTCCACTCTATGAATCTACCTTATCTTTTTAAGGAAGCCTACTATGCACCCATTAGAATTGTTTTCCCTCTAGGACCTACTCTCATTTCTGGAAACTCTAAGTTATTCATTAAAGAACACACTCCATGGGTGTCACTAAGACAGTATACAGTGGCCTTTGACATTCCTAGATTCACAGGATAGTCCAAGGTTGTAAGGTTGCTTAGATACCCCAAGACTTGGAGACCATTCCAGAGCTGGCATGGACATACTAAGTCTGCTCTTTTTGGAGTATGAGCTGCACACAATTTTGGTTTTCTTCATGTCCAGCTGGTAACCCATTTGATCACTTACAAACATACACACACTTACACATGCGCACATCACCTCTCAAAGACATGTATAAGAATAGCATAAAAACATGTTTTGTGGAAAATATTTTCCTAAAAGCCTACCAAATATGTAAGATCATCTGCATCACAATGAAGTTAGCATTTCATATAATAATTTAGATTATTAACATTGTGCATTTCTCTCACCCCTATCCCCATTCTCAAATTGTACACTCATGATAGAATTAAGAACTAAGCCTTTTCCTGGGTCATTTACTACCTGGTGATTTCTACTTTAGCTGTGAATACACCAAGCTAAAGATTTTTAAATGCCACTGATAAGAGCTTAAGTTGTTAGATAAGACTTAAAGCTTCTGCTGGTGGTTGGGAAGAGGGGATTGTTTGCGGAGGGAAAGATATCTTCTTTAGTTAATTGTTATTATTGTTATTGTTGTTGTTTTTTCATCATGGTTGTCACCATGATTCATTATAAAATCAGTACACGTTCCATTTGGCGTTATGGATAGATTTAACTATAAACTTTTATGCAATAATTTACATTCAGTTTAACACTTTATTCTTGTATTTTTTTCCTCTTTATATATTATATATATATGATTATGCCTAGAAATCTGTATATGGTGTTAACTGAATGAGATTCAAGGGATTTACATTCTAATTTTTGGCTTGGTAATAGATAGGAGATGAGGAGGCATTCATTCTCAATCAAGCCAAGACCTTGTATCTGTTTTAAATCGAATTGCTATCAGCAGAGAATTTGTTTATCCAAAGCCAAACCATTGAAGACCAAATGGATTAGACTGGGGTGAATGCCATCTTCACTTGAACACTTCAAGTGAGATTATTAAGGATTTTCCATTCCAGGTACACTACTAAAAATATTGTGACAGAAGAAGTAAGAACTCAAAAATTAGACTCTGCTTTTAGAAACTTTGGCAACTAATCATCCCTTCTTTTGAAAACTAAGGTTTTCTCCTACATAAAATGTGTTTTATTGCAATTTGCAAAACAGCCATCCCTTTAAATTAAATCATTGTTTATCAAGGGAAAGTTAATTGAAAAATGTGTTTTTCTAACTAAATGGAAGCCTGCATCATGCAGGCAATAAACATTCTTGCTCCTTCTTCTGAGACTGCCATGGGAATAAAATAGAAAAAGGAGAAAAAAGCCGTGCACAGCCCTGAAATTGTGTCTGGCTTAGGAGCCAAATGGGATTTTGAAGTCTCAACATTTTCTATTCACTTCTAAATTTAGCACCCACAAATTTCCCTTTTGGCAAATGGTGTTCCCCAAACCCAAGTGCAAGCCATTTTTGAGGAATTCTGTGTCAGTTACTCCTTGTTAACAGCCATAGCTAATCTGCCCCACTGGAGTGTTGGCAAAAGTTTATTTTATAGTTCCTGGATGTTCATTCAGTGTAGGATGAAAGTGAAATGAAGCAGTTGGTCTATAACACCAGTACATGAAATGTGGAATAGAAATATTTCCAAATGCAAGCAATCTCTGGATCAGGACTCGGAAAGGTGGCATTTGTGTCACAGGCCTATTCCTAAAAAGGTCACTGTTTGTTTTTTTCCGCGGTACGCGGTCCTCTCACTACTGTGGCCTCTCCCGCTGCAGAGCACAGGCTCCAGACGCGCAGGCTCAGCGGCCATGGCTCATGGACCCAGCCGCTCCCTCGGCATGTGAGATCTTCGCGGATCGGGGCACGAACCCGTGTCCCCTGGATCGGCAGGCGGACTCTCAACCACTGCGCCACCAGGGAAGCCCAAGGTCACTGTTTTTTAATTCTTTACTTCTCTTGGTGATAGGCACAATTTCCTACAGATAGAATTTTACACACCTTCTTTTGTGCTCCCACAGCATTTTTCTGGAACCCTTGAAACCCTTGTAGATTATCAAAGCCCTGCCGTATAAGGTTGATTGTTTTTTAAGTATGTCTCATCCACTTTTCAGTGAACTCTTGGTTTTATTAATCCCTAAAACCTTCACAGAGCCTACTATGAGCTTTACCTACAGTTTATGTTCTGGAAATATTTCATAATGAATGAAAATGACTGCTTTCCTCTTCGTCCTACTTATTGATCACCTACAATCTCCCTG
The DNA here is from genome assembly GCF_000442215.2 of Lipotes vexillifer. Taxonomy (NCBI): domain Eukaryota; kingdom Metazoa; phylum Chordata; class Mammalia; order Artiodactyla; family Lipotidae; genus Lipotes; species Lipotes vexillifer. The sequence continues at coordinate 170,295 of NW_006795410.1, forward strand.
GTGTTTAGAGTGGAGAAGGTGGTTCATAGGTAATATCCATTCGCAAATCTATAAACTAGTGCCATCTCTGCACTTGGAGTGAAGTGTGACCAGGAGAAAGGGAAACATTGATATTTTTAAGCATCTCCTTTGTGCCAGGATCATTATCTCATTTAATCTTCTCCCAAATCTTGTAAATATATAATATTACTTCCATTGTTTTAAACGAGGGAACTAACGGGACTTCCCTGGAGGTCCAGTGGTTAAGACTCCACACTTCCACTGCACGGGACACAGGTCTGATCCCTGGTCCGGGAGCTAATATACCACATGCCGTGCAGAGCAACCAAATAAAAAAATAAATAAATAGATAAATAAATAAAAGAGGGAGCTTAAGTTCAAAGGGACAAAATCACTTGCCCCAAACATGCAACTATTTAGATAAGTTAGATAGGGATTCATGCCTAGATATCTGACTCTAAAGCATATGATTTATCCACTAAACATAATGTGGAGGTAGAAAAATTGTGCGGGCATTGACAGATAAGCAAAAGCCTGAAAATCAGTCCATTTTAAGAGAAAGTTATATGGAAAAGAATACTTGCTGACTTAGAATCTTCTCTGAATTATTTCCATATCAGTAGAACATTTTTTTAATTTGAATGCTGAAACTGCATTAGAGTGGGAGCCAAACTTTGCACATTTACTTGCTGAAAAACCTGCCTTACCTTTTTATGAAGCAATTATTTTTAACTTTTACTCAACAAAATACCATTATCTAGTGGCACCTGATTACTTAGCATGTGTTCAGTAAAAGACCTTTTTTTTTTTTTTTTTTTTTTTTTTTTTTTTTTTTTTTTGGTCCTCTACTTGCCCCTGCATCCTCATCTCCAAACCTTTCTTTCTTTGCTTTTAATGTTCCAGCAACACTGAATGGCTTGTGGCTGTCCAGATACACTATGATCATCAGCTCCTCTCCTCTATGCCTACAAACTTGCAGTTCCATCTGCTTTGCATGCCCATCTACCTTTTTTTAACATTCCAGAAACAATCAAATCAGAGGTTCATAAAAGATCATATAGTATAAGGATACTCCTCAGAAATCCCCTCACCTATATAGCACTGAAGAGGAGCTCTTTTCTCAAGAATTCTAGAGCTTTTACTCAAAGAGATTCTGCTTCTCAGTGGTTGAATTAAGATTATACAAACAATAAATAAATTCTTATATAATCCATTTAAGTGATTACAAATTAGTTCACAGTTGAAATATTTGTACAAATTATGAGCAAAATGCACTCACCTATACACATACACACATACAGTCTCTCCATAAAAGACTGGTAGGGAAATTAAACAGATTATTGAAAGGTCACAGAGCAAATGTTAGAGATATAAAACAAGATGGTGGCCAAAACCTTTGTTCATTCTGCCCAGTTTTCTTCAAAATTCAATCTGCATAATAACTTAGATATTAGAATACTTGTGTAAGTCATAATATCTCATAATACCCTTGTGAATTAATCAGAGTAAATTTCATTTTTCATAAACTTGTTGACTTGCTGACTAAAGTTCACGGAAGTTTAGTGATTTTGGGGGGGAGAAAAAGTGGAAATGTATAGATAGTTGGATAGATAGATCACTCATGCATTCTTCACCCTCAGCAGGTAAAATTTGACTCTTGAGGGGACAAAAATAATCTTACTTTTTAATCCATAAATTCAGATATATGTACAGTGCATGAACAGATATACAGTATATCTATGGTATTTCAAGTTTTACCAAAGGATAATTAGGAAAAGGTATCTAAAAAGGCTCCTTGGTAGGAGATAATCTTTTAAAAGTTTAAAAAACAGAGAGAGAGAGAGAGAGAGAGAGAGATTGGGGAAGGATGTGACACACACACTCAGATGGTTGACTATGGATATTTATTTTGTTATTTTTTTATTCTTTGAGAGTACAGTCATTTTTTCCTTAGCTTTTTTTTTTTTGTTTTAAATTAATTTATTTTATTTTTGGCTGCGTTGGGTCTTCATTGCTGCACGTGGGCTTTCTCTAGTTGCGTCGAGCGGGGGCTATTCGTTGCGGTGCACGGGCTTCTCATTGCGGTGGCTTCTCTTGTTGCAGAGCACGGGCTCTAGGCATGCGGGCTCAGTAGCTGCGGCTCGCGGGCTCTAGAGCACAGGCTCAGTAGTTGTGATGCACGGGCTTAGTTGCTCTGCGGCATGTGGGATCTTCCCGGACCAGGGCCTGAACCACTTTCCCCTGCACTGGCAGGCAGATTAACCACTGTGCTACCAGGGAAGCCCTTTTCCTTAGCTTTGATGAAAGGTTGAGGATTAAACTCACCTTGTGCTTGAAGACAGGGAAACGAGTTTCCAGTTGCTATAAATTTATGCTCTGGTCTCAATGGATTACCAAGGTCTATTGCGAAAGAATAATAATAGTATTTGGTTTGAGAAGAAAATTACCTCTGAGGGAAGTAGGAAGGCAAAAGGAGATCATAAGATGGAAAGAAGAAATAAATGAAAAGCATTACTAAATGGGAGCCTCAGAAGCTCAAGAGCTGAACGGAGAAACTTTGCTCAAAATGGGAGGACATTTGCAGTCCATTAAGAGCCAGGTGGACCTAATCAAAGAGCACTGTAAGAGATGCCATTCAGGAGGCCAGGAGCCAATTGGAGTTGCTTTTCCTGTTTGAAACACAGTATATTTTATTTGTTTGACATTCTCTTCCTCTTTTCTTTACCTGGTGAAGTATTTCCTATTCTTCAAGAACCAGCTCAAATGTTCCTCCATGAAACATTCCCAGACCCTCACAGTGAACTCCAATTTCTGGTTAATATGTTACCACCCTGTAATATTCATTTAAAAGAGCATTTATCACATCTCATTACCATTGTTTATGCCCAAAGAGAGTGACCTTTTTAATATGTGAGCTGTTGGATTGTTTGTTGACTACTACATACTTTGCCCGTAGTAGATGCGCTCTACCTGGTACCTGAGCAAGTTAAATCAGTTATGGGCAGAGGGAATTATGCTTAGTCCCAAACTCCCTACCTATCCATATGAGTCAGTTTAATTGAGAACTGTTAACTCCACAGCCTTCAAGAAAGAAAATTGCCTGTATATTTTTTTGGATAATGCAGACAACCCAGCAAATAGGGGCAACAACTCCCTACTCCTTCAGGGAGGACACTTACAGTCTGGAAATTCCCCTGCAGAATGAATATAGCTGGTGATAGATACAATATCAATGCTTTCTCCTGGACTGTGTACCACTGGATCCCTATTTTCAGTTGTATATTTAAAATGAAGAGCTTGGGAATTCAGTTGGATCTCAAAGCATCATCCTTATGACACTGTCCTATATAATGAAATTAGAGTTTATTTCCTTCTTGTTCCCGCTACTCTTGTACGCTATAAGGACATGATTTTCATTGACTTATTTCTTCAAATGCTTTAAGTTACAGGTGGGGAATTAATTATCACTGGCTTTTTGACTGAAAGAGCATTTCTTGTGAAACATGGTTCTAATCTTTATGGACTCATTTGCCTAACTGAGCTTGGTGAAGCAAAATTCTGGACCAAAGGAATTAAAACTTTCTTGCAGTCAGAAATTCTTAGGAATAGAATATTATTATTTGTTTTTCCCCCACAAACTTGATATTTGTTCTATTTTCTTTACCCAAGAATGGAAAATCACAAATGAATTTTAAAAATTTTCCTAAATACGTGAATGTATACCCCAAATAGAAAATTCAGTATGAGAAAGGAAATAAGGAATTCAGGTTAATAATCACAGCTGGGGAAGAAAAGAAGGAAATATAACCAAAGTTGAGTACAGGGGTGATCACAAATATATTTTAATTTTATGTTTTTATTTTATTATAATTTTAATTATAATTTTCTTCCTTTAATGAAGATCTGAGCAAATGTTAGTACTTATTAAAGGTAAGCGATTGGGTCACAGATGTGCCCATATTACTATCAATTCTTGTCCATGGGTGAAATATTTAACCATACAAAATAAAGTTTTCAATAAAATAAATTCCCTAGGCAGTGAACTGTGCCTGGTACTGATACTTGTCTATGCAATGGCCATTAAATCATCTTCTTTCTACCTAACAGATCTCTAATTTTCTTCACCCTCCTTTGAGCAACCTCATCCTTTAGGTGGTCTGGGCCTCTCCCCATCTGTAAAAAATGAAACATCATCTTCTTGCTAATAATTGTTTCAGGCAAAGGAATGTAATGCAATTTGGGCCAGTGAGAGGGAAGGGGCACCAGAGGGAGTTCTGGAAACATTTTCTAGATTTGAAATAGAGTCACGTGAAGTAAGTTCTCTTTCCTACTTCTGGGCTTTGCTGTCTACCTGTGATTCCTGGAACTGCTGCTGTCACCCTGATACCTGGGGAGCCCAGCCTTGAGTGGTAAGTGAACATGCGGACAAAGGCAGAAAGATGGGGAATGGAGTAAGTTAGTTAATTACTGAATTAAATAATGATGTAACTCTTTACACTTTTTGTAATGTGAAATGACAAATATTCTTAAAGCTATTTTTTCATTGAGACGGCTGAAAGCTTCCTAATTGATATATACTCGTTTGTTGACTTATTTTTCTATTGGATTGTCTGCTTAGGATAAATTCTCAATAGTAATTACTTTTGATTGCTCTTGAAATATATTTAAAAATTCCTTTCCAATATAATAACTAAAATTCAACAATGTAGGAAAATGCAAAGACTATGAAAAATAATGACCATAATAATAATTTTTGTGGGTAACAAGCCATGTTAAAAACTGTTGAGTGGGGCTTCCCTGGTGGCACAGTGGTTGAGAGTCCGCCTGCCGATGCACGGGACACGGGTTCGTGCCCCGGTCCGGGAAGATCCCACATGCCGTGGGGCGGCTGGGCCCGTGAGCCATGGCCGCTGAGCCTGCGCGTCCGGAGCCTGTGCTCCGCAACGGGAGAGGCCATAACAGTGAGAGGCCCGGGTGTCTCCTTCAACAAATTTACTTTCTTTTAGGGGAAAAAGAATAAACAGTACTTCTCCCTCACTTTTCTGCAGGTTTCTTATCTCTTTCATATATTCAGGTTACAGACGAGGAAATGTCATCTCTCTTTAATTCACACTACGCAAAGCCAGGAATAATAGTGTTTTCTGCTTGAATGCAAAGCAATCATTTATCTGCACATCCCTGAAAGGACTTAATTTGCTCAGCTAGTCAGTATTCTGCCTCTGTTAAAGGAACCCGGACGCACTCTTGGACTTTTAACTCACGTTTCTCCCCCAGTTCACCCACACCCCACCTCTTGCAGCTTCCCCAAGTAAGAACTGGCTGCCAACCTCTCCCCTTCACCTTCTTTAGGTTAATTTTCTGTGCTCTAGTTACCTCCAGTGCTGAGTCTCAAACTTAAGGACTCACATTTGCCTAAAATAAATAAGAAGCAGAGGGAACAGGCAACCAGCTTCCTTGCCACCTTTTCTGAGAGCATGACATAATGCTGTCCTATTCAGCAAGTGCTACAACTGGCTGACAGACATTTAAAGAATCTCAGTGGTGAGAGATGAGGAATGTCCCAGCTAGGCCTGGCAGCAGAATCCAAACTCACACACAAGAAGCTTTTTAAAGGCACAGTGGGAAGAATTTTTAATGTTTCCATTCAGAGGGGGATTTAACAGCACATTGACAAACCACCTAGACATTTTGCTGTGCTTGGAGCTAAAATGTGTCTTTTCTATTTCTTGTATCCTTATGCTATTCTGCACAGCTCTGAACAGGATCAATACTATTAAACCTCCACTTGTTCTATTGGCATTTCTTAATTTCTAGCCTGATTAAAAAGAGAGAGAAAGAAAGAATTAAGAATTTGAAGCAGCACCCTTAAATAAAGTTCTATTATCTAAGAGTGATTGGCAGATACTATCTATTTATAGTTTGGGAGTCTATAAAATTATTCTGTAAAGGTCTTCTCCAAATTAATGCAATATATTAGGTAAATAAAAAACATTGTATTTTAGGACTGAGGGAGATAATGAAGAAACACTCAAGAAGGTGGCCAATTAAGACAATGTATTACATACATATGTTATGTGCATATAAACATGCATATGTGTATATATGTACCACAAACAAATGTATGTGCTACTATGCATATGTAAACACCATATGGGATGTGAAATTACATACCATTCCCATTTATCTCACTTCTGTGTCTCAGACTCTTCTGTAAAATAGAATTGGCAAGTCTCCAGTGTTTCTTTATAACTTTATAATGAATCTCCAAGCTTTGAAGATTTTAAGTTCCACAGACATTCAAGGGAAGAAGCTGATATGGGCTGGCATAGTTACAAAAATCTTTATGGAGGAAGAACTCAAACAGAATATTGAAGGGTAAATAGAATGTGTTAGTGACAGTAGAATAGGTGGAAGTAGACTTTTATGAGATTAAGCTTTCAGAAATGTTATCTATCCAGTAGTGACAAAGGTATAATGAAAACTTTCAGTGGTTAATGGAGTTGGGAGAGCAAGTGACCAAGCCCTGGTAAAGAAGGGGACCTGCTCTCTTCCCTTTGTCACAGAAAGTAGGGCATATCAGGATTTCCTTGAGATAGGATCCTAAATCTTAAATTGTTCCAAGGAATAAGTTATAATCACAAATTTGTGCACCAGGTAGAGACACCTGGCAAATGAGATTTTTCAGCAGATGCTTTGGCTCTGGGTCAGGGAATTAGACTTGGTAAGAGTTCACCAGGTTTTGTGTCCAAGAGTTGCTCTAGGAACTTCAAGGATCATGAAGACAACTCCTCCCCCCACCCCCCCGCAGCTTTATATCCCTTTTGTATCACTGATATAACATTGTGTGAGTTTAAGGTGTACAACATGTCAATTTGATACACATATATCACAAAATGATTACCACCATAGTGTTAGCTAACATCTCCAGCATGTGACATGATTACCATAGCTCTTTTTTTGTGGGAAGAATATTTTAATGTGTACTCTCCGAGCAGCTTTCAAGTATATAACACAGTATTATTAACTACAATTGCCATGTTGTACATTAGATCCCCAGAACTTATTTGTCTTATAACTGGAAGTTTGTACCCTTTCCCCAACATCTCCCCCCCACACACCCCTAGCCCCTGGTAACCACCATTCTACTTGATGTTTTTGAAGTGGTCTTTATTGGATGTCTCCAAATTCAATGAATCTCTGTAGTAAGTAGCTGCTCTCTTTGTTCTATGTTTCATCAAATCATCTCAGTTCAGAACCATGTGAAGATTTACCTTAGAAGAAATAATCAGGAAAAAAAAGATTGGTGGTCATTGGGTATATAACCTAAGAATAATCTTCATGATACATTTTTAAGTGAAAAAGAGCAGGTTACAGAAGACAGAGTACTTTATGATTGTGCATAGACACAGTATATCCCACAGACTGCCAATGTGAACTTGAAATTTATCTTTGGTAAGATTACAGAGGGAAAGTTAGTAACAGTATAGCATGAGGTTTCCCGGAAGTAGGAAATGGTGATAATGTAGAGCCAATATGGGATGAATTCATTGTACCAGCTAAATATATATTGTTTTCTTAAAATTATTAACTTTGTAGATATGGAGTTTTACAAACAATTATCAGAAACAAAATAGAAACATAAAAAGAATATTGGGTCTAATTAGGAATCTGGGTTGTATGAGCATTTGGGCTATTAACAAAGCAGGTGTTATGTCTGGAAGCAAAACCTTGGGACAGACTTTAGGCCCAAACAATATCGAATGATCAAAGATGTTCTAGCCAGGAAGTAAAAATACGTCTGATTGAAATGAATAAATGTATTCCTAGAGAAAAATGCAAGAGTAGAGGTTAAGGCTAACGGGAGCAGAGTGGAGGTAAAGAAGTGAGGCTGGCCAAGCACAGGGCTGCTTAAAGAATTCTTCCAGAAAGCCTGTCATTGCTTCCTCTCATTCCTGAATATTCAATGTGCAAATAGTTTAAAAGCTCTGACCATGGCTGCTGGCAAAGGAATGATATAATCTATCCAAAATTTAATAAGCATTTCATGCTATACTTGAGACAAGATGGAGAAGAAGGGCTGCATGAAAATTCATATAGATGAATCCATAATTAACTAAGTGAACATATCCGGGAAGTGACTACAGAATCTTCACATCAACTTGAAGGAAGCTTCCCCAGTGGGATACCTAGTGATCTATGCATGCTTCTTCCCCTTTTAACATTTTTAGTAACAACTTGAATGGAACTATTAGAATTGAGGAACTAAAATACAAAAGTGAACTATAGTGACAGGCAAAATGAAATATGTTTAAGATATTACAGAAATATTTAAGATTCTGTACTAGGAGAAATCAGGAAGATATAAATGGCAGAAGGTATGTGTTATATTCATAGACTACAATATTCAATTTCATGAAGATAACATTTCTATCTAAATTCATGTATAGACTCAATATAATCCCAAATGCCAGAAAAATGTCTTTTTTTCTGGTGTTTCTTTCTAGAAATTGAAAGTGTTTCTAAAATATGTGTGGAAATGCAAAGTATCAAAATAACATAAATGATTCTGTTATAACATATAAAATAGGACTTCCCTGGCTATCCAGTGGTTAAGACTCTGTGCTTCCACTTCAGGGGGTGTGGGTTCGATCCCTGGATGGGGGATTAAGATCCCCCATGCTGCACAGCCAAAACGTTTTAAAAAATAAAATAAAATAAAATATCTCACATCAAAATATAACGTATAACAAGCCTTATACTAAACTTAATATAACACAAGCATTATCTGTACTAAAAACAAGACACACACACACACACACACACACACACACACATCTATTAATAAAATAACTGTAAAATGGGGGGGCGGGAGAGACAGATGGTATTTCCCCACATGGCACTGGTTCAGTTGAATATCCATGTTTTTAAAATACATGCATATTGACCACTACCTCACACCATACCCAAAACTCAACTCCAGAAGAACTGTAGATCTCAAAGCAAACAGTAAAACAATAAGAAAAAAAGCTTCTAGAAAATAGCATAGAAGAAAAGTTCACATCCTTGGAATAGTCAGTTTTCTTAAGCAGATTTCTTAAATACTAACCATAAAATATTAATAAATTAGTCTTTGTTAAAATTAAAACCTGTGGTTCACCAAAAGATATTAAGGGTGAGAAAAATCAGTTGAAAGACTGGAAAAATATTTGCAATACACGTGTACTAGTTGTACTGAAATATAGAAAACTCCTGCAAATGTATAACTAAAGGACATAAAACTCATTTACGAAATGGACAAAACACTAAAGAGTCACTTTAGAAAACAGGATATACAGCTGCCCAGTAAGTACATGGAAACGTCTTCAAATCTCTAGTTATTAGGAAAGTGCAAATTAAAGCCACAATAAGCTACCACAACCCCCCCAGTAGAATGGCTTAGATTAAAAAAAAAAAAAGAAGGAAAAGAACACCAACTCTTAACAGGGGTGTAAAGCAAGTAGGGGTGTAAAGCAAGTAAGATTATCTCAAAGAATAAATGTGCAAGAATTATATTCCCAGTTGTTAAGTCTTATAAAACTCACAATGAATTTGAGTATGTAGTATTTATGTAAGTATAGACAAAAATACAATGGAACTAAACAGAGTCCAGAAACGGACTCACCCATATATGAATACTTGGTTTATAAAAATGACACTGAAGGGGCTTCCCTGATGACGCAGTGGTTGAGAGTCAGCCTGCCGATGCAGGGGACACGGGTTCGTGCCCCGGTCCGGGAAGATCCCACAGGCCGCAGAGCGGCTGGGCCCGTGAGCCATGGCCGCTGAGCATGCGCGTCCGGAACCTGTGCTCCGCAATGGGAGAGGCCGGCGGCGGTGAGAGGCCCGCGTACCGCAAAAAACAAACAAACAAACAAACAAACAAAAAGACACTGAAGAGCAATGGGTGAGGATAGCCTTCTTCATAAACAATGTTGTGTCAATTGTATATCCATATAGCAACAAACAGACAAAAAAAGAGAATCTGACCCTTACTTTACATCTTACCCCTAAATCAATTCACACTGGATTGTAGACCTAAATATAAAAAGCAAAATAATAAAGTTTCTAAAAATAGCATAAAGGAACATATTTATGCCCTTTGAATAGGAAAACACTAATCATAATGAAAAAGCTTGATACATCAGACATATTATGATCAATACATCCAGTCTATCAAAAGATACTATTGAGGATACTATTGAGATACTATTATAGTCTTCTATAAAGAATATATAAAGATCTTCAACAAATCAGTATAAAAAATAGACAACTCAATAGAAAAATGAATAAAAGACTTTAACAGTCACTTCACAAAAGATAATACACAAATATAAAAAAAGTTATTGGGCAATAAACATAAGAAAAGATTCTCAATGCTATATTGATCAGGAAAATGTAAATTAAAAGAAAATGTGATACACACACATACACAAACACACTTACCAAAATGGTTGAAATTAAAAAGACAGATAATACTAAGTTTTAGTAAACATGTGTAGAAATAGTCATGTCCAAACACTGATGGTGGGAGTGTCAATTTACCAGTTGATAAAAACACTTTACAAAACTGTTTTGCAGCAGTATTTATAGTCTTTGAATTGAGTCTCCCATTACTTAAGAAGTGACTCAGATATATTAACTCCCTCTTAATCCAGATTTGCACACATGCAGCAGCAGAGCCAAAGGGCTTTCGAGAGTCAACAGACAAGAGTCTTTGGGGCAGAAACAAGAGATATAAGGGGCAGTTCAGCTGAGGTATTGTCAGGCGATGCCTGTGCCCAACCGATTGCCACAGAAATGGCTGGAGCCAAAAGGTGAACCAAGATAAAGGAAATAGTGTGTAAAAGACGTCCAGCGTAGCTCCCATCCCTGCACCACTCAGGGGTGCTCATTCCTATAGAAAGTATGATATGTTAGTCTTCAAGGGTAATAGTCAATAATCATTAACAGATGGATAAGAAAGATTAATAGAAGTGTTAGAGTTGTTCCTGAGACTAAAATTTATATTTATCATTTCCTTCTTTCATTTATTCTAGATTTCCCTCATGCTTATTAAATACCTCCCTGGATACAGCTTGCATTATAATGGAGAGACCTTTATCCTTAAGAGATCAGAGGCTTTACCCTTGTTGGACCATGGTTGTCATAATTGCCAAGGAGACACCAAGAGATTCTCTGATGAATCTTCTAGACTCACTCCTTTCTTCCCTCCTTGTATAGCAGCAACCCAGTTCCTTTGTGTAATCTAGGCTAACCATTCCTGACAATGCAGTATCTCCTTTTTACCTGTTCTACAGGTATAAGAAACTCAGTACAAAAGTCCAGCAAATAATAGGCATATTTTTAAGATCAGTGGAACCTTGCTATATCCTCTGGTAGAAGCTCTTTTCCTGGGAAAGATCACTTCTAAACAAGAAAATCTTCAAAGGTGAAGAACTAAGTGCACAACTCATAGCTTTGTCTACTGAGATTTTCCTTTGTTTTCCTTCAGGGCCAACATTATAAAAGCAATCAATTTGTGACTCAGGCATAAATATTTTCTGTTAGTTAGATATAGGAAATCTCCAATGAGGCCATAGGGGTAAATTTAAGGAATACCATCAGGCAACAGAGGTAGGTAACTTGGGAGTCTGGACCCTCTGGACATACTCAGGCTTAATTTTAAATTCACTATTCCCATTCAGCAATGCACTGTTGTGACACTCATCTGACCTTATGACATGATGAATCTGATAGTAAACTGCTAATGATGAGCAGCTCTTCCTCTAGAATCAGCTGTTTGGTTTCTGTAGGACCTGGTAACATGCCTAGAGCTAGTCTTCAAATGACAAATAGTTCTCTCCTGCAGAGGGTTCCTTGCTCCAGGAACTCAGGGTTTAAGAACTCAGGGTCTGTACTGTAAACTCCTGTTGGGGTTTTTTAGAGTCTCTATCAATACGAATCATTCTTATTTAGTATGATGAGATATGCTGCATCATACGGCCCAATAGAAAGAGAAGCTTTTGCTACAGCCTGGTAAATGTTATTCACCCTACTCAAAACAGTATGCCTTCCAAGTCACTCAACAGTTAGTCACAACAATATGTCCAAATGCAATATATACTTCCTCCAGAATCCAGATAAATTTGTTCCAATAGAGATGTCCCATCTGACTCCAGGCCATAGGACCCCTAGGTACTTCCTGATATGGCAAAACTTTGAATATTCATGGAGACTATCTGCTACCCATATGTGTCCTACTAAGGCTTCCAGAGTATTTTACGTGAAGTCTGATTAAGATAGTATTAATGGGCTTCCCTGATGGCGCAGTGGTTGGGAGTCCGCCTGCCGATGCAGGGGACACGGGTTCGTGCCCCGGTCCGGGAAGATCCCACATGCCGCAGAGCGGCTGGGCCCGTGAGACATGGCCACTGAGCCTGTGCGTCTGGAGCCTGTGCTCTGCAACGGGAGGGGCCACAACAGTGAGAGGCCCGCGTACCGCAAAAAAAAAAAAAAAATTAGCGTTAATGTAGTTATACAGCCTAATAATATTCCATAGAAAGCCAACATAACCAAAATCTCTGCAGACTATGGCGTGACCAAAAATGGGAGTTAATGTACCCATTAGGCAAGACAGTGAATGTGTATTTCTTTCCACATAAACATGAACTGTTTTTGATCTTCTTTACTGAATGGGATTGAGAATAATGCATTCCCCAGACCAGTAATCACAGACCAAATGACAAATATTTTGTAGATCCCTTTCAGTAAAAACACCACATCTACCGGAGCAGTCACACTTGAGACTGAGGTTACTCACGTTTTTGGTAGTTTACAATGATCTGCCACAATTTATCTGGTTTTCATAGGAGCCAAACAGGTAAATTGAATAGGGAATAATGAGGACTCCAAAATCTGTGTCCTTTAAGTCTTTGTTTGTAGAACTAATCTCTTCAGTTATTCCCAGGATATATTGCTTCTGCTTTACTATATTGGATAGAAACCAAGGGGGAGGGAGCAGTTTTAGAGACTTTCACTTGACCCTTTCTACATAATGTTTTTTACTAAACAAGTCAAAAAACCTAAAGCAAGTGAGGGAGCCATCTATACAGAATTTGGGGACAAAGCACTCCCAGGTACCTCAAAATAAAGACCTTGACTTTTGAATATGTTTGGAGTGTTTAAGAAATGCAAAGCGTCCGGTTTGGCTGAGTGAGCAAGGGGAGGGTGATAGTGAAGACTGAAGGTTTTATTACACATCTCACAGAAACGGATAGGTTATGCAGATTAAAGAACTCATTAAGAAAGGTAAAGATTAGAAAAACAATAAACTTGATCTATTATTCACATACATTCTCTTATATTAAACAATTGGTGAATGCACATTAAGTTAAGGCAAATATAGAACATTCATGCAAGCTGATGATCATAAAGCAAACTTGCTTTATTATAAAACTATCATGGAGCTCACATTCTATGAAATTGTTAGAAATATAAACATTGAAGACAAATTCATCAACCAAAAAAGTACAGTTGGAGCTTTAAAAAAAATGTTAAGTAACTAATGATATATTAAAAGATTAAAGAGTGCTTAGAAGTGAATGGTAATTAAAAGGCTATATAGTGAAACCCATGAGAAACAAAGCAGTAATGTAAAGGAGAAATGTAAGTTTTAAATAATTAGATTTTGGGGAAAAAAGCCTACATATTAATGAGTTATGTATTGAAGATAAATAAACTGATAAAAGAGCAATAGAATAAACCCCAATGTCATAAAGGTAAGAAGAGAAAGTAATTAATTAAAGAACTAATCTACACTTAAGAAGATAAACAAGTCAAGAGCGATTTCTTGAGAAAAACTAATCAATTGACAAATCTGAAAATATACATAAAGAAAAAAATCAGATCTGGCAAATAGTTTTTTACATTGTCTCTGATCAAGGAGTAAGTCCTCAGAAAGCAAAAATAGTTAGCTTTAAGAACTGTGTACACAAAAGCATTCTCCATGTTCTAATTGTTCATCTCTTTTATGGACATTAACTGGGTCTCTTAAACATACACATTAAATTTTTCTAATGGGCTGATTCATTATTAATAAAGAAACCAGAAATGTGCATAAAAATATGCAAAACACCTCTCAGTTTACAAATTTAGATCTAAATTTCCAGCAATTGAACACATATGCAAAGTGTAAATGTATAACTTACAACCAATAGAAAAATTTAGAAGACAAAATTCCTTGAACAACAGCTCTTTTTATTAATCCTATTCAATTTTAGACAATCTTGGGAGAGCATCTAATTGCTTTTTTCAGACCAAGAATAAAACTTTCAGTCTTGTTTAACACATTTACTGTTATTCAAGTTCAAAATTGCAAGCCCCATTGTCTATAAAAAAAAGCATACTTCCTTCACCAGTAAAATTTCATTATCTATTATTTGGGACAGGAAGCAGTTTACACTAAAAATTTAAATTAAATAAACAGTGAATTTATCATGTCTCAATATATAAACCAAATCTTTCTCATGTATTGCTCTCCAGATACAGCAATGGCAATGATAATAACTCCTTATATTTCTCTTGCACAGTAGAGTTCATAAAACATTTTACAAACCTTGTTTCATAAAACTCATCTAGTCCAACGTATTTAATTTAATCTTCATCAAGGGGAAAGAAAATATTAGGAATTCTGTTAAAATCTTACTATGGTCCCCACCTAGGTCTCCCTCGTGATGGATAAGGTCCATCAAAATAAGTAGCCAAATCTCAAGTCTCCCCTCTTTCTCCCCTTGTATCCAGAAATTCCTCTTTTTTCTTTTCCCCTTCTCTCAGGGTTCTTTATTTGTGGACTCTAATCATCATTCTACTCTCCCCCTTTTTCTTTCCCTCTCATTTGTACACTGCCCCCAGGGCTTGGAGGTACTCCAAGCACAGTGCAACCATGAAGAGCTCACTGTCATCATCCCAGTTTAACACTCTTATTCACCACCACTGCCGTCCCCTCCCCTACTCCCCTTCCCCCTCTCTTCTCATTTTCTAACTCCCCTCCCCTCCCTCCTTTCTGCTCACTATTCAGATTTAGTTCTAAGACAAAATAAACCTTGGCATTGGTCATCAGCAACCCTTCTTTCCCTGTCCTCCCTGCTTCATCACTGTTTCTCCTCTACCCCAACCTTTCCCAGTGCTTAGAGGCTTGTGAGAGGAGATTAAACTAATCCCATCCACCGACAAGCTCACTAAGCAGTTCCTGAGTAAAGTCCAAAATTCCTGCCAAGCAATAGAGCTGGGGGAAAAATTAATGTAACAATCAGCACATTATAGCGATAGCTTTTCCGTGAAAATTCTTTCTTGTTTAATAATCCCATATAAAGTCAGGAAAAAATATGAAGCATGGAGGGGAATATAGGGACAATTAGTTTTTTTTTCCTTATTAAACATAAATGAAACAACTAAGTATGTTGGCATCATGGCACTTTTTTTTAAAGTAATTTAACCTACGCTTTTTCTTCACAAAATGGGAATGAGTGTGTAAATAGCCAACATTTAAGTGGTTTTGGATTGGTTCATTTGCTAATTAATACTTAAGAAAGTAGAATTAGAAAGACTGGGCAGGAGTAAGGCAATTTCAGAGTGTGGTGCCTGCAGCATATTGATGCCTCTGTTCCTTGCTCCAGTCCTGAGAGGCAAGGAAAGCCACAGTCATCACTCCATCTTTAAAAGGAGATAGGCCACTCCTACTACCTTCTTCCAATACCTTGGTTCACTCACCCAGTATACATAGGTTTCTCTAGAATACAAGCCTAAAAATATAATCTGATAGGTAATATTTCAATCAGTATCTTGAATACCTTCAGATTTCACAGCATTTTTACTTGTTTTCAAGGAACTAATTTGAAATAAATTTGTGTCTCAAAAGCTGAGGTAGGCAGAGGCAGTCATTGCCAGTGTCTGTGTAGGTAAGAAATTTCTATTCAAGCAAGGGTGAATGCAATTGGTAATGTTTAAAAAAAAAAAAGTGGGAGGAGTTCAAGGGGAAAGTTTAGCCTCAAGGGTAAATCTATGATTTATATTCTTGGCATTCATTATGCCAAAGAATTGCATGTTTAAACAAAATGGAAAGAGTTTTTTAAAAAATAAAAGAAATAAACAAAAAGAGCTCTAAAGACACAACTGAAAGACTGAAACCACATTGAGGGTAACAGCCAAGAGAAGTGTTAAATATTATCTTCTAGAACAAGGAAAGTCCTAACCAACTCCTCTAGTATTTAAGAAAAGGTACTTCTAAATAAGTCCCCCAAAAGTGAATTGTATTCAGAAAGGCACTTAAACCACAGTTATGCAATGTCAGACTCCCCAAAGCAATAGATCTTTTCCAAATACCTTCATGGTTTCCTGAGAAACTTTAGAAAGAAAGAAAGCACTGAATTTGGTATTCCCTTTATTATATATATATATATATATGTATATGTGTGTATATATAAAATAATAATATATTATATATATAATAAAGTGAAATATATATATATATATATACACACACACACACACACACAATAACAGCCATTGTGAATTCTTGATGCTTCTTGGCTATTGATAGGAACAACAACAAAAAATCCTTCATCATTTCACCAAGTGTTTACTGGACACTTATTCTTGGAAAATCACTATGTTTGACAAAAGGTTCCTGAATCCAAGAAATACGGCTTTGGAAATATTTTTGAATTATAACTGTTTTTATAGTTACCTTTCTTAAGTTTAAATATATACATAATAACTCCTACTTCGAATTGAGATTGTATAGGGGTAAATGATATCATCCTACATGGATTATTTCAGGCATATTTCATGTGATAAACACATGGGAGAAACAATCTATTCTGTATTTCCTTGTGTAATACATTCATTAATATTCCAGCTGTGAAATTTGAACTATTATCAACCACATAAATTTACCTAAAACAATACAATACAATATGCTTTCTTTCACATGCTGTACCTTCATTGATTCTCACACTTTCTGGAGTAGGAAGAACATGTAATAATTGCTGATGAGAACACTGATGGACACAATGTTTCTTTTTCTATGATGTGATAACAACCTACTGGGTAGGGGCTCAAAATTAGTTTGTCTTACTTCTGTCTCATCTTCTTAATACATAGAGCTGGCTGTAATCTTACTGATAACTCACTCTTAGCAGACTGTGTCAGCAGCTTCACTTTGCATGCTACCCAAGAAGGAACAAGAGAGGCATCAGGGAACCTCACGCACTCACTTGTATCCTTTATTTCCAATTAATGCTGCTGGTTTAATCACCCTCCCTCCCTTCTTTCCTTTCATTCACAAATATTTATTTTGAACTTAAAAAATGAGTCAGACTGGAGAAACAGCAATGAACACAACAAAGTTCCTCCCTAATAGAAGGTGTAAAATTGGACAGTAAGGCAATAAACTTATAAATGCATAACGTAGTAGTGACAAATATTATGGAGATAAATTAACAGAAAGGAATAAGGGAGTGCTAGGATGATGCCATGTTAGAGTGGTTAGGAAATGCCCCTCTGCTCAGGTACCATTTGAGCAGAGATTCAATGGAAGTGAGGGAAGGAGTCATGCTTGTCCAGAGCAGATATCTGGACAAGACAATTTTAGACAGATGGAATAGCAAGTGCATGCCAAGGAAGAGGAGGAGGCTAGTGTGACTGCAGAGGGGACTTAGAGGCAGAGCAGGGGTGTGCGGGAGGTGACAGGGCTCAAGTGCAGAAGGACAGCGGAGGGAAAGATCATAAACGGCTGAGATGAGGAGCCACTGGTGGTTTGTGAACAAAGGAGAGATCACAGATCACTAGGGCTGCTGGCTTGAAAATAGCCTAGAGGGCAAGTTGGAAGCCTATCAAATGGTTACTGTAATACAAAGTACAGATGAGAGATTATGGTGACTTGAACCAGGACAGTCGTGGTAGAGATGAAGAGAAGTGGTTTGATTCTGGATATATATTAAGTTGAACTATTTGAAATTGATGTTTTTAGAGGTCAAAAATGGTCCAGATTTGGCAATTTTATATGGGTATACGTAATATTTGAAGGTAATGCCAAAGGTATCTTGCTATGGATCAGAACTACTGTGTGTGGGGAAAAAAAAAAGTACATCGAAGCTAATTGCCAGGTTATTTTGAGCTGAACTCAAACGGAAGAATCCTTAACTAAGATGGGGAGGACTGCCAGAGGGTAAGTTTTAGAGGCCAATCAGTATATTTTCTTTAATATGTTAAGTTTAAGATGCTTATTAGTCATTCAAGTAAAGATATCAAGGGCTTCCCTGGTGGCGCAGTGGTTTAGGGTCCGCCTGCCAATGCAAGGGGACGCGGGTTCGTGTCCCGGTCCGGGAAGATCCCACATGCTGCGGAGCGGCTGGTTCCGTGAGCCATGGTCGCTGAGCCTGCGCGTCCGGAGCCTGTGCTCCGCAACGGGAGAGGCCACAGCAGTGAGAGGCCCGCGTATCACAAAAAAAAAAAAAAAAAAAAAAGAAACATATCAAGTAAGCAGCTGGATATATTTTGGAGCTTGGCAAAAGGTTCAGATTGGAGATACAAACTAAAGAGTATCCCCTATGAAGAGTCGTCTCAAAGCCATGTGTCTTAGTCCATGTGGGTTGCTATAACAGAATATCATAGCCTGGGTGGCTTATACCAACAGAACCTTATTTCTCACTGTTCTGGAGGGGTTGAAAAGTGTAAGATCAAGCAAGGTCCTGCCAGATTTGGTGGCTGTGAGGGCTTACTTCCTGGTTCATAGTTGGCTGTCTTCTTATGTCTTCACATGGTTCAAGGGGGAAGGGAGCTCTGTGGGAATTCTTTTAAATGGGGATGAATCTCAATTATGAGGGTTCTACTCTCATGACCTGATCACCTTCCAAAAGCACCACCTGCAAATACCATTACACTGGGGATTAGGTTTCAACATGTGAAGTTGGGTGGAGGGGGACACGAATATTCAGTGTATAGCATTCCACCTCTTGCTTTCCCAAATTCACATCCTTCTCACATGCAAAATACATTCATTCCACTCAATAGCCCCAAACATCTTAACTTGTCCCAGCATCAACTTTAAAGTCTAAATCCAAAGTCTCATCTACATATCTATATCAGATATGGGAGAGACTCAAGGTACAATTCATCCTGAGACAAATTCCCCTCCAATTGTGAACCTGTAAAAACAAACAAATTATGCTGTTTTAAAAAATATAATGGTGGAACATGTATAGAATAGACATTCCCATCCCACAAGGGAAAAATAAGAAAGGAGAAAGGAGTGACAGGTCCCAAGTAAGTCCAAAACCTAGCAGGGCAAATTTCGTTAGACCTTAA
>NW_006795410.1:194677-212026 GCF_000442215.2 Lipotes vexillifer
CCATCTCTGTAGGAATGCAGCTTTGTTTTTAGTTCACTATTTTCCGAGGCAGTTCTAGTAGCTTCCACTTGATCTTTCTCACCATAACAGTCCTCACTCAACGAGTCAAGGAACTAATGTGCAGATTCTGCCAGTTGCTAAGTATGTCTAGTCCACTTATGAATTCCAGTACTGGGAAAATAACCATAGAATCAGTTTGGGGACCTACTGTTTGACACACCTGAACTAAAATTTCATTAATCATCTGATTCCATAAGTCCTACCCTCACTAGTGGACCACAGCAATATTTTGGGTCTCCTTGAATTAGTGTCAGTTCAGAGCCAGTGTACAATAATGGCTAATTATTTCCTTTTCCCTATGTATAGTCATCCTGGTAAAAGGCCGTAGGTACCTTCAGGGAAGGCTAGGAGAAAGATTAACAGTACAAATTTTTGACAGCATGGTAGGGTCCTTCCTCGAGAGGACCCAGCCTCCCTTTTATTCAAGAGGTTTGAGGGCTATAGACTGGCTCATATCTAGGAATTAATTGATTGACCATGACTCAGTTTTTATGAGTCAAGTTAGACTTTAGTTCACTTAACCTATAACGGTCCCATGTACACAGATCAAGTAAGAATTTAGTAGACTGTCCACTATTTTACTTCTAGGACTCTGCAAGGCTATTGTGATAGCTGCTTTGACTCTGCTGTCCATATGGCAACCATAGCCACCTTGCCTTTTGTAACTAATACCACCACTTGGCCCCTGCCACCCTGAAATCCAATTATCTCCATTATACCTAGGTTTCCTAATTCAGTGACAGCAGTTCTCACAATAATTTCTGACCTGTAGAAAAGAGTGACCAAGAAGCTCTTCAAGGATGCTGGTCCTCCCCTCACAAACTTATTTCTTAACAGTCTTGTAAGGTGAGAACTCTGGACCTTGCAGGGGTAAATGGGCAGGTCTTACATGATAAATACACTCTAACATTCCAATTTCCCTAAGCCTTTGATCATTTTACCATATACCTAGGCAGTTCTGGCATTTCAACTTAATTTAGTGTAGGCCACCTTTTGGTCTATTTTTTGCTCTATGTTTCAGTCAAACCAAAGAGAAAGAACACTTTCTAACCTTCTAAGCTGCAAAATTTAATTCAGAATCTCTGTTTAGTGAGTCCATATCAATACATTCAACCTTATTTAACTTTATGTTCCTTCCACCATTATCTGATGGATCAATATCCATTCCCACACATATTCCTTAGATTTCTGTCTGTGTAAATTGGAGAAACCTTGTAGTTCTTTCGGATTATGGCACACCTCTACATGGAACACATTTCATACCTCAACTTTCAGGGCTTGCTGGGACTTGAGTCTAGTTATAAGTCTAGAAGAAAAGAGGGGTGGGGGTGGAGGTCTTGAAGAGAATCAACAGTGCCTTGCAATTATTTCAGGGAAGGTCATTATAGTTTCTTTAGGCAAAGCAGGGTTGATCTTCTTAGACAGGGATGTAATGGAATCCTCTACTGGCAAAGAAGACTCATCAGAATTCATGGGTTTAATGTTTCCAGCTTCATTAAGAACTTCCCACGTGTTCCCATTCCCATTTTGAGGATCTCATTCTTCCCCAATTAATGCGCTTGTTTTAATAGCAGAACTCTGTGATGTTGAGAATTCAATTTGCATTATAATTCAGCCACTCTCAGGATGAGGCCCTGGGTTTGGTTTTCAACAATTTCAGCTCTGCAGCTAAAGGAGATAAGGGGTTTTTTCAGGGCAGACATAGAAACTTTCAGGTCATTTGTGAGGTGCTTGAGCTGATAATTTGAATCCTATGCTCATCCTTTTCTTTCTCCACTTTGTCCAGCAGAGTTAGGAGTAACCAGCCAATCTCATTATACTTATTAGTTTGACAAAAATGTTCTAAGGTATCAAATATACCGTATTCCTACATTTATGTGTACACATATACACATTTCCCCTCTTTCTGTGTGTGTGTGTGTGTGTGTGTGTGTGTGTGTATGAAACTTCAATAAAAAAATGTTTTCAGTTTTATCTTTTTAAGGACATAAAGAAGTCTCTTTTGGTGGCTGACAATGTGTGTGAAAATGTTATTTTTGAAACTGCTACAGCATCATGGAACTAAAAGGAGCTGAGACCTCACAGGTGGAAAGAACCTGGGCCCTTGATGACATTAATTGAATCAACCTTCAAATGCCCAATCACTAGACTTCATATTATATGAAATTACAGATATTCTTATCATGTAAGCTTCTTTGAGTTCAGTCTTGTTTACTTGCATTAGATTATTTTAATGGATACACATATTGTAGAGAGTTGACAGGAAGTATTTGAGTCAATGCATTTTAGTGCAGGAGAAAACACTTTGGCATCATATACCTTCATTTGATATATTGTTATGAAGCAAGCTGTGGCAGTGCCAGAACTAGAATCCAGATCATCCTATTTTTAAGTTCATTGTTGTTTCTTCTGCATTACTCAGTGCATGAATATCGTAAATATCTTTCATTGTTCTGATATCAAGGGTCTATTATCCATATGGGCTGGCCTTCAGTTCTTACCTGAAAGATAACCTGAAATCATTTTAAAAGTATTTTGCTGATTAGCAACTAGTGGTTTCTAGATGTGACACTGTCTTACTGTACCAAAGACATTACTTTTTTCCCTCCATATCCTGACATTATATAAAATAAAAATTCTTGAGTTAACTCATACTGTTTCTTAGCTATCCATCTCACAGATGTGTTGTCCAAAACTATCATCTGTTTCACATAGAGCACATCCATCTCATCCATGAAAGTTTCAAAGAATAACCCAAGCTGAACTGAAATTAGTTTTTTGTCACATCTTTCCAATCTGTCAATTGTTGAGGATGAAAGATGATTGGCAAATGGTATGGCTTGTCAACTTTTCAATAAAGCACAGTAAAATCTGGAAAGATAGATGTTATGATGACCAACATTTTCATGTACTATATTTCACATATAAACAAACACTGACAAGTTTAAATAGTTTTAAATAGTCAGCAAATACTCACTTATGTCATTTTTCTCAAATTTTAAGAAATTTTTTCTGTCCTATTGAATTTTATCACTTAGAATCCCACAAAAAATGAAATTATAGAATATTAGACATGATTTGAATGTAGGGATCACTGAATCCAAGCCTGTCATTTTAAAGTTGAAAAAACTGAGGTCTGACAAGGTTCATAGAACCAGTAAGAGGGAGAGTCGTGACTTGACACTTTCAGTTTTTTAACTAATGGTAGGTAGAATATCAAGCTACTATTTAACTTGCCCAAATTCTTCCAGTTAAAACATGAGGAAGCCAGGATTCAAATATAAGTCTCTTTGATTCCCAAGTTCACATTTCCAGCCATAAAGTTGTTTATTCCAACCTAAAATTGTGAAGTTTTACCATCTGAGTCTCAGTAATTAGTTCACTTAGGAAATAATTGTGTGCCTTTTAAGTTCTAGACATTTGACAAAATACTAGGGATTTAATGGTGAATAAACAATCATGGTCTTTAATTACATTAAACAGACAAAGTGTGTAGACAGTGGGAGAAGTGTGGAGATAGTGGAAACAGGAAACAAGATAATGTTATCTGCAAAGACCAATGTAGAGTGATATTCTGTGACACCAGAGGATTAGGCAAGAAGAATCTTGGTTTTGATTTGGAGGAGGGTTGACAGAAGGGAATAGTAGTGGAATACAGCATATCAGAGAGAGGGAATGGTATGTATAAATGCTCTGAATTTAAAAACAGCTGTATATGTTGAATGAACTGGAGCTGGTGCATAGTGAGCAATTGAACAGTGGCATGGAATGAGGTTGGAGGATAGGAAATGAAAACATCATGTGAAGATTCATAGTCTTTAGCTAAGAGAGAGGTTTGGAAGTGATACTATGAAATACTTGACAGAGAGCAGATGTATAGTCATCTTGGAAAGTCAGTAGATACAGTAAGATTGCTAGGCTATGTTGAGAACTTACATAAATTTTGAGATCCTGAATTTAAAGTGAAACTATTTGTGGTAGATTAGTAAATGGTCTCCCAAAGGTATTAGACCCTAGAGCTTGGAACCTGTGAATGTTAACTTACATTGTAATGTTTTTGCAAGATGTGATCAAGCTTAGTTTCTTGAAAAGAGGAAATTATCCAGGATTATCCAGGTAGACTCTAAATGCCATCACAAGTATCCTTATACACACAGGAGAGGAAGATTGTACACAGAGAAGAGGAGGCAATGTTACCACAAAGGCAGAAACTGAAATGATACAGCCACAAGGCAAGTAGTGGCAGCAGTGACCAGAATTTGGAAGAGTCAAGGAATGTGGAATATTCTCTACAACAGCCTCTGGAAGGAGAATGGTCCTGACACCACCTTGATTTCAGTCCAATGATAATGATTTCCGACTTCTAGCCAACAGAACTGTGAGGGAATAATTTTCTGTTGCTTTAAGCCAACTAATTTGTGGTGATTTGTTACAGTAGTGTTAGGAAACTAATATACCCTGGAAACTAATATACTCTACCCTGGTGCGTGACTCTTTCTGGCTGCTCTGCTGTAGTCGCAGAAATAATGGATGGTTGAGTTATTTTTGCAATGATGATGGGGGCAGAAAGGGAAATGGAATCCCGTATATTTTCAAAATAAAGATTGAATGATTATAATAGTGAAACATGGAGTCTAAGCTGGTCATAAGGGAAAATGAAGATAAAATGAGCTGGTAGATAATGAAAAGAAAAAGACATTAAAGATTAGAGGTCATGACTTAGTTGAAGAGCCATTCTAAGTGTACAGTACTTGTTAGCATTCATTAAATGCTGAATGAAATTAAATCAAATACCAAGTTCAGAGTTCTTGTGTATTGCCAAAATTTAGCACTGAATTATAATCAGTGGAGACTACAAAACTGGAGGTGTTGCGAACTGGAGCCCTCACCAAGGAAGCCATTTCCCAGAGTTACATCAGAAACTTCAGCTTGTACAATGAACACTGAAATATTAGAATCATGAGCATACCTATTTATAAAATGCTGGATTCAAGTACTCATTGAGAACTTAACACAAAAATGAAACACTTTAACAAATATTTTGTTTCTCTCCATATTCCTTCTGCATGAGGAAACTGGTTTAAATTTTAATGTTTCCTGAGTTAAAAAAAAAGTGTCCTCTAAAGCAGAAATCAAACAGCATTAACCAGACACTCCCCTGTCATTTTTAGGTCAAAAGAAATACTCAGAATGCACAGAAAGAAGAGAAACTTTACATTTGGGAAGAGTTGTGGGTTTTTTGTTTTTTGTTTTAATTAATTAATTTTTAAAATTTTTTAAATTTTTGGCTGTGTTGGACTTCGTTGCTGCGTGCCGGCTTCCTCTGGTTGCGGTGAGCAGGGGCTACTCTTCGTTGTGGTGCACGGGCTTCTCATTGCGGTGGCTTCCCTTCTTGTGGCACACGGCCTTAGTTGCTCTGCAGCATGTGGGATCTTCCTGGACCAGGGATTGAACCCATGTCCCCTGCATTGCCAGGCGGATTCTTAACCACTGCACCACCAAGGAAGTCCCAAGAGTGGTGTTCTTAAGTTTTAGTTGGAACTTTCTAATTTAGTTGTTTTTCAAAAAATTAATTTATAAAATTGTATTTTAAGTATAAATAGATATATGCCTCTGAGACTCACTTTCTATACAACATTTCTAGATAGAATGTTCATAAATACATTAGAGACTATCAGATTACTTTTGTTCATAAGCATTTATTCTAAGTGCATTATCTTCATGGTCCTTAAATCATTTTTATTGTAAAGTACTAGACATAAGCTTTAATTCTATTCCAGATAGCTCAGCTCAATTTAACTTAATATGAACCTACACACAGTATTTACTGAACATCTATTTTTTGAAGGCACTATGCTTGACCTAAAGAAATTTTCAGGCAGAATTGACCCTTTGCCCACAATACTCTCACACTTAGTAAAGGTGAAGTTAAAG
Organism: Lipotes vexillifer; assembly: GCF_000442215.2. Classification (NCBI taxonomy): domain Eukaryota; kingdom Metazoa; phylum Chordata; class Mammalia; order Artiodactyla; family Lipotidae; genus Lipotes; species Lipotes vexillifer. The sequence continues at coordinate 200,672 of NW_006795410.1, forward strand.
GAATATGATATTCTACTAAGTGAAGTAGTCAGTAGGATACCACTTATATGTGGAATCTAAAATATGATACAAATGAACTTATTTACAAAACAGAAACAGACTCAAACAGGCAGAGAAAACAAACTTACGGTGACAAAAGGGGAAGTGGGGTGAGAGAGGGATAAATTAGGAGTTTGGGATGGCAGATACAAACTACTATATATGAAACAGATAAACAATAGTTCCTACTGTATGATACAGGGAACTACATTCAATAACCTATAATTAACCATATGGAAAAGAATATAAAAAAGAATATATGTACATATATGTGTGTGTGTGTGTGTGTGTGTATATACACACACATACACACATACATATATAACTGAATCAGTTTGTTGTACACCAGAAATTAACACAACATTGTAAAATAACTATTTCAATTTAAAAAATGGAATATGATATTCTCTGGACTAATAATTTCATAATTGTTCTCCATCTGAGCCAACTAATCTTTATTCTCCCTGTTACTTCACAGGATCATCAAGAGAGAACAATTTTGGGGGCTTCCAATGCAGGGGACACGGGTTCGTGCCCCGGTCCGGGAAGGTCCCACATGCCGCGGAGCGGCTGGGCCCGTGAGCCATGGCCGCTGAGCCTGCTCATCCGGAGCCTGTGCTCCACAACGGGAGAGCCCACAGCAGTGAGAGGCCTGCGTACCGCAAAAAAAAAAAAAAAAAAAAAAAAAAAAAAAAAAAGAACAATTTTCTGCATGGCCCATCTAAGGATTAATAATCCTTCAGAGCTGGGAACTATAATAAGGAATAGTCTTTACCAAAGGTATTAAGAAATTCTCATTACAAAAGAAGGTTTAGGTTGGGGTATGGAGTTGGGGGTCCTACACCATATCCATACCTGAATCCCTTGTCCTACCCTCTAAATACTTTTTCCCCATTCCCAAATTCTCAAGCCCTTTTACTGTCATTATTCAAATTTCATAGCTATAAAGACCCAGTTCATGCTGCTTTGCTGTAGGGCATACTGCCTTGAAATGTAAAATTCCTACCTGCAGTCAATGATGTTCTAAATATTTAACAACCAGCTCTGTGATGGTGAACTGAGCCCCTCTTGGTAACGTTTGCCAATTTCCATGGTGTAAATACTCCCTACATGGCTAATTTCAAACTGCCAACGTGAAGTCACTGAATGCAGGTTTGGAAGGAGATGAGCTGTAATTCACTATTATCTAGTGTTTCTACCATAGAGATATATGTAAATAACCTCAAGAGCATAGGTAGCAATAAACTGCAGTAAAATAACTAGGAAGTAATAAGTTTTGAGTATTCATTATCTCTTTTCTTAAATATAATTTACTTAATTGTAAATTTATGTAATTTAATTCTTAAAAAGTTAACAGTCAGCTCTTGTGAGCAGGTATGAACTGACACCAGAGTCCACTGACTGTAACCTTATCAATATGGTATTTGTGGTATATCTCACTGTTTTATATCACAACTCCCTGTTTCTTTGTTTTGTGCCATTTTTGTAAGAGTATATCTGAGATAACTTGCTCTGAAAAGGCATAAGGAGAATAAACTTTCTGAGACTTATGCCCTGTATGGTAGGGAGAATTCTAAGATGACCCTCAAATAAGTCAAATTCTTGTATAGAGCCTTACCCTTGAGTGTGGGTGGGAAACTGTTGACTTGCTTCTAGAAAAGTTGATGACATAGTCACTTTAGAGACTAAAAGATGACATCTTAGAAGATAGAACAGACAGTTTATCCTCCTGATTTTGAAGAAGTAGGCTGCCATTTGTAAGAGAGCCTATGAGAGGGCCACATGGCAAGAAACTGAGGGGTCTTCTAAGAGCTGAAATTAGCCCCCAGATGACCCAGGAAGAAAGAGGAGACATCAGTCCTATAACCACAAAAAACTGAATTCTTTCAACAACCATGTGAGTTTGGAGAGAACATGGAGCTCCAGAAAGGAATATAGCCTAACTGACACCTAAATTGTTCCTATATGAGACCCTGAGCAGAGAATCCAGTTTAAGTCAGGATGCGCTCTTGACACATAGAAATTGGTCAATGTAGATAGTTTTAAGCTGCTAAGTTTGTATAATTTGTTATGCAGCAATAGGAAACTAATACACTATTTATACTTGAATGAGAACATTCTAGTATAAAAATCAAATTGAAAGTTTTCTCCAGAATTTTGAAATCTTGTCTCTTTCTGTGTGACTGAGATTTTTTAAATGCCATGTTGATTCTTATTTGTTTATAGGTAAACTTTTTTGCCTCTCTGAAAGCCTTTAAAAGTTTCTTAATTATTGTTTCTCTGAAATTTCATGAGAAAATGCTACTAAAACATAACAGCTTTATTGAGATGTAAATCATATACCATACAATTCACATATTTAAAGTGTAAAATTTAATGGTTTTTAGTGCAGTCACAGAATTGTGCAACCATAACCTCAATACGTTTTAAAACATTTTATGACCTCATAAAGAAACTCCATCACGCTAGCAGGCTTCCCTATGTTCCCCCAGTCCCTCCAGCCCTAGACAACCGACTATTTTACTTTATGTCTTATAGATTTGCCTATTCTAGATATTTCATATAAATGGGATCATGCAATATGTGGTCTTTTGTGACTGTATTTACTTTGCATAATATTTTCAAGGTTAATCCATGTTGTAGCATGTATATGTACTTCATTTATTTTAACTAATAAATATTTTATTGCATGATTACATCACATCTTATTTATCCATTTATCAGTTGTTGGGCATATGGATTGTTTTTACTTTTTGGCTATTATGAATAATGCAGCTATGAACATTTGTGTACAAGTCTTCACTTGGACATATTTTCAATTGTCTTAGGTATACAGGTAAGGGTGAAATTACTGGGTTGTATGGTAAATCCATATTTTAAAACATTTTGAGGAACTGGAAGACTGCTTTCTAAAATGGTTGCACCATTTTTCATTTCTACCAGCAGTACATGATGGTTCCAATTTCTCTAAATCCTCACAACAACTGCCCTGTCTTTTTGATAATAGATATTTCATTGGCAGAGAGTAGTTTCTCATGGTGGTTTTGATTTGCATTTCTCTGATGGCTAATGATATTAGCATCTTTTAATTTGCCTACTCTCCACTTGTATTTACCCTTTGGTGAAATGTCTCTTCAAATCCTTTACCCACTTTTAATTGGGTTGTCTTTTTATAACTGAATTGTAAGGGGTTTTCTTTTACGTATTCTAGATCAAAGTCTTTTATAATATATGATTTGAAAATGTTTTCTTCCATTTGTTGTGTTGTCTTTTCACTTTCTTTGTGGTTACCTTTGAAGAACAATTTCTTCTTAAAACATGACTGTTTTCTTCTAAGGGTTTTATAGTATTAGCACTTACATTTAAGTTTTTGGTCCATTTTGAGTTAATTTCACTATATGATGTGAGACAGGAGCATAAATTAATTCTTTTGAATTTGGCTATCTAGTTATCTCAGCATCATTTGTTGAAAAGACTATTCTTTCCTCACTGTATTATCTTAGCACCCTTGCCAAAAGTCGTTGACCATAAATGTGAGGGCTTGTTTCTGGATTCTCAAGTCTATTTCATTGATCTATATGTCTATTCATATTGCAGTACCATGCTATTATGTCAAATCATTAAAACCATACATATCTATCAATGGAATACAACTGGGAATTCAGAAACAAATGTTCACATTTATGGTCAACTGATTTTTGACGAGGGTGCTACGATAATACAATGGGGAGAGGCCACTGGATCTGGAATTTTCTGGTGGGCAGTTTTGTTCTTACTATTTCAATATCTATATTTGTTCTACATCAGTCATAATTTGTCTTTCTTCCTGAGTCAGTTTCAATAATTTATGTCTTTCTAGGAATTTGTACATAATATCTAAGTCACTAATTTATTGGCATACAGTTTTTTATAATATTCCCCTCTGTGCTATTATTGTTGTATGTAATATATCTATATATGTTATAAACCCAACAACACATTGCTATAATTATTAATTTTTATAATTTTATCTTTATTAAACAAACTGACAAAAGAAAAGAAAGTTTGTATTTATAGAGTTTGTAATACTCATCTTCTTATTTGCCATTTCTGGTCTTTTCATTTATTACTCTGGATTCAATTTACCATCTCATGACATTTCCTTCTCCAAACTGCTTTTTCTTGCAAGCACCACCTTTGTGCTATTATTGTAAAATATATTACATTTTCATATGTAACAGGTCCAACATTATGTTATATACATATTATTTCATATGATTACTTTATAAATCAGTTAAGAAAACATAAAGAAATATATATGTATACAATATTTTACCAATACATGATAACCTTTAATAGCACTCTTTTTTTGTGTGAATTTGAATTAACATTAGGTGATTCTTTTAGAAAAGAATTCTCTCAGTGTTTACTTGGAAAAGTCTTTTTTTCACCTTTATTTTTTTATTCCTAGATGTAAGATCCTTTTTTTAAAATTTAATTTTATTTATTTTTTTTATACAGCATGTTCTTATTAGTTATCGATTTTATGCATATTAGTGTATACATGTCAATCCCAATCTCCCAATTCATCCCACCACCACCACCCCCCACTTTCTCCCCTTGGTGTCCATACGTTTGTCCTCTACATCTGTGTCTCTATTTCTGCCCCATAAACTGGTTCATCTGTACCATTTTCCTAGGTTCCACATATATATGTTAATATACAATATTTGTTTTTCTCTTTCTGACTTAATTCATGCTGTATGGCAGTCTCTAGATCCATCCACATCTCTACAAATGACCCAGTTTCATTCCCTTTTATGGCTGAGTAATATTCCACTGTATATATGTACCACATCTTCTTTATCCATTTGTCTGTCAATGGGCATTTAGGTTGCTTTCATGACCTGGCTATTGTAAATAGTGCTGCAATGAACATTGGGGTGCATGTGTCTTTTTGAATTATGGTTTTCTCTAGGTATATGCCCACTAGTGGGATTCCTGGGTCATAAGGTAATTCTATTTTTAATTCTTTAAGGAACCTCCATACTGTTCCCCATAGTGGCTGTATCAATTTACATTCCCACCAACAGTGCAGGAGGGTTCCCTTTTCTCCACACCCTCTCCAGCATTTGTTGTGTGTAGATTTTCTGATGATGCCCATTCTAACTGGTGTGAAGTGAAACCTCATTGTAGTTTTTGTTCACATTTCTCTAATAATTAGTGATGTTGAGCAGCTTTTCATGTGCTTCTTGGCCATCTGTATGTCTTCTTTGGAGAAATGTCTATTTACATCTTCTGCCTATTTTGGGATTGGGTTCTTTGCTTTTTTAATATGGAGCTGCATGAGCTGTTTGTATATTTTGGAGATTAATTCTTTTTCTGTTGATTCATTTGCAAATATTTTCTACCATTCTGAGGGTTGTCTTTTCGTCTTGTTTGTAGTTTCCTTTGCTTTGAAAAAGGTTTTAAGTTTCATTAGGTCCCATTTGTTTACTTTTGCTCTTATTTCCATTACTCTAGGAGGTGGATCAAAAAAGATCTTGCTGTGATTTATGTCAAAGAGTGCTCTTCCTATGTTTTCCTCTAAGAGTTTTAGAGTGTCCACTCTTACGTTTAGGTCTAGAATCCATTTTGAGTTTATTTTTATGTGTGGTGTAAGGGAGTGTTCTAAATTCATTCTTTTACATGTAGCTGTCCAGTTTTCCACACACCACTTATTGAAGAAACTGTCTTTTCTCCATTGTATATCCTTTCCTCTTTTGCCATAGATTAGTTAACCATAGCTGTGTGGGTTTATGTCTGGGCTTTCTATCCTGTTCCATTGATCTATATTTCTGTTTTTGTGCCAGTAACATATTGTCTTGATTACGGTAGCTTTGTAGTATAGTCTGAAGTCAAGGAGTCTGATTCTTCCAGCTCCGTTTTTCTTTCTTAAAATTGCTTCAGCTATTTGGGGTCTTTTGTGTCTCCATACACATTTTAAGATTTTTTGTTCTAGTTCTGTAAAAAAATGCCATTGTTAGTTTGACAGGGATTGCATTGAATCTGTAGATTGTTTTTTATAGTATAGTCATTTTCACAATATTATTTCTTCCAATCCAAGAACATGGTATATCTCTCCATCTGTTTGTATCATCTTTAATTTCTTTCATCAGTGTCTTATAGTTTTCTGCATACAGGTCTTTTGTCTCCTGAGGTAGGTTTATTCCTAGGTATCTTATTCTTTATGTTGCAGTGGTAAATGGGAGTGCTTCTTTAATTTCTCTTTAAGAATTTTCATCATTACTGTATAGGAATGCAAGAGATCTCTGTGCATTACTTTTGTATCCTGCAGTTTTACCAAATTCATTGATTAGCTCTAGTAGTTTTCTGGTGACATCTTTAGGATTCTCTTTGTATAATATCATGTCATCTGCAAACAGTGACAGTTTTACCTCTTCTTCTCTAATTTGTATTCCTTTAATTTCTTTCTCTTTTCTGATTGCCGTGGCTAGGACTTCCAAAACTATGTTGAATAATAGTGGCGAGAGTGGACATCTGTGTCTTTTTCCTGATATTAGAGGAAATGTTTTCAGTTTTTCACCATTGAGAATGATGTTTGCTGTGGATTTTTTGTATATGGGCTTTATTATATTGAGGTAGGTTCCCTCTATGTCCACTTTCTGGAGAGTTTTTATAATAAATGGGTGTTGAATTTTGTCAAAAGCTTTTCCCCCATATATTGAGATGATCATATGGTTTTTATTCTTTAATTTGTTAATATGGTGTATCACATTGATTGATTTGCGTATATCGAACAATCCTTGCATCTCTGGGATAAATCTCACTTGATCATGGTGTATGGTCCTTTTAATGTGTTGTTGGATTCTGTTTTCCAGTATTTTGTTGAGGATTTTTGCATCTATATTCATCAGTGATATTGGTTTGTAATTTTCTTTTTTTGTAGTATCTTTGTCTCATTTTGGTATCAGGGTGATAGTGGCCTCATGGAATGAGTTTGGGAGTGTTCCTTCCTCTGCAATTTTTTGGAAGAGTTTGAGAAGAATGGGTGTTAGCTCTTCTCTGAATGTTTGATAGAATTCACCTGTGAAGCCTTCTGGTCCTGGATTTTTGTTTGTTGGAAGATTTTTAATCACAGTTTCAATTTCAGTGCTTGTCATTGGTCTGTTCATATTTTCTATTTCTTCCTGTTTCAGTGTTGGAAGGGTATAAGTTTTGAAGAATATGTCCATTTGTTCCAGGTTGTCCATTTTTTTGGCATAGAGTTGCTTGTAGTAGCCTCTTAGGATGCTTTGTATTTCTGAGGTGTCTATTGTAACTTCTCCTTTTTCATTTCTAATTTTATTGATTTGAGTCCTCTCCCTCTTTGTCTTGATGAGTCTGGCTAATGGTTTATCAATTTTATCTTCTCAAAGAACCAACTTTTATTTATCTTTGCTCTTATTTTCTTTGTTTCTATTTCATTTATTTCTGCTCTGATCTTTAAGATTTCTTTCCTTCTACTAACTTTGGGTTTTGTTTGTCCTTCTTTCTCTAATTCCTTTAGGCGTAAGATTAGATTGTTTATTTGAGATTTTTCTTGTTTCTTGAGGTAGGCTTGTATAGCTATAAACTTCCCTCTTAGAACTGCTTTTATTTGCATCCCATAGGTTTTGGATCATTGTGTTATCGTTGTAATTTGTCTCTAGGTATTTTTTGATTTCCTCTTTGATTACTTCAGTGATAGCTTGGTTATTTAGGAACGTATTGTTTAGCCTCCAAGTATTTGTGTTTTTTACATTTTTTTCCCTGTAATTGATTTCTAATCTCATAGCATTGCGGTCAGCAAAGATGTTTGATATGATTTCAATTTTCTTACATTTCTGAGGCTTGATCTGTGACCCATGATGTTATCTATCCTGGAGAGTGTTCCATGTGCACTTGAGAAGAAAGTGTAATCTGCTGTTTTGGATGGAATGTCCTATTAATATCAATTAAATCTATCTGGTCTATGGTGTCATTTAAAGCTCATGTTTCTTTATTAATTTTAGGTTTGGATGATCTTTCCATTGGTGTAAGTGAGGTGTTAAAGTCCCCCACTATTATTGTGCTACTATCGATTTCCTCTTTTACAGCTATTAGCAGTTGCCTTATGTATTGAGGTGCTCCTATGTTGGGTGCATATATGTTTATATATGTTTATAACATATATATGTTTATAACATATATGTTTTTAACATATAAACATATATGTTTATAATTTTTATATCTTCTTCTTGGAATGATCCCTTGATCATTATGTAGTGTCCTTCCTTGTCTCTTGTAACATTCTTTATTTTAAAGTCTATTTTATCTGTTATGAGTATTGCTACTCCTGCTTCCTTTTGATTTGCATTTGCATGGAATATCTTTTTCCATCCCCTCGCTTTCAGTCTGTATGTGTCCCTAGGTCTGAAGTGGGTCTCTTGTAGACAGCATAAATATGGGTCTTGTTTTTGTATCCATTCAGTAAGTTTTGGTTGGAGCATTTAATCCATTCACCTTTAAGGTAATTGTTGATAGGTTTGTTACTATTATGATTTTCTTAATCGTTTTGGGTTTGTTTTTGTAGGTTCCTTTCTTCTCTTGTGTTTCCCACTTAGACAAGTTCCCTTAGCATTTATTGTAGAGCTGGTTTGGTCGTGCTGAATTCTCTTAGCTTTTGCTTATCTGTAAAGCTTTTGATTTCTCCAGATTCAGAGAAATCTGAATGAGATCCTTGCCAGGTAGAGTAATCTTAGTTGTAGTTTCTTCCCTTTCATCACTTTAAATATAAACTGCCACTCCCTTCTGGCTTGTAGAGTTTCTGCTAAGAAATCAGCTGTTAACCTTATGGGAGTTCCCTTATATATTATTTGGGTTTTTTTCAGTTGTTGCTTTCAATAATTTTTCTTTGTCTTTATTTTTTGTCAGTTTGATTACTATGTGCCTCGGTGTATTTCTCCTTGGGTTTATCCTGCCTGGGACTCTGCACTTCCTGGACTTGGGTGACTATTTCCTTTCCCATGTAGGGAAGTTTTTGACTATGATCTCTTCAAATATTTTCTCAGATCCTTTCTCTCTCTCTTCTCCTTCTTGGAACCCTTAATGTGAATGTTGCTGTGTTTAATGTTGTCCCAGAGGTGTCTTAGGCTGTCTTCATTTCTTTTCTTTCTTTTTTCTTTATTCTATTCTGTGACAGTGAATGCCACCATTCTGTCTTCCAGGTCACTTATCTGTTCTTCTGCCCCAGTTATTCTGCTATTGATTCCTTCTAGTGTGTTTTCCATCCAGTTATTGTATTGTTGATCTCTGTTTGTTTGTTCTTTAATTCTTCTATGTTTTTTTTCTTTAATTCTTCTAGGTTTTTGTTAAACATTTCTTGCATCTTCTTGATCTTTTCCTCTATTCTTTTTCCAAGGTCCTGGATCACCTTCACTATCATTATTCTGATTTCTTTTTCTGGAGGGTTGCCTATCTCCCCTTCATTTAGTTGTTTTTCTGGGGTTTTATCTTGTTCCTTCATCTGGTACAAAGTCTCCACCTTTTCATTTTGTCTGTCTTCTGGGAATGTGGTTTTCCTTCCACAGGTTGCAGAATTGCAGTTCTTCTTGTTTCTGCTGTCTGCCCTCTGGTGGATGAGGCTGTCTAAGAGGCTTGTGCAAGTTTCCTGATGGGAGGGACTGGTGGTGGGTAGAGCTGGGTGTTGCTCTGGTTGGCAGTAAAACTTTAATCCGCTTGTCTGCTGATGGGTGGGGCTGGATTTCCTCCCTGTTGGTTTTTTGGCCTGAGGTGACCCAACACTGGAGCCTACCCAGCTCTTTGGTGGGGCTAATGGTGGACTCTGAGGGCTCACAACAAGGAGTACTTCCCTGAACTTCTGTTGCCTGTGTCCTTGTCCCCATGGTGAGCCACATCCACCCCCACCTCTGCAGGAGACCCTCCCACACTAGCAGGTATGTCTGGTTCAGTCACTATTGGGTCACTGCTCCTTTCCCTGGGTCCCAATGTGCACACTACTTTGTGCGTGTCCTCCAAGAGTGGAGTCTCTGTTACCCCCAGTCCTGTCAAAATCCTGCAATCAAATCCCACTAGCCTTCAAAGTTTGATTCTCTGGGAATTCCTTCCCCCATTGCTGGACCCCCAGGTTGGGAAGCCTGACGTGGTGCTCAGAACCTTCACTCCAGTGGGTGGACTTCTGTGGTATAAGTGTTCTCCAGTTCGTCAGTCACCTACCCAGATATTATGGGATTTGATTTTATTGTGATTGTGCCCCTCCTACCATCTCACTGTGGCTTCTCCTTTGTATTTGGGTGTGGGGGATCATTTTTTTTTTTTTTTTTTTTTTGCGGTATGCGGGCCCCTCACTGTCGTGGCCTCTCCCATTGTGGAGCACAGGCTCTGGACGTGCAGGCTCAGCAGCCATGGCTCACGGGCCCAGCTGCTCCGCGGCACATGGGATCTTCCCGGACCGGGGCACGAACCCGTGTCGCCTGCACCGGCAGGCGGACCCTCAACCACTACGCCACGAGGGAAGCCCAGATGTGGAGTATCTTTTTTCATGAGTTCCAGTGTCTTCCTGTCAATGATTGTTCAGCAGTTACTTGTGATTCTGGTGCTCTCGCAAGAGGGAGGGAGCACACATCCTTCTACTCCACCATCTGAATCAATCTGCCTTAGATGTAAGATTCTTGGTTGATGGTATTTTTCTTTCAGCCCTTTGGATCTTTACCCTGTTGCTTTATGGTGTCCATTGTTTCTAATGAGAAGTGAGTTAATTCTTTTATTAGGGTTCTTGTATGTGATGAGTCATTCAAAATTTTGTCTGTGGCTTTCAACATTTTTACCATGATGTGTCTGTGTGTGGATCTCTTTGTATGCATCCTACTTTGAATTCATGGAATGTGTAGATCAATGTTTTTCACCAAAGATGTGAATTTTTCACCAGCACTTTCTCTAATTTTTTTAGCTCTGTTAATTTTTCTTCATTTTCTATTCTCACTGTTTTTTTAGATTGCATAATCGTCTTCTACTTTAGAGTTCATTGATTCTTCTTCCAGGTCAAACCTACTCTACTCAAACCTACTTTAGTAATATTTCATTTTGGTTATTGAATTATATTTGAAATTAATCTGGTAGTTTCAATAATTTTCATTTGATTCTTTTTTATAATTTCTATGTCTTTATTGGTGTTCAGTATTTGATAAGATATTGTCATCTTAGCTTTCCTTACTTTGTTAAACAGCTTCCTTTTTTTTTTTTTTTTTTTTTTTTTTGATAGTCTCTCTCCCCCTTTTTTTTTTTAATGGAAAAGTACAGCCCAAGGCCCTGAAAGTT